>NW_027468587.1:27407685-27417685 GCF_046254945.1 Alosa pseudoharengus
TCTTGGCCCTGAAACTCCCGGGCTGAAAAGTGGCCCCACTCCGGCCCTGGCATGAGCACAACGCCAGCTTTTCCTGAAGAACCCGGCAGAGAACCCAAACGCATGAGTGGACCTAACTCCAGGCCTGAAGAGGGCAGAGAACCCAAACGCATGAGTGGACCTAACGATTTAGACAGCACTGCTGGAGGGACTGCTTTTACCTGCGCACCTGCTAAATAAGCATGGGTATAAAATGTTTGGGGTTAGCTAAGCCACCCTTTAGCTTGGATTCCTCAACCTGCAAACAAGAAACACACAGCTCATTGTTCAACCCTAAAGACGCTACTGGTTATCCACCTGCTCCTTAGTCCCTAATCCTGTCATTCAATTCATTTAATCTACTCTATTCAACAATTCAGCTGTTTCAGCATATTACCGATGCCATCAAAACCAAATAATATGTTTGTGTGTGCGGTGTGTGTGTGCGGTGTGTGTGTGTGGTGTGTGTGTGCGGTGTGTGGATGTGGATGTGGATGTGTGTGTGTGTGTGTGTGTGTGTGTGTGTGTGTGTGTGTGTGTGTGTGTGTGTGTGTGTGCGTGGATGTGTGTTTGTGTGTGTGTGTGTGTGCGTGTGCGTGTGCGTGTGCGTGTGCGTGTGCGTGTGCGTGTGCGTGAGTGTGAGTGTGAGTGTGTGTGTGTGTGTGTGTGTGTGTGTGTGTGTGTGTCTGCGGTGTGTGTGTGTGTGTGTGTGTTTAGGTCCGCTGTTGCAGCTGGCGTGCCACTCACGGGCCACTGTGGTTCTAGAGTGCCCTCCGGTTCTGGGCGACTATGTGCTGCTCTACTGGCAGCAGGCCGACACCCAGGGCATGCGTCTGGCCTACGAGCACGACCGCTGGCGCCAGAGCTCCACCAATCACAGCGGGCTCCGCCTGCAGCTGCTGGGCCCCACCCCCCTGGTGGAGGAGGGACACCTCTCGTCCAATCAGAGAGAGCGGAACTCCTTTTTCTTCCAGCTGACGCCCGAACAGAGAGATGGGGGTGTGTTCCGCTGTGAGGTCTTCCTCAATGACCATGTCCACATCGAGACAACGCAGCTCAGCGTAGTGCACGGTAGTACACACACACACACATGCATGCACACACACACACACACACACACACACACACACACACACACACGCATGCACACACACATAAACACACACATAAACACACACACACACTGTGTGCATGGATGCATCCCAGTTAATTACACACAAACACACACACACAAACACACACACACGCACGCGTCTCCGCTCAGGAGGGCACAAGTTCACACTCTCACACCCAAGATCACATAACCGGAGGAGATTTATTACACCTACCACGCACATACACACACACCAGTGTAAGAGCACGCATCTGTGTTTCTGTAAGAGTGTGTGTGTGTGTGAGTGTGACGCCACATCTACACGAAACGGGTGTATTTTTCCATCGCTTTCACACCTTTAGTGTGTGTGTGTGTGTGTGTGTGTGTGTGTGTGTGTGTGTGTGTGTGTGTCTGATCAATTATGATAGATGCTTGAATTAATTAAACATGTCCAACACTGTAATTGGTCAGACACACACACACACACACACACACACACACACACAAATGCATAGATATTATTCACATATGTATGTTCATATAATATATACAGATATACAGCTCTCAATGAGAATGCTGCACACACACACACACACACACACACATACACACACACACACACACACACACACACACACACACACACACACACACACACACACACGTTAGGATTCTCATTTAGCTCCATTATACCTACCGCCTGCTGCCGCTGATGGCTGTAATCTCCGCCCTTGCTGCCGTGGTAACGCTTCGGCTCCATTAGCCACAGATTGATGCTGCACAGCACTGTTGCCGACGGCAGCCATCCGTCACTTCACTGTGCACTAATGCACATTTAACGCACGCACACACACACACACACACACCCACACACCGCTAATGAATATATATTGTTTTAACCCCTTGCACTCCCCCTATTTCTCTCTCACTCTCTCTCTCCCTCTCACAGTGTTTTCTTTCTCTTTCCCCCTCTCTATTCACCCCCCCCCTTCTCTTTCAATTCAAAACAGCTTTATTGACAAAAACTCAATTTGTATTGCCAAAGTGTTTTCTACACACACAAGTCCATACATGACATCACATTTGGGGGCAGCCGTGGCCTACTGGTTAGCACTTCGGGCCTGTAACCGGAGGGTTGCCGGTTCGAACCCCGACCTGTAGGCATGGCTGAAGTGCCCTTGAGCAAGGCACCTAACCCCTCACTGCTCCCCGAGCGCCGCTGTTGATGCAGGCTGCGCCGGGATTAGTGTGTGCTTCACCTCACTACTCTGTGCTGTGTCTGTTTCACTAATTCACAGATTGGGATAAATGCAGAGACCAAATTTCCCTCACGGGATCAAAAGAGTATACTTATACATGTACAAGGCTAAGAGCAAGTGCCTCCTACTCATGCCCTCAGGTTCATTTGTGTGTGTGTGTGTTTCTTCAAGTGTTTAACTGATGGGGTGACTCCCTTTCTCTATTGCAGGCATCTCCATATATTGCTGGGACTCTGCTACCCTCCTGTTCCTCACCTAGTCATAGAGTTTGATTGTTCTCAAACTTTTGAAAATCTGACTGGATTATTTTGAATTTAGGAAAGAATTTTTTTTCAGAATTTAGCAGCATTTACTCCAAAAGTGAAACTCTGTTTCTACCATGCCTTCGGCTGCAGTGGGTGACCAGCTTCTCTTCTCTGGGCAGCCAGGTTGACCTGTGTCTACCTCTCTTCTCTGGCCAGCCAGGTTGACCTGTGTCTGCCTCTTTCAACAGACAGGCTGTGGTTGTTCAGTCTGTACTTGGTCAAGGTTTTGCTCTGTTCGATGTTAGACACTGTGGACAGATACAGATAGTCTGCCACAGTGTACTCTCTGTTTAGACCCAAATAGCATTGACGTTTATTTAGTCTTTTTGTTGTTTCAACATGTAAGATAGTTCTCTTTTTCTGTTTTTAATTTCGTTAAATTTATTTATTTAAAACTAAAATAGTTTCTAATAAGAGTAGAGGTCAGAGATTTTCCAGAATTGATGATGGCTTATTTCTCAATTCTAATTAATAATGGGTATTGGCTAATTCAGCCAGGCATGCATACCACAACCCACCCCCACCACCACCACCACCACCATAGTGTTTGCTAAGCATAGTGTCTGTGTGTGTGTCTCTCTCTGCTGTGTTCGCTATTAAGTATAATGTGTGTGTGTGGGTGTGTGTGTGTGTGTGTGTGTGTGTGTGTGTGTGTGTGTGTCCCTCTAGTGTTTGCTAAGCACAGCCCGACTGAGCTTATGGTCCTATGCTGCCTGTACTCGGAGTGGTCTCAGGTCCGGCGCGTGACGTGGACCCATCAGAACCGGACTCTGCAGTGGGAGACCACTAGTCCTGGCCGGATCAGAACCACCGTCTCCCACCGCCCAGATGCGGCCGGCAGCTACACCTGCACCATCCAGCTGGAGAACGGACTCAATGCCTCCGCCCTCTACACCGTCACACTGCCCCCTACAGGTGAGGAAACACCACCACACTGCCCCCTACAGGTGAGGAAACACCACCACACTGCCCACTACAGGTGAAAAAACACCACCTCACTGCCCCCTAGAGGTGAGGAAACACAACCACACTGCCCCCTACAGGTGCGGAAACACCGCCACACTGCCCCCTAGAGGTGAGAAAACCAGAGCCATATATAGAGAATAAAAAATATTTTGAGTTTTGAAATTCATGTATCATATCGCATACGTGTAATGCCAACCAGGGATGTCACTAGGAGTGCAAAATATCCGGGGCTTTAGGACATTTAGAAAATTGGGCTGTTAAAGATGCAATTTCAACATAGTTTGAGAAGGAAAAGAAGGCCAATCGTTAGGTTCCTCATCATCATATTTTAATAACTAATAAAGCTAATTTTCCCTGACTAGATCTAGGCCTACTGAGCATATGGTATTTATGGGGCATTAAGAGAAAAAAAAAATCATTATTTAACTGAGACCTCACACCCAAACAATGTTTTATGCCCGTGACGTGATGAATGAATGCATCATTTTCAGGTGCTAGGCTACTCTAATCGCTAACTGTAAATTGATTAATCCAACACAACTCCTTTTTCAATTTTCAGTTTGCATGGAAATCATTGGTATGTTTGCCTAGGACTAGGCTACCTGTGGCTAGCCTGGCTCTTCCAGTCGGTTTATGGTAGCTTGCAGTGTTAAAAAAAGCCTGTTGACTACTGTACTAGTAGACTTAATGGAACAAGTTCATGGAAAACGAATGTTTATGAAGAATGTGATTCGATCCCGCAGAGCCGGTAGGATACATAAGTAAGTTTATCTCTTTAGTTATCCAAATGAAGTGTCTTAAAGCTAGCGAGGTACAGAGGCTGGCTACTAGCTAGTAACACAGACCATTAATTCAAAGCTAGAGCTGGTTGCTTTTTTCACGAACCTGAGCTGATGGAAGTATCAGGGGTTGGGGGAGATGATGTTGCACTCTCAACCTCTTTTTGCGCTGGCTGTTTCCCCCCACCAAAAAAACCTTCTTGTATCCAAATTAACTAACTATACGCTGCAATAGTAGGCTATTAAACTTTAGACGGGCTCTGGTAATATCAGTTCGACAGAGGGGGGGAAGAACACTGATGTTGAATTTGCAAATTCAACAAATTATTCCGACTACATAAGGAACGCCAGGTCTGCATTAGTAACGATGTTGCAGTTGTGGCTGCTGGCCGTGGTGTTCGATTGGAACCTCATAAAAATCTCTGAGGCGATTTTCATCATTATTTTTTGAGGCACAGAGATCCGGGGCTATTCCCAGGACATCAGGGGCTATAGCCTCGAATGCCCAGGTCTAACGACGTCACTGATGCCAACCATGCTTTCACTTTTCTCCTTACAGGTGATAGCACTGCAGTCTACACCACCACACTGCCCCCTACAGGTAAGAAAACACACTGCTGCCAGAGATCAGATCACCTCGACACACTACCCCCTAGACTAGAGGCAAGAGCACTGCCGCTCACAGGAGTAGAGTCTGCCCCCTACAGGCTGCTGCAGGAATAACACAAAAGCCAAGGGTCTCTTTGACTTATGATAACACATTCCATAGGAAAATTATAATAATACCATCTGTCAAAAAAGTTCTGCACACTGCTTTAGAAATTAATGAAGTTTGAAGTTAGCCAAGCCTTATCCTGGCATTAGCTTTTTCGCTACCATTCCATGTAAACACTGTTCCGAGACTGATTAGGCGACGTGGTCACTCACTACAATAGACATTTTACAGGGCCATTTAAGATATCGAAGTTAAATATACACTGGAATATTTCCGTAAGGGCCTCTTACATACTGACAAACGTTGATCATATAATTTATAGGCCTGTTAATGGCGAAAATAAGCGATTTATTTCAACATACCGTATTGGCTTCGTAGGGTTACACTATAGAATCATCCGACGTTGGGATGAAACATGGTGCCCATGATTTGAGTTGTGCAAACTCTCTATGGCTCTGGAGAAAACACCACCTCACTGCCCCCTAGAGGTGAGAAAACACCACCACACTGCCCCCTACAGGTGAAAAAACACTGCCACACTGCCCCCTAGAGTTGAGAAATCACTATAGTGACCAGACGTCCTGAAAAATACGCCACTTAAAAGCACAAACGTCTCTGCAGGTACCGGGAGGAGTGAGTAGGAGAATACGAGAGAGAGCGCAAGAGAGAGTGCAAGTTGCAGCCGTGAGGACAGAGAAAGTGCAGCCACGAGAAGTGATTGGTCGCATGCACAAAATGACTTACGTTGCTGATGTCTGGGCTACAGCAACACAATCATTGTGTTTCTTAATAATAATAAAATAAAAATAATAATTTAGGCACGGTGTAGGCCTAGGAGAGTTAGAGTTACAAGTGTTATGGAAAGGCCTGATTTACACGCACTGTTAAAGCAGTCATTTTTCATTCAGTCATTTTCAGTCGTGTTTGATGTACCTAATGACAGGCAGTTGAATAAAAAATATTTTGAGTTTTGAAATTCATGTATCATATAGCATACGTGTAGCCTGACGTAGTCATACTCAATTCTAGTCAGAATATGAGTCTGATACTGCTCCATTAGGACGTAATTATGGGGCGTGTTTCAACCGATAAAGGGGGGGAATGCCTCTGCACATTGGATAGACCTAACCAATCAGAGCAACAACATAGCTTACCGTGAGGTGTAGGAAGAAAACACACAAACCATCCTTCTTCTCCTATATCCTCTCCATTTTTAAAAATAATTCTGTTGAACAGTGATATGCTACAAACATGTTAAACAGCTGGGAAAGGGTGTCGCAAATCCCTCGAACAGGTGGTCAATCAGAGATTTCAAACGAACGAGGGAACATGTCGCAATGCAACAGCGCTGTTTTCCCTTGATGAAAGTGAAACCACGAGTTTTCCCACAAAAAGTTTCCAAAGTTGGCCAAAGTTTTCAGAAATAATAATTTTCAGTGATACAACCTTAATAAATAATATGAATTTTCAATGTGGGGTCTTAAAAGCCATGTATCCTTCTAGCCACAGCGTTTTTGTTTCAAACATAAGCCTAATCTAAGCGTGCTCAGATGACGTGATAGACCAGGCGCTGTTGCTCACCTGTCCATCATCGTAAAGCCTGATTTGATTGGTATGCCTGATATAGGGCGAGCATACTTCCACCACAATGAAGCAATGCCAGACCGAACTTCCCGACCTCAGTTGTGGGCGGGACTAAGTTCGGAATGGCACCCAGGCTAGCATACGTGTATTGCCAACCATGCTTTCACTCTTCTCCTTACAGGTGATAGCACTGCAGTCTACACCACCACACTGCCCCCTACAGGTAAGAAAACACACTGCAGCCTAGAGGCCAGATCACCTCGACACACTACCCCCTAGACTAGAGACAAGAGCACTGCTGTGCCAACAGGAGCTCACCTCCAGTGTTGGGGACGTTACTTTAAAAAAGTAATTAGTTATAGTTACTCACTACTTGTTCTAAAAAGTAACTGAGTTAGTAACTGAATAGGGATACTATTCATTAATTTCCGTGTGTACATGTAGTGACTGTACACCCATTGGCCTGTAGAGGGTGGTGTTGAGCAAAGGGCTGCCGGTTCAGGATGATGATGTTGAAATGTACTACTACATTTTTACAAGGCAAGACTGTCTCTCTCTCTCTCTCTCTCTCTCTCTCTCTCACACACGCACACACACACACACACACACACACACACACACACACACACTCGCAAGCGAACACACACACACACACACACACACACACAGATAAGCACACATATATATTACAAAAAAGCAAACACACACATTCACACACTCCTTTATATACACAAAAGCAAACACACACATGCACATACTCACACACTCCTTTATATAAACAAAAGCAAACACACACATGCACACACTCTTTTATATACACAAAAGCAAACACACACATGCACACACTCGTTTATATACACAAACATTGCAAGAGTAGGGGGTGGAGTAGGAAATGGAGACAGGTTGTCAAGCGTGATTTGACAAGAGGACTGAGCGGCGGCCATATTTTAAACCGCTATGCAGTATATCTAGTTTATCTCAGGTCAGTGAATAATACATTCACACACATACACATGAATAACTAATTCACAGACACACCCACGCACACACACACTCACAAAGTGAGAGAGAGAGAGAGAGAGAGAGAGAGAGAGAGAGAGGAGAGAGAGACTCAGATTCCTTTTTAGTGCGTAAATCAGTACTGTTGTTGTTATTGTTTATGAGAGAGTGTGTGCGTGCGTGTGTGTGTGTGTGTGTGTGTGTGTGTGTGTGTGTGTGTGTGTGTGTGTGTGTGTGTGTGTGTGTGTGTGTGTGTGTGTGTGTGTGTGTGTGTGGAAGCAATAATAACCAGAAGTCACTCACTCAAAAGACACACTAACATACACACACACACGTACAGGGCCGGAGTGGGGCCACTTTTCAGGCCCAAGACCAGCCCACGTTTTGGTGCTGGAAATTGGATAAATTAAGCAACAGTTCAGTTCTTACTATCCTGTAGTTTTTATTAGTACCATGGTTCAACAAATGTGTAAAGGTTATATAATAATTTACTTAAACTGAGAAGTTAACAAAAAATATTCCACTATTCCACAAGGATAGGTTAATAAGTTAACAAAAACAGAAAGAAATAAAGCATTTGAAATGTATTCCACTCTTCCACAAAGAGGCATATTGAACTAATGTTTTTCAGCGTGGGTAGGCTATCATATTGGCGTTTGGTGATGTAGGCTACACCTTTTCTACACTCACTTCTGAGCAAACAAGGCATATAGGTTGATCATGTAGTTTACTGCTGTAATATACTTATACTCTATATGCTGTAAATATCTTTCTTACATTAAATCATTTTAATTCATATTGTTTACTCTTTTATCCTCTCTACTCGTCCCTCATGGCCTCCTCATTGCTAATTTCGGGCTCATCATCATCAGGGACTGGCTGATCTACTGCTCAGAGGCTACAATTTTTACTGCATAGCCACACAAATCAAGCTTGGGTTTTGTTATCAATATTTGCATAATATCCACATAATAAGTCTATGAATCGCAATGTTGGATGATACAAAAAGGTTAATATTTTAATTCATTTAATAAGTTGCTTGCGAACAAGTTGACAACGCTAACGTCCAATATCAGGCTACCTAATAGATAGATAGATAGATAGATAGATAGATACTTTATTGATCCCCAGGGGAAATTCAAGTAATAATTACGTTGCTAATCATAAGTATATATATAAGTATATATACTTTTTTGATCCCGTGAGGGAAATTTGGTCTCTGCATTTATCCCAATCCGTGAATTAGTGAAACACACTCAGCACACAGTGAACACACAGTGAGGTGAAGCTTACACTAATCCCGGCGCAGTGAGCTGCCTGTAACAACAGCGGCGCTCGGGGAGCAGTGAGGGGTTAGGTGCCTTGCTCAAGGGCACTTCAGCCGTGCCTACTGGTCGGGGTTTGAACCGGCAACCCTCCGGTTACAAGTCCGAAGCGCTAACCGGTAGGCCACGGCTGCCCCCTCATTGCTATCTCTCTTGCCAGCGTCTGTCTTAAAACAAATCTGGAAGCTTGGCACATTTGGCAACATCCTCCTCTAATGCCTTCCTTTATTTTTACCTGGCCTTTTCTGTCCCTCCTGGCCTCTTTATACCATTCATCCTCCCTGACGCTTATCGCTATGGTAGGGCCGGCCCGGCTATCGGTAGGCCTATCTGAGAAAACTTTTTGGAAAAGACGGGCTATATGGACCCAACCAACTCTTTTTGGGAGGGGAGAACTCCCTCACATGATAGGCTACAACCCATGCAGAGGCTGCGGTGTCAGGCATAGATTGCGGAACGTGAGTAGCCTACTTTAAGGGAAGACAGACTAACGTGACAAATGTCAATATGTTTTTCCTTGACCGGCCCAAAAGTGAAGTGGCCCACCGGGAATTCTCCCGATTCTCCCGATTACTCACCCCGGGCCTGTACACACACACACTTTCTACAACAGTTCAACAACAGCTCTCTCACACACACACACTCACATATTCTCTCTCTCTCTCTCTCTCTCTCTCTCTCTCTCTCTCTCTCTCTCTCTCTTTTTCTCTCTCACACACACACACACAGACAGGAGTACATTTGCATGTATTACCTCACTGCATGCAAAGTGGCGGCTTTCCTTTCCTTCTAGTCAGGATTTGCCTATGATGAGCTCATCTGAGACACACACCTAAACACACATGCACACAAACCCACCCACACACACACACACACATACACACACACACACACACACACACACAAACCCTCACAAACACACACACACACACACACACACAACACACACTCACACAC
>NW_027468587.1:27420185-27421922 GCF_046254945.1 Alosa pseudoharengus
AAGTGTACGTCATCTAAGACTATAACCATATACATCTTTAAATATCTTTGAATGTCATATTTTATATAGCACTGGAAACTAAAGTATATGTGTGTGTGTGCGTGTGCACTTGTGTACTGTACTGTATTTGTGTGTTAAGAAGTATATGTGTGTGCGTGTGTGTGCACTTGTGTACTGCACTGTATACTGTATCACTTCATTTCATATACATACAGAATAATTAACACTACTACATGTCATATACACATAGAACATTAGAACACCACTACATGTCGTATACACATAACATTAGAACACCACTACATGTCACACACATATAGAACATTAGAACACCACTACATGTTACACACATATAGAACATTAGAACACCACTGCATGTCACACACATATAGAACATTAGAACACCACTATATGTCATACACATATAGAACATTTGAACACCACTACATGTCCCACACATATAGAACAGAAGCGTTCCAGAAGCTCTGCGCTGAAGATCAAATGGATGTAAAGAACATGTGATGTTGTGAGTGAGCACGCACGCCTCAGTCTCCCTCCCCTTTCCACCCTCTTTTTCTCAAAGTCAAAGTGCTTTACTGGCATGAAGAATAGGAACTTGTATTATTAAAAAGGACAATACATGTGAACATATTTCATATACATATCATTACACATAACTCTCTCCCTCTCTCTCCCCCCCTCTCTCTCTCTCTCCCTCTCTCTCTCTCCCTCTCTTCCCATGCCCCCCTCCCTCCTCCCTCTCTCCTCTACAGCCTCCACAGGGTGCTGTTTACATGGTACGTGCTCTCTCTCTCTCCCTCTCTGTATCCAGTTTTATCTTCTCTCTCTCCTCTATTTGTGTCTGTCTTCCCAACATTAAAGTTATAAACTCATAAACATTAAAGTTATAAACTCATAAACATTAAAGTTATAAACTCTCTCCCCCCCCCCCCCCCCCCAGGATCTGAAGCCCACTGGAGGTGACTGTAGTGTGTATAAGGAGCTGGACAGGTGAGACTGTAGTGTGTATATATAAGGAGTTGGGCAGGTGAGAGTGTAGTGTGTATATATAAGGAGTTGGATAGGTGAGAGTGTAGTGTGTATAGGGAGTTGGACAGGTGAGACTGTAGTGTGTATATATAAGGAGTTGGATAGGTGAGAGTGTAGTGTGTATATATAAGGAGTTGGACAGGTGAGAGTGTAGTGTGTATAGGGAGTTGGACAGGTGAGAGTGTAGTGTGTATATATAAGGAGTTGGACAGGTGAGAGTGTAGTTTGTATAGGGAGTTGGACAGGTGAGAGTGTAGTGTGTATATAAGGAGTTAGGCAGGTGAGAGTGTAGTGTATAGGAGTTGGACAGGACCGAGGTCGGCCGGGTGATGGACGGGATGGCAAACCGTGAGTTTTAATTTGAAAATGAACTTCTATGTAATAGACTGGACTTTGGTTGTGTGGGGTTGTGTTCGTTATTGTTATCTACTGTGTGTTTGGGGAGTTTTGCTTTCCTTTTTCTGGGTTTTTGTTATGGGGGGGGTTGACAGTGGCAACTGTTAATGTGGCGGGGTTTGGGGGGATGCCCTGAAGAGGAGGGCTGTGTTTTCCTTTTTTAAGTCCGTTCCTGCAGAGGTTTTCTTTTTGCAGGAATGTCATTTTGAGGGATGGGGGGGATATTTCAAGGTTTGCTGGGGATTGGAGGGAGGGGGATTCTGCATGGGGAGTGGGATCTGTGAGGGAGGA
>NW_027468587.1:27422122-27447122 GCF_046254945.1 Alosa pseudoharengus
ACTCGACAATTTAAAATATTTCATTAATACTCCTGTTCTGCTGGTCGCGAGACGCAGAGAGAGAGTGACGAGATGGAAGATCAGTTGGAGATCGCGCGAGAGTGAGAGACGGAGAGCGAGAGAGAGAGTCTGAGTGTGTGTGTGAGCGTGTGAGCGAGAGAGAGAGACTGATTGTGTTGTGTGTGAGAGAGAGAGGAGAGAGACGAGTTTGTGTGTGAGATGAGAGAGAGAGAGAGACGATTGTTGTGTGTGAGAGAGAGAGACTATTGTTTACTCTGTGGGACAAAGACAGAGATTAGTGGGGTGAAACAAGTGTTTCTGAGTAGGTTTGTGTGTGTGTGTGTGAGAAAGAGAGACTGATTGTGTTTGTTTGTGTGTGTGTGTGTGTGTGTGAGAGAGAGAGAGACTGATTGTGATTGTGTTTGTGTGTGTGTGTGAGTGAGACAGAAAAAAGAGACTCTGTCTGAGACTGTGCTTGTGTGAGACTGTGGGTCTATACGAAACGGGAAAAAATGCCTTATAAGATAAGGATATCTAACATGGGGACGAGGCATGTCCAAATAAAATATTTCTGTGAAATGCTGCCTTAAATTTCTGTGAAAATATTTCTGTGAAATGCTGACAAATTTTGAAGGCAGCGTAGATGTATCCTTCATGCTGCCTTCAATGTCCAAAATTCTATTTAATTATCAGCAGCTACTGCAGTTATGCTAGACCACTGGCTGAGCCACCTGGGAGAGGTAGAGAGAGCGACTCTGTGCTTGTGTGAGCCTGTGTGTGTGCAAGAGAGCGACACTGTGTGTGTGTGTGGGTGTGTGCGTGCGCAAGAGAGCGACTCTGTGTGAGACTGTGTGTGTGTGTGTGTGCGTGTGTGCGCAAGAGAGCAACTGTGTGTGTGTGTGTGTGTGTGTGTGTGTGTGTGTCTCGGCCCTAAATGTGTGTGTCTGACAGGTGATTTGCTGTGAGGGAAATGCTGGTTTCTACGAGGTCGGCTGCATGAACACTCCATTGGAAGGTAAGTTGTGTGTGTGTGTGTGTGTGTGTGAGTGTGTCAGGGGTGTGATTCTTCCGTTTTTAAACGGAATTCTGTTTTTTTCGACTTGAAAATGAGACCCACGCAATTCGTATAGATCTGCTGAGGTTTTTTTAAAGGGGGGGGGGGGTCTGTCGGTCAGAGGTAAGCTATATTTCTGTATAACACAGGCCATTGTTATGTAGGCTATAACAGGCCGCTGACAATGACGACGGGTTTTGTGCTTCACATCTTTCCGAATATCACGCCGCAAGTAGTGTATTCCATTTACTAGTGGATTTCATTGAAAGTGAAAGTAGACGGGTTGATCAGTTGCGTTCTGAAGAATGCTTGATTCAAGTTCAGTGTGTGTGGCGAACTAGTTTCTCAGCAGAAGCCATGAAACGGTAAAGGTCAACAAATTGATTTAAAAAGACATCATGTATGAAGTTGTTTTTTTCTCGCTTTGGCTTTGCATCGGTTTCGCTGTCAGGATTTTCCGATAATGAATCTCATGATGCTGATATTGAATTTTTATTTCTGCGCGTGTAAGCTGTGCTTGAAGTTAGCTGTGACAGACTAGCCTAAGGTTTTCATAGTTTTAACCACAAAGCCTGTCTACCTTAGGCCTCTCTACCTTAGGCCTACATTGTTTAGTTAACACCTTGTCATTTCGCGTTTGTCCAGCCGTTCACCTAGTCTAAAACATATTTCAGGATGCCATCTCACCATGAGAAAACGTAACATTATGGTGACCGTGCCAAGAGATCAAAGCTTTGGCATGCTTAGTAAACATTGGTCTTGCACATAATATTGAGCTGAATATTTAGTGGAAATAGCCTACTGTAGCATTGTGCTGATAGATAAAAAGTCGCCTATTTAAAGGCGCAGTCCGCATTTTAACCCTAGCGCTCCATTTAGTTAGCCTGGAAAATCCAGACCCTG
Organism: Alosa pseudoharengus; assembly: GCF_046254945.1. Classification (NCBI taxonomy): domain Eukaryota; kingdom Metazoa; phylum Chordata; class Actinopteri; order Clupeiformes; family Clupeidae; genus Alosa; species Alosa pseudoharengus. The sequence continues at coordinate 27,424,080 of NW_027468587.1, forward strand.
ATAATCTAGAAAGATTAAGGGTCTGGCAAAGAACAATGTAATTGCCCAACTCGAGGGGCGGCAACAAGCATGCATTTAAAAATCTCACTGCACGCAATTGGATAACACTAGACCATGTTTACTCTGAATGATTTCGGACTTCGACGCAATCGGGTAACACTACGACCAATGTGTACTGTCCTCCAACGTTGCAGCGCTGTCTTCATCAATTTAGCTGGTTCCCCGGAATGTTGGGGTAAAAGTAACGTGCATCATTGTTCTTTGCCGGAGTGTCTCGCAGAGACAATTCCATTGTGCTCTCGCGAGAACTCTGGATTTCCAGTGTACCATTTAGTGTGTGTGCGCTTGTAAAACTAGTGTTGTAGCCGCTTAGCCTACACAATCCTGGCGCAGTAGCTTAAAACAGTTAGAGCCTAGCATTTATTTTAGGAGGAGAGGTGTAGGACCTACAGTGTTACTTTGGGAAGAGAGGAATCGATGTAATTTGATTCTCTTTGGAACTGAAATATTAACAACCTTCAAGTTGCAACCTCTTCAATCAGCATCAATATCAGTATCACATGATTCACTATTTTGTACGTAGGCCCAGAGGACTGTTAGGGGGCAGGCTATATTATCATCAAGTAGGCCTATAGTAAATAATTTAGTCAACATTTTAACTCAATGTTGGTTTAAGTCATAAACAAAACATGTTATAAATTGAAAAAATCCATGGTTCTGCGTCACTGTTGGCAAAATGATCATGATTGCCTATATATTTGGTAGGTGATGTAAATATATATGGTAGTCAACACACTACACTACACTAAAGTACTCAAACCATCGGGGGGGGGGGGGGGGGGTCACTCCGTGCTAAGTATATTTTCCTTCTTTTTACCTTTGCCAATTGGGTAGGGGGTGGGTTATCATTTTGCAAATAATTTGTGTTTTGTTTTATTTTTACATCAGATATAACCTTTGTGTGTTGGGCAGAAAGATATTCTGGGGGGCTCTATATGGGCAGCCGTGGCCTACTGATTAGTGCTTCGGACTTGTAACCGGAGGGTTGCCGGTTCGAACCCCGACCAGTAGGCACGGCTGAAGTGCCCTTGAGCAAGGCACCTAATCCCTCACTGCTCCCCGAGCGCCGCTGTTGTTGCAGGCAGCGCACTGCGCCGGGATTAGTGTGTGCTTCACCTCACTGTGTGTTCACTGTGTGCTGAGTGTGTTTCACTAATTCACGGATTGGGATAAATGCAGAGACCAAATTTCCCTCACAGGATCAAAAGAGTATATATACTTATACTTATACTTACTTACTTATATATATGTGTGTGTGTGTGAGTGTTTATGATGTAATGTGGGTGTGGGGCTCTATGTGAGCGTGTGTAAGAGGGGCTCTCTGTGTGGGGGGCTCTTTGTGTGTGTGTTTCTGATGTAATGTGTGTGTGTGTGTGTGTGTGTTTCTGATGTAATGTGTGTGTTGGATGCAGGAGGATACTCCGTTTGTGTGTGTGTGTGTGTGTGTGTGTGTGTGTGTGTTTCTGAAATAATGTGTGTGTGTGTGGGGCTCTATTAGGGGTCAGCCGATATGCATTTTTTAAGGCCGATACCGATATTGATATCTATGACTTAGCATGGCGGATAACCTATATTTGGCCGTATTCAGAGTAAAAGATGGTTTATTGAGTACATGTAAATCCCTTTACACCTTAAATGTACTAAAAGTAGGCTACAAATACAAACAGGCTGATACAGGTTAGGCTACTAGGCTTCTAGGCTCTTCTCCACACTGACAGGCTGCAGAGCCTAGGCAGGCACTGTCTGGGAAACACGCCACAAAATTAGTGACAGTAAATTTGAACCAGCTGTATGTTGGATTAAACACAAAAAGGCACATTTGGACAAATATCGCCAAAACCGATATGAGTTGGCCGATATTGATATATAAGTTTATAAATTCCAAAAAATGTGTGTGTGTGTGTTTCTGATGTAATTTGTGTGTGTGTGTTGGGTGCAGGAGTATACTGTGTGTGTGTGTGTGTGTTTCTGATGTAATGTGTGTGTTGGGTGCAGGAGGATACTGTGTGTGTGCGTGTGTGTGTGTGTGTGTGTGTGTGTTTTTCTGATATAATGTGTGTATGTGTGTGTGTGTGTGTTTCTGATGTAATGTGTGTGTGTGTGTGTGTGTTTCTAATGTAATGTTTGTGTGTGTGTGTGTGTGTGTGTGTGTGTGTGTGTTTCTGATTTAATGTGTGTGTTGGGTGCAGGAGGATACTCTGTGTGTGTGTGTGTGTGTGTTTCTGATATAATGTGTGTGTGTGTGTGTTTCTGATGTAATGTGTGTGTGTGTGTTTCTGATGTTGTGTGTGTGTTTCTGATGTAATGTGTGTGTGTGTGTGTGTGTGTCTGTGTGTGTGTGTGTGTGTTTCTGATGTAATGTGTATGTTGGGTGCAGGAGGATACTCTGTACTCGGTTGGAACCATCCTGGATTTGGAGGAAGCACAGTAAGTGCCAGTAACCTCTTTCTCTGTCACACACACACACACACACAAACAGTCTCTCTCTCTCACACACACACACACACACACACACACACACACACACACACACACACACACATAAACATACTCTGTCTCTCTCTCACACACACACACACACACACATATGGAGTAAAACTTGTGTCACCTTAAACCGAATTTGAATATGAATTTGAATATGAATTTGAGCAATTGTATTGGAAAAACGAATTTGAATAGTATATATTGAAACTGAATTCATTAGATTGGAACTGAATCTCAGTCAACTTGAAATTGAATATAACATTTTGAAATTGAACTAATTTGCTCTGATACATAAATTATCCTGACTGAAAATTTCGCTCTTGGAACTTTCACATTCAGTTCTCAAAATTCAGTTTCAAAACGTGAAATTCAATTTCAGTCTACCGAGACAAAAACAGCTGGTAGCTAAGGAAGAGCAATCGAGTGCAGAGCTATTGTGATCGCGTGACAAGTGCCGAGCGCGAAGCAAAGAGCATAGCACCCTCTTAGCAAGCTGTCTCCTGAACCTCCTTACAGTGTCGAACAGAGAAAGAAGAGATGGAAGCGACTGGCACATCAGAAAACGTCCAAGTAAGTTGATATCATATGCCATGTCTGTTAACGTTACTTTATATAATGTACATTATATGCTAGCGCTGGCTGGCTAGCCAGCATAGTTTCATCGACTAAGTTAAAGTTTTTTCCATAGTTCAGAACCAGTTAGACTACTATAACGTTACTCTTTGATAGAACAATATGATTGGTCATTGTCATATCATTGTGCCTTTTAGGCCTGTAAGAACACGTTACAATCTCAGGTTAAACAGTATCATTCATGGAAAACTGGATATGTCCCCCTAGTTAAGCTTTTTTCATCGTTGTGTTGTCTGTTAGCTAATGCTACGTGGGGCAATTTTTTCGTGCCGTGATGTTGCCAGACAACTGGATTGCGATAACTAGCAAATGGTAGCTAGCTAGCTTCTAAGAGTTTCAAACTGAATATGTTCTATATCGATAATATGATCAAGACTCAAGAGACCCTAGTTTAACAGTATTTCTACAGGCTGATTTATGCTTCTTCATCGACTCCATGCAGATTTTGTAAAAGTTATTGAGAAATAGACACAGTATATTACAATAACCTAATTATTATACTTTAACTGTGTGTTGTCTTGATACTTCTGTTTCAGTAATGTGTGTGTAGATTGCAAATAATGTGTTGTATGACGATAGAAATGTCCTTGGTTCTTAATTAACTCATTGTATTGACCAAGTCGTGTGTGTGCAGAGAAGGTGTAATGATATTTATTATGATGTATACGATCCAAGGAATGTGTGTGTGAGAAACAACTGATTGTCTCTTAGGTGCACAGACTTGTGTATCCTGATTGCCTGATGCTTATGAGACCTCTTTGCGCAGAGATGAATAAACAATTAACGAGAAAGACTCACAGTAGACCTTTAAGCTAAACACTGATTGTTTGTTGGTTTTATTTTCATAGGTTGAGAGGCCTCAATGAACAGTGGACAGTGAGATAGACTGAGGACAATGGACTGGCACCGATCAGACATGGACACCGAAGCTTGATTTCTCTTAATAAATATCTTTGCAAGATGCAACACATATTGTAAAACACTTTACACACTAATAAACATGTCCACTGTTGTTTTCTCTGGAATTGATGTTTGCCAATTCACCATCACCAATTGTTTGCCATTGGTGGTGATGGATTTCCAAATGGATTTCCAAATGTATGGGCAATCTAAATTTTAGTTTATGTGTGTAATCAGCTGATATTAGATATGATGCAATTGCAAAATCATGTAGGTTTATCCTTTGCAACATAAGGAAGAACAGACCTTATCTGACACAGGATTCCACACAACTTCTTGTTCAGGCCATGGTCATCTCCAAGCTGGACTATTGTAATTTACTATTAGCTGGTTTACCTGCTTGTGTAGTAAGATTGTTACAGCTGAGTCAGAATGCTGCCGCACGCCTGGTCTTTAATCAGCCAAAGACATATGTACCTCCTCTCCTAGTTACTCTCCATTGGCTCCCTATTAGGCAGAATTAAATTTAAATCTCTCACTTTGGCCTAAAGGACACTGACCGGATCTGCTCCTTGTTATTTTAATTCAATGATCAAGACGTACATCCCCAACTGCCCACTGCGGTCTTCTGAAGAGTGTCTGTTGTGTCGACCAGACATAGGTCAAATTCAAGACTTTTCCTCAGTGGTTCCATGTTGGTGGAATGAGTTGCCCAGTGCTCTCTGTTCCTGTGATAGTTTTGGGTCTTTTAACAGGGGTCTAAAGACGTATCTGTTCAACATGCACTTGAATTAACACTTATGGTTTGTATAGTATTGTTTCATTTTCATTAGGCTGTTGATTAATTTGACATTGTTGTTTATTATTGATATTCTCCATAATGTAGTCTTACCATGCTATTGTTATTTTTATTATATTATTGACTGAATGTACATTATTGTTTATTATTACTATTTTCCCTTTTTTCTCATTGTTTATGTCATTAGGCTATTGATTGAATTGACATGGTTGTTTATTATTGCTATTCTCTTTATTATAGTCTGACCAACATCTTCATTTGTTCCCTGTTCAATTTTAAGTATTATATTGTTTTGTATTTATGTTGCTTTGGACAAAAGCGTAACCATAACCATATGTAATTGGAAGCAAATAAAGGTAGCCTACACATCATAGTATTACAAGAGTGGCTTTAAACGTAAGAAAACGGTAATGATTTGTCCTTTTTTGGTCATTCAAACATGTAGATTTTTATTCACATAATTACTAGGTTGTTGCCTTTTCTATCCAGTAGGTGGCAGTCCAGGATAAGAAATAGAGCAGTAGTTGAGTAGGAAAAACGAAAACGAGAGAAAGTTATGCCCATGACATTTTAAAGAATGACAGGCTAGAAGTTTGCAATTGGTAGACAGTACATTGATGTTTGATGGCTAGCTGAGTAGTTCTGTATGGACTGACAGGCTGGAAGTTTGAAATGTAATACTGTAAAAAATGTTTTAGCCTATTTAAAATTACAAAAACGGTAGGTAAGACCATACATCGATGTTTGATGGCTAGCTGGGTAGTTCTGTACTTCAAGGATTGACAGGCTAGAAGTTTTAGATGTAATACTGCAAAAACATTTTTATTTGTTTAAAATTACAAAAACGGTAGGTAAGTAGGCCTAGGCTACATCGATGTTTGATGGCTGGGTAGCCTAGACTGTTCTGTTTTTTAAGGATTGACAAGCTAGAAGTTTGAAATAATACTGCAACAAATGTTTTATTTGTTTAAAATTACATAAACGGTAGGTGAGACAGTAGGCCTACAATCGGAATGTGTTTTATGAATCGTGCGTGCAGATCTAATAACCGTGCAAACCAAGTGCCCACACTATGCTCTGCTTCGCGCTCGGCACTAGTCACGCGATCACAATAGCTCTGCACTCGATTGCTTTTCCTGAGCTACCAGCTGTTTTTGTCTCGGTAGACTGAAATTGAATTTCACGTTTTGAAACTGAATTTTGAGAACTGAATGTGAAAGTTCCAAGAGCGAAATTTTCAGTCAGGATAATTTATGTATCAGAGCAAATGAGTTCAATTTCAAAATATTATATTCAATTTCAAGTTGCCTGAGATTCAGTTACAATCTAATGAATTCAGTTTCAACATATACTATTCAAATTCGTTTTTCCAATACAATTGTTCAAATTCAGCAATTCAAATGCAAATACAACATATTCAAATTCGGTTTAAGGTGGCACAAGTTTTACTCCATACACACACACACACACACACGCTCAGAACCTCCAGAAGTGATGATAATGTCACCCAGGTTTTGTGTATCGTATTGCTGTGTGAGATATGTGTGTGCTTTTGACTCTGCTGTGTTTGTTTGTGTGTGTGGTGATGGTCTCGTAGCGTTCAGATACACACACTCACACACCCTCCACTCCTCATCCAGGGCGTGCCGTTCCCTCAGAACGAGGCCAATGCCATGGACGTGGTCATCCAGTTTGCCGTGCACAAGCTGGGCTTCCAGCTCACTGACATCGTCGTCTACGCCTGGTCCATTGGCGGATTCACAGGTACCCACCCTAGCCACCACTACACCTGACAAGCTTATTACCTGCACAGGTAAACACTAATTACTAGGGCTGTCACGATTTCGTCTAAATGACCCCCCCGATCTCGAACTTGAATTCAAAAGTAGAATCGATGATGCGGCCACACCCCCAATGTCATGTCTAGCAATGCATGCCAAGAGGAAGAAAACACACACACACACACACACACACACACACACACACACACACACACACACACACACACACAGAGATGTTGACGTGCGCTGTGTCAACATTAGCCTATCTCCCCCTCCTGCTTCCCTGAAATGACCGGTGTGTTCATTCATTCATTCGATTTTTGATCCGATTCAATACTGTATTGACATACAACTCCAACTCGGTGTAAGATTCAATACTTTATTGCCATACAACTCGGTGCAAGTTGCTAGGGATTTGCTTCAGTGTGTTCATGACAGGACAAAGACATCACCATAGACACACAGAAAAAGACAGAACACATATATACATATATGGAGTTCCACACAGGATCACCCTTGACACAGGCAGATAAAAAGGGCACACTGCTCACAACATACCTGGATGACAGTCCAGGAGGCTAGAGTGACCGGTCAGGTTAAGTGACATGGTGCATAGGGATGCAGAGTGCAAATCCACAACTTTACAATAAATAGATAAATAAAACTAATATGGGTAGCATAAAACATATAGAAGAGTTGTAAAAACAGTGTAAAGAGATGTGCAAATTATACAGGCTTGTTAGGAGAACCTTTTTTCCTGAGATACTGGTTCAGGGATGTCATGTCAGTCATTCATGTCAGTTAACATTAAGGCTAGAGTCCAAGATGACTTTAAGCCAGAAAACACACACTAACAGTGCAATATTCCGTGAACACGAACGTTGTGTCTCTTCGGCGTGTGCTATAACAGTCAAATTATCATTCTGTGTTATTTCAGTTCTCTATGTTCACGTCTAGTTGTCTGTTCTGTTGTTTAGAAAGCCTAGCTTTGCGGTCTCAAAATAAAAGCTCCCCCAAAACAGAACTGGAAATGAGGCAAAAAAGTGATATTTGCAAGGTGCTCTTAGCGATATTGGGTATAGTCACTTCTGTTGACGTTCAAACAAAACAGAGAGCTAGCTCGCTACTCGCAAAACTCCTAAATGCGCATCTCGTCGGTGATTGGCTGGAACAGTTTATGTTTTTATGGTACAGACTAGACGAAGTTGTTTTTTGTTGCCGTTTTTGGATTCTAAGCTGTCCACAGAGACCAGGCTTTTTTACAGCTTTTAGCTTAGAAACCACATAACATCGCTTAGAGCACCTTAAATAGTAATATAATTAAAAAAAGATTGAAAATCAAATTGAATTGTGACCTTAAAATCAAAATTTAAATAGAATCGAGGATTTGGAGAATCGTGACACCCCTACTAATTACCTGCCCGATAAACAGCTTGTTAAATATCTGCAGATTGAGCATCTCAATGTTAAAACACACCTAAGCGTCACATGTTTAATACACACTTTCCTGCCATTAAATCCTTCGACTTCAGACAGGCATTCTTTCCTGGTAGCAATGCTCACTTTTCATATGTAATTGTGTGTGTGTCCTCTAGCTAGCTGGGCAGTGATGTCTTACCCAGAAATCAAAGCTCTGGTGCTGGATGCCTCCTTCGACGACCTTCTGCCCCTCGCCCTCAAGGTCATGCCTGACAGCTGGAGTGAGTTCAGGGTCAAAGGTCAAACATGGCCGACCCTGTTTCCTGTTTCGGGTGCGCTGGGTCTTACTGCTTTAGTCGAAACATCAGATCTAATGTGTGTGTTTGTTTCTTGTCTGTGTGTGTGTGTGTGTGTGTGTGTGTGTGTGTGTGTGTGTGTGTGTCCGTCCGCAGGGCCATTGGTGACATACACAGTGAGGCAGTACATGAATCTGAACAATGCAGAACAACTCTGCAAGTATGTTAGCCATACACACATACAGCCACTTTATTCATTTTAATAAGCCACTGTTAACTTTTTTGTGATGGTAATTTGCCAGTTAATAGTGAACATGTGAGTAACGTCTCCAGTTAATAGTGAACATGTGAGTAACGTCTCCAGTTAATAGTGAACATGTGATTAACGTCTCCAGTTAATAGTGAACATGTGAGTAACGTCTCCAGTTAATAGTTAACATGTTAATAGTGAACATGTGAGTAACGTCTCATGTTACTGTTAACATGTGAGGAATGTCTCCTTTTTTGGCAGGTACCAGGGACCGGTTCTGCTCATCAGGAGAACCAAAGATGAAATCATTACTACCACGTACGGCCCCCCCCCACCCCCACCCCCACCCCACAAACACACACGCACGCACACACGCACGCACACACGCACACACGCACATTCTGACATTTATGTGTGTATGTGTGCACCCACAGGGGTCCAGAAGACATCACCGCCAACAGGGGCAACGACCTGCTGCTCAGACTACTCCAGTTCAGGTGAGTACACACACAGACACAGAGAGAGAGAGAGAGAGAGAGAGACTATTCCAGTTTAGGTGACTTTGTACACAAATACACACCCACCTCCAGGAGGGTATTCCATTAAGCAAGCTAAAGGCAAATCCTGGCAAATCCTGGCTTATTTTGTATATAAGTATAAGTATACATACTCTTTTGATCCCGTGAGGGAAATTTGGTCTCTGCATTTATCCCAATCCGTGAATTAGTGGAACACACTCAAACACACTTGTTTTGTTCAAGCGGGAGGCCAATGATACTTGCGATTAATTCCAAACCATGATCCTCGCTTAAATGTATGCTTTCATCCTTGGCTAATGAATTTCAAGTAAAAATGCTGTAGATTCCTCTAGTTTTCCCTTACTTGTGCAACATTTATCCCCTTCTCATCAATCTACTGTTTTGGGTTACTTTGCTATACGTGCACGAGCAGAAATGCGAGCTGCCCTAGGCCTCGATTGAATAAACGAGGTCAAGATGCAGAAAACTTGAGTTAGTGGAAGGTCCTGAGTCTCTAGTTCAAGCCAGGCTATTTCTGTTTAGCGCCACTTTAATTAGCAACGTTGATGGGATACCCTCCAGTTCAGGTGAGGGGCTGCCTCAATACACACACACACACACACACACACACAGGGAAATCAAAACGGTTAGCTTTATAAATAATGGTTGATTTGTCTCACTTTCACATACACACACTTCGTCCCTACACTGTCATGCATACATACACTTCCTCTCTCACACACACACACACACACACACACACACACTGTGTTCCAGGTACCCAAAGATCATGACAGACGAGGGGGTGGCATCCGTCAGACAGTGGCTGGCAGCAGGATCACAATTGGAGGAGGGTAAGCTGTGTGTGTGTGCTAGTGTTGTCACAATACCAAAATTATGACTTCGATACAATACCTGCCATAAAAATCTCGGTGCTCGATACTGAAACGATAACACGGTGAAATCCTAAAATATCTGGAAAGGAAAGGACGCAGACATCCTCCAAGTTCATTGAGTCATTTGTGTTGAATTTGGTGCACTTTAGTAGTGTGCAGGTCAATTCTGGGTTCTAAACATCCTACATAATTATTATTTTTTATAGTAGTAAAATAGTAGTTTGTGTGTGATTAAGTCCTTTATTGTTTGTTATAGTTGATTTACATTGTGTTTTTGGTAATAAAATACCTTTTAAATAGCCAAAGTAGGCTAGATCAAGGTCAGTGTTGAAATTACTGCATGCAAATCACTGAATGCAGAGGGGCCTAATCTTTAGGCCATCTGATATAGGCAACCCTAGGCCTTCCCGTGGGATTTCAATCAGACAGTTGCAAAGGAGAAAAGGTGAAGATAGTGTTCTTTGCTCCCAGTGTACAAGTACAACTTTCCAACCACTCAGATCTTCATCAGATAGGCCTAGCCTATTTACCTGTTGCAATATATCTGTGTGCATTCCTACATTACGTATATTTCTTTGATAACATTATTTGCTACCACGTAGCAATAAGCCGCTATTATTATTAGGACTCAACATGCTTCGGTGGTATTATGCTGTGGGCTTTAATTAGCGCATTTCGGGTAGCCTGTCCTACATCTGGGCAATAATTATTGAACAAATTGCAGTCTATGTACATGCCATGACAAACATTACCAGTAGTACTGACTGAATATTAAATAGATTGTTTGCAAGTTATGGTAATATTATACTAGTGTGAATATTATGCTTTCATCACGATAGCACTGTATGATCAGTCGTTAATGTCTCGTCAAAATTCACTGATGAAGGAATTTCGCTTTATCGCTTTAAACATCATTTCACTTAAGCTAGAATAAAACTGAAGAGATGAATTTGGCACTAATCATGTAGTGGTGTTTTCTATAGCCTATTCGTTAACCTGTCGTTCTTTGAAATCTTTAAAAATGTTGGGATCTGTCTGTGAGGTGCTTAGCCAAGTTCTCTGCGTAGCCTACTGCTGAATGGCTTTGAAACATATTTTACAAACGGGCCTCTGTGTACCTGATGGTTTGCCTTCACTATCCGCGATGTATCCGAAATAGTTCCAGATCTCACTTCACCTTTTGTTTTATCCCCAAGCCAATACAAGGACTGTTGGCAAAGAACTATGTTGACGTTGGCTGCACACTCACTCACTCAGAGCTGCTTGCTTGACATGTCCACTTGCCTGGATGCGTGCAAGGAGCATGGAGAGGGAGAGCAGTCCACACAGACACAGAACGTTATTATTTTAAGTATCGATTCTACAAACGTCGGAAATCGTATCGTTTTTTGTGTGAAGGCATCGTGATGCCTTTCTAGTATCGATACACCGTGCAACACTAGTGTGTGCGTGCGTGTGTGTTTATGAACCCTGTTCCTGTTCCCGTTCCCACAGCAGAGCTTTACAGCAGATATGAGGTGGATGATGACTGGTGTGTGTCTGTACTGCAGTCCTACCAGACAGACACACACACACCCTTTCCTTGGGCCGTAGGTGAGGGGACACACATCTGACAACAGCTGCACTAATCATACATGTTTTGTTTATTTAGAGCGCTTTATCGTATAAGTGCTGTAACCGTGTGTCTGTGTGTGTAGGTGAGGACATGACTCCTGAGGGCAGAAGGCAGCTGGCTCTCTTCCTGGTAAGTAGCCCTTTGCTCAGTCAGGCTGTAGAGAGTTTGAGGAATCCCTCTGAAACCTCTAACACACACTTCTCTCTCTTTCTATCTCTCTCCCTCCCCCTGGTGGTCAGGCACGGAAGTACATGCGGAACTTTGAGACCACACACTGCACTCCTCTACCAGCCTCAGAGTTCCACCACCCCTGGAGCCTGTAGGGGGCGACAGTCACCATTTGGAGAGAGAGAGAGATGTGAGAGTGAGTTAGAAAGATAGGGAAAGAGATGGATGTGAGGGGAGGGTGGGAGGGAGTGGAGAATCACCAGCGAGAGGCGGAGTTTGGGTTTGAGGATCAGCTGCAGAGCGTGTGTGTGTGTGTGAGAGTGTGTGAGAGAGAGAGAGTCTGTGTGTGAGTCTGTGTGTGAGTGAGTGTGTGTGTGTGTGTGTGTGTGTGAGGAGTTGCTACATGCATGTCAATCTCTGGTTCTGCTGGGAGTTTAAGCTTGTTTTCCTGTGTTGGTAGAGGGGCTATGTAGGGGTAGTGTGTGTGTGTGTGTGTGTGTGTGTGTGTGTGTGTGTGTGTGTGTGTTTGATGGAGCTTCAGGGAGACACCCACACACACTCTGGAGCGTAGCCCGTCTTCTCTCTGCGGCTCGCGTTTGTTTTTATTTACTTGTTTATGTTTTCTTATGTGTTGTTTTGGTTTTTCTTTTCCATGTTGAGAGCATCACTCTGAACAAAGCTCCTGAATAAACTACACGTGAAGTAATCCAATTAATAAAATCCTTAAAGGAAAAAACAAAACCTGTCTGTGTGTGTGTTTCTGTGCAGATACCCTTCAGTGTGGACAGGGTGAGTTTTTTCAAAGCCAGTCACCCCAAAGAAACATGACTGGTGTGTGAGAAATAAAATAATTACAGCTAAGGCTTTAAAAGAAAAGTCACTGGTAGAGTCTGACTTTGTGAAAGTTTGTTCCTCAAAACCAGTGAATACAAATAACTGCTAGCACAGAGGTCTTTCTACCCTCCCACACACACACACACACACACACACACATAGAGGATCCTACAGTGAGCAATCAGCAGTGAACACTGAGAAAACAAAAGCTGCCTTTAGTATATAAACTATAAACTATATATAATAATTAGCCTATACCAATATATATATATAATAAACTATATAATAAGGCTATTTATTCCCACACCTGGTGAGGTATGGAGTGTGTGTGTGTAAGAGAGAGAGGAATTACAGCTATGATTACAAATGATTTTTTTTAAGTTAATGAGCCAGTCAGGTTTTCTCAATAAATCGATTAGTTGTTTGGTCTATTAAAATTGGAAAAGTGAAAAAATGTTGATTGGTGTCAAAGAAGATGTCTTCAAATGCTTTGTTCTGTTCACACACCAAACACATTCATGTTCTGCCAAGTTCTGTCATGTTCTGTCACATGTTCAGTTCACTCTAGAGCTCCAAATAAAGCAGGCAAGTTGAATATACTGGAAGTTTAGAGTTTTAGTTTTGTTTTCCTTAAAAATGACTTAAAACAGTAACTGATTACCAAATCATTTAATTTCAAAGGGGATTAAATTAACAGTCGTTATCCATCCCAACAGCTCAGTAAGTCGTCTCCATGGGAGAACGCAAGTGGGTGTTGAGCATCCACCATCTGCTGAGTGGTGTAGTCTGAGAAATGATTGGCTAGTGGTGTGTGTGTGTGTGTGTGTGTGTATGTCTATATGTGTGAGTGAGAGAGAGGACAGAAGTCAGATCTCTAAAAGGCTTTATTATCCCTTATCCAGCGACAGACACAAACTCACAGACCAGGAAACTGCAGAAAGAACCCTAACTAACTAGAGAAACAGTGTGTGTGTGTGTGTGTACATGCTAACTGGAGTTACATCATTCGTTTGAAGTTCTCTATGGCTTCCATCACTTTCTCAAGCTCAGTCTGGCTCTGTCGCATCTGGGGAAAAGAGAAAGAGTGTGAGAGAGAGAGAGTGTGTGTGTCTTCTGAGACACTGCAGGGCTCATGCAATAATAAGCTGAAGAGAAACTAGAGTGAAACTCCAGCTCAAGCTGACAGCTCATTTAGAACTCTTGACTTCTGGAACATGCCCTCTACAGATCAATCCCTTTTTGTGTGTGTGTGTGTCTGAGTGCTCCTCACCTTCTCGGCGTCGGCCTCCTGCACCTTTGCCGGAACCTTCTCCCTGTAGTCACTCTTGGCCATCTTCTCTCTGAGCTTGTCCATCTGCTTTTGCAGGTCAGCCCTCTTCCCCGATAGCTTACACACCTCCTTCTCCACGTCAATCAGGCCCTACACACGCACACACACATACAATTTAATTTGGATCTTAAAGGAACATGCCAAATCACACACACATACACAATTTAATTTGGATCTTAAAGGAACATGCCACACACACACACACACAATTTAATTTGGATCTTAAAGGAACATGCCACACACACACACACACACACAATTTAATTTGGATCTTAAAGGAACATGGCAACTTCTTGGGAAATTATCTTATTTGCCATCTACCCAGAGGAAGATAAGAGGATACAAATGTTCTCTGTGTGAGCAATAACCCAGTCTGACAGTTAGCCTAGCTTAGCATAATTCACTGGAGGTGGGTTACACCAGTTAGCCTAGCTTAGCATAATTAACTGGAGGTAGGTTACACCAGTTAGCTTAGTAGCTTAGAGATAGATAGATGGATACTTTATTGATCCCCAAGGGGAAATTCAAGGTCTCAGTAGCATACAGATATCACACACAACATGCAGAAAAAGTCCTGGACCACAGAACTGCATAGCAGCTGTGTGTGTGTGTGTGTGTGTGTGTGTGTGTCTGCGTGAGTGTGTGTGTGTGTGTGTGTGTGTGTGTGTGTGTGTGTGTGTGTGTGTGTGTGTGTGTGTGTGTGTGTACCATGCAGATACATTTAAAGACAGTGCTAGTATAAGCTGCTATAGAAACAGAAGATCTACACATCCAAGAATGAATTAATAAACTGTGCATCGGCGCATGCGTGCACACACACGTTGTGGCCCTCCTTGCACTGTGTACCTTTAGCATGAGGTGGACGGTGCAGCGGTCAGAGGCGATGGCCACCGCACAGCCCTCTGGGATAGCACTGTCGCCCCCGGTTACAGCAGTGATGGTCTGGGAGTAGGAGAGAGTTTGGATCTGCAGACTGTAGCGCTGCACCACTTCTACTGTCTGAGCATCTATACACTGCAGATAACCTGAAACATACACACACACACTGCAGATAACCTGAAACATACACACACACACACACACACACACTGCAGATAACCTGAAACATACACACACACACACACTGCAGATTACCTGAAACATACACACACACACACTGCAGATAACCTGAAACATACACACACACACACACACACTGCAGATATAGAAAGAAAATAATCATGCACTTGTGCTCATACACAAATGGTATCATAGCCATTGGAGGTTATAATCTTACACACACAAACACACACCCCAACACAGTTTATCTGTATTGTGCAGTAGCTTCAGTGCTTAATGCAGTAATCTGTGTGTGTGTGTGTATATGTGTGTGTGTGTGTGTGTGCTTACAGTCAGCGCGGGTCTTTGTCAGGTTGTAGTCGGCGCGAAGGGATCGGATGGTTCGGACCACAGACATCACAAAGTCCATCTCCTTATCCACCTTCTCACTGTGCCAGCAGAACTAGGACAGACACAGAGAGAGACACACACACACACACGAGGGTATTTCAGAGTCATCTTTCCCCAGGTCAGCAGGTACCGCTCCTACGCCCCCCTCTTTCTCTCATGACCTTTGACCTCCAGAACATATGCTCACCTCTGAGGTCTCGGGGTAGGGCGTGACGGAGATGCTGGGTGGGCTGTCGTGGGGTCGTCTCCGTGGCAACCTCTGGAAGAGCTCCTCGCCAACGAAGGGCATGATTGGCGCAAGTAGCCTTAGTCCCGCCTCCAGACAGGTGTATAGCGTCTGCCTGCACACCTGAGCTTGTCTCTGAGCGTCTGGATCTGCACCTGCGTCTGCACGACTCACCACCGGCTTTACACACTCCTGAAACACAACACACACACACACACACATCAGATAGACATCACACAGATCTAAGAGCCAGAAGTTGTAGATAGTGGTGGTGATCACACACACACACACACACACACACACACACACCAGGTAGACGTCACACAGCTCGTAGAGCCAGAAGTTGTAGATGGAGGTGGTGATCACACACATACACACACACACACTCACCAGGTAGACGTCACACAGCTCGTAGAGCCAGAAGTTGTAGATGGCGGTGGTGATGGCGGGGAAGTCGTAGTTCTGGAACCCGGCACCACAGAGAGCCACGGCTGCACTCAACCGCGACAGGATCCAGCGGTCACACACACTCTCCTCTCCACACAGCTACAGGAGAAACACACACACATTAATACACACACACTCTCCTCTCCACACAGCTACAGGAGAAACACAGACACATTAATACACAGACACACACACACACACTCTCCTCTCCACACAGCTACAGGAGAAACACACACACATTAATACACACACACACACACACACACACACACAGCTAGTAGAAGGGTGTGTGTGACCTATGGCTTGTGGCTGGGCGTAAAGTCCTCCCCCAGCGCCCTCATGGCACACACACATTAATACACACATTAATATACACACACACACCTGTGGCTTGTCGCTGGGCGTGAAATCCTCCCCCAGCGTCCTCATGGCGAACTTGACGGCGTTCCAGAGCTTGTTGCAGAAGTGCCTGTAGCCCAGGATACGGTTCACATCCAGGTTAATGTCCCGCCCTGGACACACACACAGAGGAATCAGGGGGCGGCACAGGGGCATCGTCAGTAAACACGGGCATCGTCATATAAACACAGGGGCATTGTGGGTAAGCACAGGGGCATCGTCAGTAAACACAGGGGCATCGTGGGTAAGCACAGGGGCATCGTCAGTAAACACGGGCATTGTCAGTAAACACAGGGGCATTGTGGGTAAGCACAGGGGCATCGTCAGTAAACACAGGGGCATTGTGGGTAAGCACAGGGGCATCGTCATATAAACACAGGGGCATTGTGGGTAAGCACAGGGGCATCGTCAAATAAACACAGGGGCATTGTGGGTAAGCACAGGGGCATCGTGGGTAAGCAAAGATGTGTTGTGTAAACCTAGAGAGATGATGGGTAAACATAGATGCATGATGGGTAATCACAGAGGCATGATTGGTAAACACAGGCATGATGGGTAAACAGAGAGGCATGATGGGCAAACACAGGCATGATGGATAAACACAGAGGCATGATGGGTAAACACAGAGGCATGATGGGTAAACACAGAGGCATGATGGGCAAACACAGAGGCATGATGGGTATGTTGGTAGAGGTGTAGAGGGGTATTGGAGTGTAGAGGGGTATTAGAATGGTATGTTGGTAGAGTTGTAGAGGGGTATTAGAATGGTATGTTGGTAGAGTGTGGAGGGGTATTAGAATGGTATGTTGGTACAGTGTAGAGGGGTATTGGAGTGTAGAGGGGTATTAGAATGTTTACCTTGGCTAGTGTAGGCACACAGAGCAAACCTCAACGCATCAGTACCACACTCAGGGATGCCACTGGGGTAGTCCGATTTCTGTCACCACACACACACACACACACACACAGGTATGAGAATGGGATTCATGAAACGATGAAGAGTTGCAGGTCTGACTGGTAAAACTGCTTATATTATAAAACGCTATATACCTCTGCATTATAAAACGTAAAGCATCACTTTAATATTGCACACACACACACACACACACACATACACCTTTCATCACATTACTAACACACACACACACACACACACACCTGTCCTTCCTTGGCCTTCTCGACTTCCACAGGGTCTAGATTACTGTCCTTCAGCTGGGCATGGAGACCCTGAGAAACACAAACACACACACACACACACACACACAGAACATGATAATCAAAATCTAAACTAATCAATAAAGAGAGAGAGAGAGAGAGAAAGAGAGAGAAAAAGAGAGACTGACCTCTAGTGAGATGCCGGTGATGACGTCCAGAGGGTCGATGACGTTTCCCAGAGATTTACTCATCTTCCTGCCGTGAGCATCTCTCACCACAGCGTGCAGGTACACCTGAACAAACACACACGCACACACACACACACAGACACAAACACGCAGACACAAACACCAACACACACACACATGCAGATTTGTGTTAATCATAGGGATGTAATGATATGTTCAACTCACGATTTAAAACGATTCACGATTTTAGCTTCATGATGCGATTTTCTCACAATTTTTTTAGTTGAATAAGCTGCAGTCCGTATTTCTAGCAGAAAATATTTTAGTTAAAGTGTCTGGGGGGAGGGGCATATGGGCTATGTAGCCTATTATTATTATTATTATTATATTGATATATAAACTACTTTTATAAAAACAAAAAAATACTGTATTAAAGGAACACGCCACTGTTTTATAAAATTGGGTTATTCACCATCTCCCCTAGAGTTAGATAAGTGAGCACAAGCATTGTTGTCTCCGTGCATGCATTGTCATAGTCCAGTAGCGCCCCCTCTAGGTTAGCTTAGCATAGTGAATGGAATCCTTTGTTGCCGGATAGCATGTAAAAGTGTAAAAGTGAGCAAAAAAATAAAATAAAAATCCCTAATTACTTCTTGTGCCTCCGTCTTCACAACGAGTGAGAAAGTACTGTGTGCATGTATTGCATGATAACTCTACACCCAAGTAGCAGTGCTTCGCCCTAATATAGTCCCAAGTCAATACCTGCATTGCCATTTGTACTCGTTGTGAAGATGGAAGCCGGCGCTGCCAATAGTTGTATATAGTCGATAATCATATCATATTTGTACTTGTTGTGAAGCCGGAAGCTGCCAATAGTCGTATATAGTCATTAATCATATCATATTTTAACCCATGTATAGAGTAGTACACCCACAGACACGCACTCACACACCCACACACACACACACACACACACACACACACACACACACCTCTTTGAAGGGTAGCTTGCCGGTGAGTTTGAGGCCCATCATGACCATCCGTGCCACCCAGAAGAACAGGATGTCGTGTCCAGTCTCCAGCAGAGTACCCGGGTAGAACACATTCAAGTCCTGCGTCTGAGAGAACACACACATACACCTTTACACGTTTACCTTAACACACACATACACCTTTACATGTACACCTTTACACATACACACACACCTTTACACACACAAACACCTTTACACTTACACGAAGAGAACACACACATACACCTTTACACATTTACCTTTACACACACATACACCTTTACACTAGGGGTGGGAATTGGCAAATATGTAACTATTCGATACTATTGCGATATTTGGGCCACAATACGATATTATTGCGATTCTTAACATATTGCGATTTGATACTGCAATATATTGCGATTCATGTCTCCCATATTATTCAAAGGCATTACAAAAAATAAGGATTTTTTTTTTTCAATTCAACTCACTTCAAATGTCATATTGAATTCTCTTTATCCTTTATTATAGGTGTCAATGAGAGAACAACACAGTCATAGTCTTTTACTTAGTCTTTACTTACATGATTTTGGTTTTGATTTTCTAAGTGGAGTAGGCATTAGTGTTTGTGACAACACGTCATGATAAATTTGATAATGTTTGAGCGCTGTTTTGGTATGAAGCATCTTTCACGTAATGAATGCGCACTCTAGAAAGTGAAAGTAGTGATGCGATCGGTGTCTAACTGTCTGTGCACGTCGATTACATTCCTCAAATGGAGAACACATCCATGTTCCCTCGCGTCTCATGGCCACTCTGTGTAATGCTTCTGTGTTTGCAAAATTCCTGAGTTCCTGATCGTTAAACTTTTGTTTTCCTTTCCTGTCGGTTAGCAGTTGATGTAGAAGCACCTAGCATAATTTGACTTCAGCAGTGACAAGTCCTGCTGCGAGAGAGAGAGATCGCACCTGCAAAGTGGCTCTGTGCGTCTCTCTGCACGGGTTTACGTTCGATTCAAGTCAGAACGCATTCACACCGCTCAATTATTAGATTAACGTTATCAGCTATATATAACCGCTGTAAAATGTGTGCGGGAATTTCTCGCATTACGATGGCTAAAATATTGCGATACTGAACAGAATCGTTTTTCCCCCCACTACTTTACACACATACACACCTTTACACACACATACACCTTAACACACACACCTTTACACACACATACACCTTTACACACACACCTTTACACACACATACACCTTTACACGTACACCTTTACACACACACCTTTACATACACACACACCTTTACACACACACACACACCTTTACACACACACACACACCTTTACACACACATACACCTTTACACACACAAATACACCTTTACACACACACACACACACGTTTACACACAGACACATACACCTTTACACGTACACAAAGCTTAACAGGGTTGAGGACAGTTAAAGCGTAACTGCAACCTAGGGTCTTTTTGTGAATGTACCCGAGTCAAGCTTTTGTTTAAAAGCATAATTACGACGTAAGTGCCACTTTTAAGATTGACCGTTTTGGTTTATCCGCTCGCCGCCATGCGAGTGAGTTGTTCAAAACCTTTCTTTTTAGTAAACTGTGTGTACACAAACAATGTTCTCAATGCTCAAGTTCATGTGTAGAGAGCCTGGTGACACTTTGAACAAAGTTTCATGTTGTGTCGAGCCTTCTTAGTGTTTTCAAAATTTAAAAAGACCATTTGACCCGGAAACAACAATACGGTCAATCTTAAAAGTGGCGCTTCCGTCCTAATTGTGCTTTTAAACAAAAGTTTGACTCGGCTACATTCACAAAAAGAACTTCGGTTGCAAAAGACTACGATGCAAAAGACCCTCAGTTGTCACGCTTTAAGAGGCTATGACGGAAGCAATGCGAGTGAGTGTGTGTGTGTTTGTGTGTGTATGTGTGTGTGTTAACCCTGTCTTTTCTGGGGGGGGTATGTGTATATGAATGTGCGTGTGTGTGTGTGTGTGTGCGTGTGTGCATGTATCTCACCTCGTTGGGCCAGCCAAAGATGGAGAAGGGGAAAATGCCGGAGGAGAACCAGGTGTCCAACACATCCTCATCTGGAGACAAGGAGACAAGAAACACACACATTAGGGTCTTCACACACACACACACATACACACACACACACACAAACACACACACACACACACACACTAGGGTCTTCTTTGTGGACACCACAGTGCCCTCTCTCCCCACACACACACACACACACACACACACGTCTCACCCTGTCGGAGGGAGATCTTTTCTGCGGGGACGTTGAAGCGTTTGGCTGCCTTCTCCTTCGCCTCTGCCTCAGATCTGCCACTCACCCAGTAATGGCCATCCATATCCTAACACACACGCACGCACGCAAAAGATGATACCATCCATCTGAACTACCACAGTGATAAAGTTCACATTGAGGGATGAGAGGAGAAAGAGAGTGAGAGAGAGAGAGAGAGATTATTGATGAGTCACCTCTCCAGGTTTGACTGCAGGGTCGTCCACGGTGACAAAGTAAGCCGGAATCCTGTGACCCCACCAGAGCTGCCGAGAGATACACCAGTCCCTGAGTACACACACACACACACACACACACACACACACACACACACATGAATATGAGAGTGTGAGTGTGTATGTTTCTTAACTCCGAGGACACAAAAAGATAAGTGTATGTATGTGTGTGTGTGTGTGTTTGTGTTTGTGTATGTGTGTGTATATATATATATGTGTGTGTGCGTGTACGTATGTGTGTATAGGCTCGTTTCCATTACAGGTACTTAGCCCATTACCAGGTACAGGAACACTACTCGTCCCACTACAGGTACAGGAACTACAGTACAGGAACACTACAGGTACAGGAACTACAGTACAGGAACACTACAGGTACAGGAACTACAGGAACACTGCGCTATGCAGCCCTTTCAGCTCTTGTGTCTCAATTGCTCAGTGATCGCCACGCTAATTAGATTCACTAAAAACTAACTAAAAACTAAAAAGCCATACAGGTTGCATGGTAAACTGGCTGACAGCTTCTCCTAACTCAATGTGAGTGTGTGTGTGTGTGTGTGTGTGTGTGTGTGTGGCACGGAGTGCTCTCTTTCCACACAGAATCTGATAAATATGCCCAGCATCTACTGAGTCATGTTTCTCTTTCCAAAGGGCAGAACAACCTAAGTGACAGAAAATAGACACAGGATCAAACTGTAGCTAGGACACGCGGTAAGGTGACCAGACAGGTGAAGCGAGTTCTTCAGCTATGGCTGGTGTGTGTGTGCGCGTGCACGTGCGCATGCGTGTGTTTGTGTGCTAGATACAAGTCCTCCCTACCAGACTCAACCTCTCTATCTGGTTTCCCACAACTCAGGTCCCTCATTGCTTGCATCACACCTCAGAACATATCACTGAAACACTGTCACTGTGTGCGTATCCATTAATTCTACCAAAGGAAAAAATAAGACGTTGTGTCTTATGTGTCGCAATACTTTTAAGGCCTCAATTTGACCATTTTAAATTTAAGACTTTCAATACTTTTAAGGCCTTAATTTGACCATATTAAATTTAAGACTTTTAAGACCCCGCGGGTACCCTGTAAATAAATTATTAAAGGTATAGCACTTTTAGCTCCAGCTCATTGAATCAGATTAGACCGTTAGCATCTCTGCTATAAGCTAACGGTCTAATCTGATTCAATGAGCTGGAGCGCTAAAAGTGTTACTGTCAGACTCAGAGAACGGCTGGATGAACTGGGAAAAGGTTTTATTTTACTCAATTGTTTAACTCAAGGGGAGGTGGAAAATGAGTGTATTTCCCCAAATGGTGGAATATCCCTTTAAAATGTGTGTGTGTGTGTGTGTGTGTGTACCTGATGTTGTCCATCCAGTTGAACCAGGTCTTGAGGTGATGGTCAGGGATGATCTTCAGACTCCCATCCCTGACGGCGTCCGCTGCCTGCTTGCCCATATCTGCGCAGTTGACATACCACTGTGGCTTCAGTAGGGGCTCCACGATGTCCTTAGAGCGACTAACACACACACACACACACACACACACACACACACACACACACACACACACACACACACACACACACACACACACACACACACACACACAGTGTTGGGAGTCAAATTGGGGCCAAAATTTAATAATGTCTC
>NW_027468587.1:27449622-27487122 GCF_046254945.1 Alosa pseudoharengus
AAGCGGCAGATTTCCTATAGGTCAGTATGCAGCGGAACAGTTGGAGTGTGCACTAGTGTCAAACATTTTAAGTGAAACACAAGGCTCATCATTTGTCACTTTAAGCAACATAACATTACTGCACTGTAGTCAGCACTAAGTCACTACACTGTAGTCAGCACTAAGTCACTGTAGTCTCACTCTAGTCAGCACTGAATCACTGTAGTCTCACTGTAGTCAGCACTAAATCACAGTAGTCTGCACTAAATCACTGTAGTCAACACGAAGTCACTGTAGTGTCACTGTAGTCAGCACTAAGTCACTGTAATCTCATTGTGGTCAGCACTAAATCACTGTAGTCAGCACTAAATCACTGTAGTCAGCACTAAATCACTGTAGTCAGCACTAAATCACTGTAGTCAGCACTAAATCACTACTGTAGTCGGCACTAAATCACTGTAGTCATCACTGTAGTCAGTAATAACTCTTCTGCAGTCTTAAGGGCATTCTCACACTGGGCATGGTTCATTTTAGAGATGCACCGATTGCAATTTTCTGGGCCGATACCGATTTTAGCCGATTCCGATTTCATTTCTTCTAACCACTTTACAGCACACACAATAAGTTATTTTACATCTTTTCTTTAATAGAACATGT
Organism: Alosa pseudoharengus; assembly: GCF_046254945.1. Taxonomy (NCBI): domain Eukaryota; kingdom Metazoa; phylum Chordata; class Actinopteri; order Clupeiformes; family Clupeidae; genus Alosa; species Alosa pseudoharengus. The sequence goes on from NW_027468587.1 coordinate 27,450,259, forward strand.
TAACATAGACATTTTATGAACTTATCAATAATGGAATGGCTGTAAAAAAAATGGAACAGGTGACAGATTCTTCTTCAAGTCTAACTTCAGCTGCAGTATCAAACTATAATGCTTCCCAGTGTGGGACATTCATTCCACACACTACTAAATGCACTGTGTTATGGAACACCCATTTTTTTCTTCTCACATCCAATATCCAACTAAAAATACAAAAACAATTTTCATGATACATTTGAACATGCTACCATGGAACATATGTTCATATGGGAGGGTGAGGGAAAAGTGGGAAAATCACGCAAACACAGGGGAGAAGTGCTAATAGCAATTGATTAGGTGCTCCGCCATATGTATGAAAACAGTGCGCGTCTGTTTTGTAGGCTATTCCGAGCACCAGTTTTCTTTACTGTATGCCTAGGCTACTATGTCAAAAGCAACTTTAACTTTTGTTTGCCTTTCTAATAGGCTATCGTATGTTCACATTCACAACATCCACTTCTCCATCTGTTAGACTAGTCTTAAGGCATAGCCCTAGTCTACATGCAGTAAATAGTTTGAGTATTTTTAAGTGGAGTAGAATAGAGATGCGCGGTTCGCGGTTACAGCCGCGGACTCCGCGGTTAAACCGCGGATCGGGCGGATGACGTGAAGAAATATTATATTTTAATTAAATTCGGGCGGGTGGCGGTTGAACCAATCAAATGAAAAAAATATAGCCTATACATTGTTAAATTGTGTTACCTACATACGAAAAAAACGAGCACACTTTGAAATAGTCAAATTTTCATCAGGCAGTTTGGCCTAGTTGCTTCTATGCATGCTGCTTTGTTTATCTATCAGAGACGGTGTTGCAGAATTGGTGTATTCCGATGTTTCACTGAGCAACCCCTCACGCACGCACACACACACACACACACACACACACACACACACACACACACTAAAGGTAACAAAGCTTAAATTAAGTAGCCTATCGTAGCCTACCAGCATGTTTTTCTCTCCAGTGTGCAATAAGAAAGTAGAATAGGCTACAGTGCAAGTTGACCGATGATTCATCTCCCATGTCGCGTCTCGTTGCAGAGCCTTGGTAGGCCACTAAGCAAATCTGCAACCTATGAGCCCAGCTGCCAGTATTGGAGGAGGCCTAAACATCTCGTAGATGAGACTGACTGGGTTATTTTGTTTCATATATAAAACACATAGTCATTTTAGCCTACCATTCAGGGAATAGGCATTTAAAAGGGAGACAGATTATGGTGTGATATGACTCAGAACTGACATAGGGCAATGGCAGTGCTAGATGTTCAGAACGTAAGAGCTAAAACTTCTACAAGCTCAGTAACATCCACAGCGGAAAAAAGAAGGTAAGAAAAATAGTCGGAAAACTTAGATGTGTAAGGCAAGCAAGCAAGTTGTTACTAAAAATGTAAACATGCACGTTGCACTGCTGTGCGGTGGGTTACAGTGCGTAAAGTAGCCTAGCCTATAATGTGAATGACTTGTTATTTTTATTAAGGATTTCTTTCTTTTTGCAAAAAATAAAGTACAATAGGCATTAATTAGTAGGCTAAATAGCAGCATGTTGAAATGATGTGCTAAATTGCGTTTTTTATTACAATGATACAATTGTAGGCTACAGGCTGCGTTTTATTTGGAGACTTTTGCAGACTGAGTTTGCTGCTGATATTCTGGGGATAGGCTACAACATAGCCAATGTAGGACTTTAGCCTTTTAATATATTTGCTGCATTGGATCAGTCTTTCTAGAACAGGCAAGAGCTTTCTAGCCTCGCGTCAGCAGCACCGCATCACCCATATACATTAAAACAACCAGCGGATGGCGGGCGGGTGCGGATTTGAAAATTGGTCAAAAAACGTTGGTGCGGATGGATGGCGGATGGATGATAAGTTTTGCTATGCGGTTACGGTTGAAATAATAGCCCATCCGCGCATCTCTAGAGTAGAACTACTAGGCCTACTCTGTATGTCGCTGCTTGTTGACATCAGCTTATGATCGCTAAACTTCTTTTTAATGTCGCAATTGGTTAAATCCATTCAGCTGCGCTTGTGGTTCAGCTGTGGGCACACAATTAGCGGCAGGGAAGGGTGGTGATGAGCGCTGTTTACGTAGCCTAATGAAGTGACAGCTTAGTTAATTCCACGCAAAAGCACAGTGTTAGCTTTCTGCACATAGTAAAAACTAGGTATTAGCGCTTTCTTTCTACATCCAGCCCTGAGTGCTGGCCTTTGCTAGCTTCTTCAAACTTTGCAAACTCAGATAGGTGTTTCAAGTGCGACCCGCGAGTGCATTTGACCGGCATAAAATCGGCATGTCTCAGACTGACCGGCCGGTTGCCGGTCATGGCCGATCACGTGAAAATTGGCCAATTCCGGTCACCAGCCGATCAATCGGTGAATCTCTAATTCATGTGTACCATGCCGGAGTACGGTTCTCTCCCGTTCTTGCTCCACACTCACAATGCACACTATCAAACTGTACCCAGGAACAGTTGAGCTGCTGTGCTCTAGAATCTTTGCATAGGCTTGATCACAAGCCCAACCGTACCCCCTCCCTCTGCGGGCCCGGGTACGGTACGGAGCAATCACACTGGTCAAACGAACCAGACTTTGGTGGTCAAACGTACTCGGGTACGGTACGGATGGCGTAGTGTGAGTACGCCCTACGTCACTGTAGTCAATTCTAACTTGCTGCACTGTAGTCAGTACTAATTCACTGCAGTTAGTCCATAAGTGCAGAAGGAACTATTCTGCAGCACAAAGGCTGTTAGAACACAGAAACCTAAATGCTCCTGACTGATGACAGCTCAGAATTCTTGCCGGTTAAAAGAGGTGTCCCTCAAGGGTCCATCCTTGGTCCGGTCCTTTTCACAATTTATGTAAATATCAGTCTTTTAGTTAAGTGTGTGTGTGTGTGTGTATCAGTGTGTGTGTGTGTGTGTACACGTGTGTGTGTTTTTAACACCCTGCGAGTCTCTCACCTGAGCCTTCGATCTTGTAAGAGAAAGACACCAGCACCCCAAACTCCACCTTCTCCTTGTAACCAGGCACCGGCAGCAGCGTCCGCCCTGTCAGCTCCTTCTTATCCACCTGACACACACACACACGCACACACACACACACGCATCCACCCACAAACACACACACACACACTTTTGTTGTCAGTGTGTATTCATTTGTACAAAACGATGCTGCTTCAACTGAAACTATTTATCAGAAATCATCTGATGACCAGCTTTATATCTTAGATGGCTTAGATGACCATTGTGTGTGTGTGAGTGTGAGTGTGTGTGTGTGTGAGTGTACCTCGATGTCGGAGATGGCAGAGTTGAGTGTGCAGGACCAGTTGACGAGTCTCTTGCTGCGGTAGATCACCCCCTCCTCATGCATCCGCACGAACGCCTCCTGCACTGCATACGACAGTTTCTACACACACGCACACACACACACACACAGAGGAAGAGAGAGAGGTGGTGATGACAGTGTGTGTGTGTGTGTGTGTGTGTGTGTGTGTGTGTGTGTGTGTGTGTGTGTGTGTGTGTGTACTGCTTACAGAATCCATGGTGAAGCAGGCTCTGTCCCAGTCCAGAGAGGAACCCAACTTTTTTAGCTGGTGGTAGATACGGTCCCCCTTCCTAAGACACACACAGTCCTCATTAGTAACCTTTAGTACCATGAAGCTCTCTCCATCTCTCTCTTTCTCTCTCTCTCTCTCTGTCCTTCCCTCACTTACTCATTCTTCCACTTCCAGACCTCCGAGATGAACTGCTCTCTGCCCAGGTCGTGGCGGCTCAGGCCTCTCTCCCTCATCAGCTTCTTCTCCACCACCACTTGGGTGGCGATGCCCGCATGGTCACAGCCTGGGTTCCACAGCGTCGTCTCGCCACGCATACGGTGCCTGGCGCACACACACACACACAATCATTCATTTTATTTTTTAATTTACTGTATTATTTTTTACTTTACTGTACCAAAAAGGTCCCGTTGAGATACAATATCTCTTCTTCCAGTCCAGGTAAAGATGGCAGCAAAATAAATTACTTACAAATACAGACAAGACAAACATTAAACACGGAGCACCATACTCGTAAAGACTCAGGACATAAGGACAATATAGGCTAAAATAAGCTATGGAGATAGAAAAATAACAACGATATAAAAACACTCATTATAGTCACGCCTTGCATAAGAGACTTTAAAAAACATCTACTGTATAGAATGAGTCCAAGTTGGGAGTGCTTAAACACACACAGCTATTAAAACACACAACTGTGCTTTAAAGGGTTAACACACACACACACACACACACACACACACACACACACACACACACACACACACACACACACACACACACACACACACACACACACACACACACACCATCTGGTCAGGCAGTCCTGGATGGCGTTTGTCAGGGCATGGCCCAAGTGCAGAGAGCCGGTGACATTTGGCGGAGGGATACACATCATGAAGACGCCGCGTGGGTTGGGCTCACTCAGATTCTTCCGCTGAAAAAAACAGAACATCCCCACATGACAAAAAGGTCACACACACAGAGATTCTTTTTTTTTGCGGTGATGTATGCATGCGTTGTGCGTGTGTGTGTGTGCATGCGTTGTGTGTGTGTGCATGCATTGAGTTTGTGTGCATGCGTTGAGTGTGAATATGTGTGTGTGTGTATGCATGCGTTGTGTGTGTGTGCATGCATTGAGTTTGTGTGTGTGTGTGTGTGTGTGTGTGTGTGTGTGTGTGTGTATGCGTTGTGTATGTGTGCATGCATTGTGTGTGTGTGCATGCATTGTGTGTGTGTGCATGCATTGTGTGTGTGTCTTACCCCATACTCTGGCTTGAAGAATCCCTGCTTCTCCCACCAGCTGTACCAAGCAGCTTCCACATACTGAGGACTATAGGAGTCAGGCAGGGGACTCACCACATCTACCCCACACACACACACACACACACACACACACACACACACACACACACACACACACACACAAAACAGGTTTCAGTGTGAAAAAGAAGTTCCCACAAATTCACTCATACAGAAGAGACACACACACATGCACATAAACACAACAAAAACACCCACACCCACAGACACACCCACACACACCCACACCCACACACACCCACACCCACAGACACACCCACACACACCCACACCCACACACACCCACACCCACACACTAGGGCTGTCAATCTTCCTCCATAATCCCATCTGAATTTCATTCATTATTATTTTTAACAAACGATTTATATTTGAATATTTAATGCTCAAATTTGGCCTTTTATTAATATATACACTGTATAAACAGGCTTATGCATTACCAATGCCTCTATAAATGCGTGGTTGACTTGTTATATTGAACAAAAGCTCAAGTCTACCAACGATATCCGTGCAACTTGAGTGGTTTTAGTTTCTTTTGGGCAGACGTGCACACACACTGAATGAACACTCAGACCACTACCACTTAATTGTATGCCTCTATGTTTGATGACGCCAAATTAGCAAGCATTTTCCTGACAGGGGAAAAGTTTGCTATCTGTTTTTCTATCGGCCCGCGATTCCATGAACCATTATGCCGCAAATTATCCCTATCAGACAAGTGACAAAAGCACTGGACATAGAGGAGGGAGGCATAAACCCGGCAGGCTAATTTCTTTAGCTGCGGTTTCTCGCCCTCGGACCGTTTACCTGCTTGTCAGAGTGTAGTGTTACCAGATGTGCACTCAGGCTGCTCGCTGTCGAGTGATATTTCATTTTGGCCTACATATTCTACAGATTACAACATTGTTAGGCTACTTGTTATTTTTCCGTTTTCTGATGGAAATCCAAAAATGTCCAGTCATCTCTTAATTGGTCAGGAGTGGTGATCTCCGTGGATGCATCGCATTCTGCCATTTTTAGATCACAATCACACATATAGGCATTAGATCTCTCTCTCTCTCACACACACACATCACATTCACACACAATCTCTACATCTCTTTTAACACACGTGTGTTACCTTTCTTCTCTCCGAGGGGTGTTGGTGTGTTGTAGGTGATCACACCCAACTCCTTCTTCTCTGGTTTCTTTTTCTGTTACACAAACACACACACACAAAACAGAGTGAAGGATAAGCTCTCATAAATACACTCATACACAAGAGACACACAAGCACATTCCAACAACAACAACAACTCTCTACAAACATTCACATACAACACAGTGCAGACACGCACGCACACCCAATTCAACAACATAACCCAGACACACAGGGAGGGGGGGGGGGGCTACATAGGGCCTACAAAATTGGATCAACACAAACAGCAGGTTGAGATGGGGGGTTTAGGCCATCAACCCATCAGTCAACCAACTTCTGGCACCTATGAACAGGTATTTCATCACAGTTCCACAGTGACCTCAAGCCCTTTGAGAACTTGTGGCGTGACATTCTGAAGGCTAACAGGAATTGTGGAATGTAGTTCCTAAGGCCTATATCTGCGCGCGCGCACACACACACACACACACACACACATACACAGTTCAACAACAACAATATACCCCTCCACACAAACACACACAGCGCAACTCAACAAAAAACATCATACCCTTCCACACACATCTGCACACACACACACACGTGTGACTACCTCTGTGGCAGGAACACAACACACACACACACACACACACACACACACACACACACACACACACGTGACTACCTCCGTGGTGGGAACACAATACACACACACACACACACACACACACACACACACGTGTGACTACCTCTGTGGCGGGAACACAATATACACACATACGCAAACTGTGCAGTCGTGAGTTCCTACGTAGGCGAAATTTGTTCATCGTAAACACAGCCACGTTGAAGCCTGCAGTAATGTTTTTCACGGATGTTATGGCAGTCCACTCTGCTTATTGTTTTCCGAGAATGTTGCAGTCCTGTTTGTCATTGTGCACGAAACGTCACGCCAATAAATTATCAGAAATATTGCTGGCTTGTGCGTCTTTAAGCGCCCTCTTTACGTTCGTCCTAATGCCTGTTAGTTGTCCATGGATTGGCCTATATTTGCTGTTGAAAATGGAAATGTCTTTAGACATAGAAAATCGATTTCACAATCGATTCAATGAACACTTATGTCTCAAAAATCGAGCGGGATTTTTTCACAAAAGTGACAGCCCTAGTGGCGGGAACACAATACACACACACACAAACACGTGTGACTACCTCTGTGGCGGGAACACAACACACACACAACAAACACACACACACGTGTGACCACCTCTGTGGCGGGATCACAACACACACACACACACACACACATACACACACACACGTGTGACTACCTCTGTGGAGGGTTGCTGTTTCTTCTTTTTCTCCTCCATCTCTTTCTTCTGCTGGAACTTCTCCATCTTCTCTCGCTTCTTCGCCTCCTTCTTCAGTTGTGCCTCCGTCTTCTGGGGTGCTGAGAGAGAGAGAGAGAGAGAGAGAGAGAGAGGGCCTGAGTCTCACACACACATGCAGACACACATGCACATGCACACAAATCTTCTGAAAGGTTCAGATGGAGAAGACATGAGCGCCCGCGCGCACAAACACACACAAACGCACACACACACACACACGCATGCACACACACGCACGCACGCACGCACGCACGCACGCACGCACACACACACACACACACACACACTCACCTCCAGCTGGAGCAGCATCTCCCCCTGGTGTGCTGGGTGCGGCGTTGGCATTGCCGCTGGCGTTGGCAGAGATGGGCACCATCTTCTCACAGAGGGGCACTGGGCCCAGTACCGCCAGGAACTGCGGCTGGTTCATACACGTCACAAACCAGCGCGTCACGTTCAGCAGAGACTTACGGTCAGCAGGCTCCAGCACCTACACACACACACACACACACAACACACAAAACTCTGAGTAATAGTAAAAAGGAAATTCCTCTAGCATTCTCACACTCAAACACACATCAACCCCCCCCCCCCCCCACACACTCACGTATTTGAAGGGCAGCAGAACGGCGGTGGCCACGGCGATGTCGGCCAGAGAGAGACTCTCCCCGACCAGGAAGGTTCGCGGCTTCAGTGATTGGTCCAGAGTCTTCAACAGTTTCATCAGCACTGTGCGAGAGTTCTCCTGCAGCTACACACACACACACACACACACACACACACACACATTAATAAACACACTTCAGCAGTCTCATCAGCACAGCACAAGAGTTCTGGAGCTACACACCACACACACACACACCTTCTTGTCGAGCCCTTTGGCGCCCAGCAGGGGGAAGACGACGGCGCAGGCGATGGGTGTGATCTCGTTCTGGGCGTAACTGATCCACTGCCACACGCGGCTCTGCTGCTGATGTCCACTCCCCACACGGCTGGCGCGCGACGCCAGGTACCAGCCCACCGCGCTGGAGCCCCACAGCGCCCCCTGGCTGCCGCCGCCCGCATCGCCCGGCACCAGCGCCGGCCGCGCCGTCCACCCCGCCAACCCCGCTGGGGGCATCTCCGTGACGATGCGCGGAGGGGGGGTGCAGTACTGGCCAGCGATCAGCGGCAGGAGACTCTTAAAGTCATCAGGGTGGGATGACACGTACAACACATCCATCACTGCGGAGAGAGAGAGGGAGAGGGAGAGAGAGGGAGAGTGAGAGAGGGGGGGGAGAGAGAGAGAGAGGGAGAGAGAGCGAGAGAGGGAGAGAGAGTGAGAGAGGGGGAGAGAGAGAGAGAGAGAGAGAGAGAGGGAGAGAGAGAGAGAGAATGTTATAAAGGGAGAGCTGACAAACCTGTTGGCCCGCATGCCCTGGGAAATGCCCAGGCCATCAGCTGAAACCAGTGCGAATGGGAGAAGTGACGGCTTGTTGTGCCACTGCACACTGTGCAAACTTTTACTGATGGCTGTAACATTCTTCAATTCTTACTTAAAAACACAGGACTGAGGTAGGAAGTGCTGTTCTGTTCTGGGTGCTCCTGAGTGCTCAGCAACTGCTCGCTGATGTGTCATTTTAAAGAGTTCAACAGACAGTGTGCGGAGCAAAAAACTATCACTTCCTCCAGTCATAAGGGAGCAGAGCGGTCATAGCATAGGCATCTCTTTACTAATGAATCAGATGTTCAGTTCTGACGGTAGAAGTGTTACTGATCAACTTAATTAAACGTGTCCCAGACCAATGTTATAGGTGTAGGACTACGTTTACTGAGAGCCAGTGCTACTGGCACAGTAGCGTTACCTCTGAGAGGGCTGCTCCAGCTACAGTAACTACCATCAGCTGATAATTGGCTAACATGTCCGAAATAGCGAAGCTACCCAGGCCAGCAAAGCACGGATAGCCTTCAAGCCAACTAACACTGGTGACTGGTATAGTTTCGAAGTCCTGTTAATTTACACATACGCAGACATGTACAGTCTACAGCAGCCTATTCATATGCATATTACAATGATAACATACTTACCTAAAGATTACAGAAGTATGAAACGTCAGCTTAACCACACATGCACAGTACCCACATGAAACCCGGTTGCCGTAAAGCTGACTGTTCAGACGTAAACCACGCCGTCTGATGCAACACAGCAACAACTCCTTCTCCTTCTTCTACATCATTAGGGTCGGCAAACCAACTTAAACGTGCATTACCGCCACCGGCTGGACTGGAGTGTGGAACGACATGGGAACAAATGAAAAACAAATTTTACCTATCTCTGTTTGTAAAATATATTATATTTAATAATGTTTTAGCTTTATCTCTGTTTCTTGATAACAAAGAGGTATATATCTGATTTGTCACTTGATGCTTTCCCTATCACCATTCTCTGTGACAGAAGAAACTGATTTCTCTCATTTTCACAGTACTAGCCTACTATACTGCTACTCTTACTACTACTACTACTACTACTAACTAGATGTACAATACAAAATATGACCGCCGCCCAGTCCAGCACATTTTTTCCACAAAAATAAATCACGCTGAAAGGCCTATATGATTCTAACTGTCTCACTAAATTGCATTAGCCACACTCAATTCTCACTGGTATCTGCTAGACAACAAGTACCAAAACATGATTAGTTCATAGATTTCACATGTAAAATTCATTTCGAATTGTGTGCATGTGTGTGTGTACACGTTTATGTTTATGTGTGTGGGTGTGTGTGTGTGTGTGTGTGTGTGTGTGTGTGTGTGTGTGCGTGCTTGTGTGTTTGCCTGCGTATGTGTGTTTGTGCATGTGCATCTTGCCTGTTCATAATTCTGAGAAATTCTTGAATTGTGTGCATGTGTGCGTGTACACGTTTATGTTTATGTGTGTGGGTGTGTGTGTGTGTGTGTGCGTGCTTGTGTGTTTGCCTGCGTATGTGTGTTTGTGCATGCATGCGTACATACTGTGTGAGTATGTGTCATACGTATGATTACTGTGAATGTATGTGTGTGCGTGTGTATCTGTTTATGCACATGTGTGCACATGGAATGGGTTAACATGACCCCTGGAGGCAAACATACGGAAAAAATTGGTCATCCTAGGCCCTACGGTTCTCAAGATATTCACAGAAAACTGTGTCTGCCCTACCCTCCTTTCGGGGGGTCCAGTACAGCGGGGGGGCTACAGATCAAAACGAAAAACGATGGTTCCATGCTATCCATGTGGGGGTACATGCCCACCAAGTTTCGTGTACCCCGGTCTTTCAGTGTCCCGGGAATCCTTGTTGGTGTACGGTCACTAAATGTACACATAAATTATTTTATTGTAAGGCCCCCCATGAACGAAAGTTCACAAAACTTGGCATGCATTTGGAGGGTGTCATAATGATCCTACACTTTCAATTTCGTGCAGTTTTGACTATGTCAGCCAGAGATATTGTGATGAAAACACCAAATTTTTTGCTTTTTAATTTTTAACTAGGTGGCGCTATACATGAAATAAGTGGTAATGGGATGGGTTGACATGCCCCCTTAAGACCAACATACAAAAAAAAGGTGGACCTCCTAGGCTCTACGGTTCTCGAGATATTCACAGAAAACTGTCTCCGGCCACCTACAGGCCAGTTGGTGTATAGTAACATAAATTAATTTATTGTGTGGCCCCCCATGAACGGAATTCCACGAAACTTGGCATGCATTCAGAGGGTGTCATAATGATCCTACACTTCCAATTTCGTGCAGTTTTGACTATGTTAGGTCACAGATACCTGCGATTACAACACCTCATTTTTACTTTTTTGTGTTTAACTAGGTGGCGCTATACATGAAATGAGTGGTTATGGAATGGGTTGACATGGCCCCTTGAGATCAACATACAAAATGCAAAAATGGTCCTCCTAAACCTTACGGTTCTCGAGATATTCACAGAAAACTGTGTCTGCCCTACCCTCCTTTCGGGGGGTGCAGTCCAGCGGGGGGGCTACAGATCAAAACGAAAAACGATGGTTCCATGCTATCCATAAGGGGTTACATGCCCACCAAGTTTCGTGTACCCCGGTCTTTCAGTGTCCCGGGACTCATTGACGGAAATTTGGGCATGCGAAAAAGAAAAAAAAAAAAAAACAATTCTGACTAAACCTATATGACCGCCGCTTTGCTGCTCGGCAGTCATAATAATAATAATAATAATAATTAGTTTTATTTGTATAGCACCTTTCATACACAGAATGCAGCTCAAAGTGCTTTACATTTGGAGTATTTAACACAATAATAGAATTTTCCAGTAGGCCATTGATGCATCCCATTTGCCTACAAGAGAAGCCCTGTATCCCCTATTCTATAGAGAACCCTGTATCCCCTATTCTATTATAGAGAACCCTGTTATCCCCTATTCCATTATAGAGAACCTTGTATCTCCTAATCTATTATAGAGAACCCTCTATCCCCTATTCTATTCTAGAGAACCCTGTATCCCCTATTCCAGAGAACCCTGTATCCCCTATAGAGAACCCTGTATCCCCTATTCTATTATAGAGAACCCTGTATCCCCTATTCTATTCTAGAGAACCCTGTATCCCCTATTCCAGAGAACCCTGTATCCCCTATAGAGAACCCTGTATCCCCTATTCTATTATAGAGAACCCTGTATCCCCTATAGAGAACCCTGTATCCTCTATTTTATTACAGAAAACCCTGTATCCTAGCCTGACGAGCCAGACCCACATTAAAATGTAGGGTCTGGGCACTCACTGTTGGCAGTGCTCAGTCCGAGGGGCGGGATAATCGGTTGTTTTTCAAATTCCCTCTGCACACAATAGGACAGCACTATGAGTCCCATGTGTTTTCCCACCAGCGGAGCTAGTTGGCTGGCTTTTGCCAACTTAAAAAAAGCTTAACTCGTGTCACACTGTTCGCCAACAGCAACATCCATCTTCTTTGTTTTCAAGTAGCAGGGAATTCAAGCCAAACCGTTGCAACTCTGCCATCAATCATTATGTTAAGCCCGCCTAACAACTCTATACACGATTTGATTGGCCTGATAGAAGTTTAATTTTTCGAGCTCACAAGCCAACGGAGAGTTGCTAGACTAGCCCGCTAGGGTGCGTCTAGATTTCTAGGCTACCTGTATCCCCTATTCTATAGAGAACCCTGTATCTCCTAATCTATTATAGAGAACCATGTCCCTATCGCTCAAAATCGGACCGATTTGAGTGCTGAAAGGCTGCAGAAAAATGTGGATTAGGACTTTTAAATCAAATTTGTTCTGCAATGGATTTTTTCATGGGTAAAGTCTATTGATAGAGGGGGGTCTTCAGTATCGAAATACGGTGTCATTTCCCACCATGCATAATTGGTTTTGAGCGATAGGGACCAATTTAGGTGCTGAAATTATGGCAAAATATGAAATACAGGCTATAGACTTTTACACTGATTTTTCATCCATTTTCATATGAAATAGGGGAGACCCTAGTATCCAGATGTGGTGGAATTTCTCGCACCAAATGAGTTTTGTGCGGTAGGGACCAATTATAGTGCAGAAAATCTTCAAATCTGCAATATAGCCTTTTACATTTGGAGTGTGAAGTGCATGTTGTTGTCAATGTGACAGGAGGGGGCGCTAAAGTCATGAAGAACGCCATGGTTTTGTTACATTCCATTCCATTCTATTCAGACCGACGGGACTGATGAGCAGTCTGTGGCCAGCTGCAGGTCTAGTTTCAGTCTCGGAAATGGTACAACTTTGATAACTTTGGCTAGCTAGCCTAATGTTATTCTAATGGAATAATGCAATTTTTTTCGCATCCCTTGGATGTTTGTTTGTTATAGGCCTACACTGTAAAACCCGACAAGTTAATTGAACTCAAAAAAATTGGTGAAACCGATTACACAAAAAAATTTAAGTAATAGTAACTCGGTTTTGCTAAGTCAAAGAAACTTACCTTTTTTAATTAGTCTTCACTAGCAAATTTTGAGTGTGTTCAACAAGGTTTTTTTAAGTTAAAGAAACATCAACTACATGAGTTCACGGTAATTAATAAAATTAAGCTTAGATAGCTTAATTGGATTTATTGATGTCAGCCTGAAATATTTCATTTTGCTTCAACCAATTCTTTAAATTAAATTTAAAACTTAAAAGTTTTAATTTCCAGAAAGTTGAACAAACTTGTCAATTTTGATTAGTTTCAACTAAGGACTTGAAAGAAAATTATTAAAAAGGTTGACAAAGGCCAGTGAAATTCTTCTTAATCTTTTATTTTCATGTAAACCATGGAAACAAATACAGGTTGGAGTTCAGAACAGGGCTGTAGTGGAGGCTAAATTCAAATAAACACAGTTTAGATCAAGGGCATAAAGACTAGATAGATAGATAGATCGATAGACAGATAGATAGATAGATAGATAGATAGATACTATCTATCTAGATAGATAGATAGATAGATAGATACTTTATGACAAATGCCTGACCAATGCTAGGAAATTCAACAATCATTTCAATCCAAAACAACAGGAGTCTTCTTTGGGCAGAGGGATGCATTTGCACTGTTCGTGCTGATCAGAATGAGTTCAACAGTAAGGTCCTCAATATCTGGGAACTCCGATTGAGAGACCTGAAGAAATGAACAAAGAACAATTGTGTGTTAATTGAATATCTAATAGGCATTACATGTCAAGTGATACCATGTCATATTAAGTTTAACATTTTATCTTCAAACTTTTCCAGGGCAGTTGCATTATTGAAATAATTACTTGAAATAATACTAAGTAACTTCCCTGGAGTTTCTTGGTGAAAAAACAAACAGAAAAACAAAAGCTTGAAATGTAACTCCAGCGTTATTCGACACATAGCCCTGTTGTTCGAGGTCACGGCTGTTCGTAAGAATAAAATTAAAAGAATTAAAAAAATTGGTGCAACATAGACTGAGTAGTGGCCCAGCAGCTATTGATAACCTACCAGGGAATTTGGCTTTAGTTTCAGTTCAGTTCAAATGCCTTGTTAGGTTAGTTTAAAGGGGTGGTTCAGGATTTTGGACATAGGACCTCATTTCCAAGTTACCAAGTGTGATATTACATTAATACACAGGATTAGGTGTTATAATCCCTTGTGCCAAGATCCAAGATAAAAACACAAGTTGGAGACCGTTTTCAACACGTTTCATCCAGTCCTTCTAGTTGCAGAGTTCGCAGGTGCTAGGCTGGCGCGAGTCAACAGTATGTGTAAGCCTGCCACTAAAAACAGTCTTACCCACTCCATAGTACACCGAGGCAAATAAATATAACGCCTGAATAGACGAGGACTGGGTGAAACGTGTTAAAAACGGTCTCCACTGATAAATAACACACTTGCTAACTTGGAAATTAGGTCCTATGTCCAAAATCCTGAACCACCCATTTAAGCTGCTGGACCAGTATTTGCTTTATGTTGTATACTCAATTTTCTCATTGTTTTTCATTCTAATAGCATGCGTTGACCTCGAAACAACAGGCCATGGGTCGCTTAATGCCACAGTTACGCTTTAACTGTCATGTCAATAGAAAACATACTTACTTACATCCCATGTCTTTAGAAAAGTGGCATCATCCTCATGGAGGTAGAAAGGAAGGCCACGGAGCGCCACAGCACGTCGGATATTTACATCTGAGGATCCCTGCATGAGAAAACAAGCCAGTTAATAACTACAAAATGCAATTCAATAGGATTACCTTTCTTTGATAGTACAGCTTCTGAAACCAAAGCATTCTTTTTATCTTAAGTCCATGGAGGAGTTGTAATCTACAAGACCTCTGCTTTCAAAGGGGGTCAAGCACTCTTAGTATGTGGAAACAGGGCCATTGTTAGTAGGCGGTGTGCAATTTCGAGCAAAAACTCAAAATAGGGGGGTAAGTGTAAAGATTTAAAACACATTTGGTCAGAACCACACATGAAATGAATCTATTCCAAGTATTTGTACAAAAGAAATGCTTACCTGGGATTCCAACATGATTGCAGGCCACCACCGAACCAATAGGGAACCAATAGGCTATGTCTGCGGGGAAGGACGTCTGATATGATCTCCTTCCTTCTCAATGCCAATGTTGTTTGCATCAACTTCTGAATCTGTGAATTGAAGGACGAATACACATTTGAACATACTGACAATCTCTATTAGGACAATCCACCATCTCATGATGTCGGTTTAAATGCCACTTTAAATGCATCCTTAAATGGCCGAGAACAGTTTGCACATTAAATGGTTGTTTTCAACTACACAGCTGACATGCGAATAATACACATTCTGACTGAGCATGAACTGTGTGTGACCGTGTCAAATGAATTTAGGCTACTGACTTAAATGTGCAGACAGTCAGTAACATGACAGTGGACTAACGTTAATGGAGGAAACATTGCTAACATGCTGTAAACGATAATGTTGCAGGACCTGTGCCCTGTTATCAAGCAGTGCACCACAAAGCTTGCACTTCCAAGCTATTGTGTTAAATAGTGCTAACGGGGGTTAATTAGTTCATATTTTTAGTACTCACATTGGCAAATTGAGTTAGATCGCTGGCTGATCCAGCAAGTGCTGGCATACAGCAGCCAAATTCTTAGCTGCTAGTGCTAGCTAGTTCTAACCGGATAAAGTTACGTCACGTAGCCTAAGACAATATTTTCAAACATTCGGGTTTTTAAACAATATGATAAAGGACGTGCTTTAGGGTCAACATGCACCTCACTTTTCCACGTTTAATTGCGGTTTTTCTCTCTTCTCGTCGTCTCCTCTCTCGTTGTCTATTTTCACTGCTCTTGTTCTCGTCTCTTGTCATCTGGTGGTCGACCGTTGGCGGCGTCGCTTGTCACTCGGCGTTGGTGCTGTACACAAGGTCCACGTATGGCAGAAGATCCGCCTACAAATTTGCTACAATTTGCGAAGTTTCCCACGCTTTCTATTTTTTCAAATTACTTAAAGCGGATGAGTGCTGTCAACTTAAAAGTTCAAATTTGTTCAAGTAACACAGACGATTAGAGTACTATTAACTTTTTTTCATTTTTGAGTGTTTACAAATCAAAAACATTGTTTTACTTGTACTGTTCGGTTTTACAGTGTAAGCTAGATGTTACAGGGTTTGAATGGACTAGGCCTAGTTAGGCCACCGAGAACATTATACTGAGAACAAAACGCATAAGGAACACTATTTAAGCAGAGTTAAATAATGTATTATTAAATTATGCTACAGAAAGTATCCTTAGCTAACTCCATATTTAATCAAAGAAAAGCAAAACAGCTAGTCTGTCTTTACTGGGATGCGCTCAATGAATGGAACAATAGGCTTATTATAGCCTATTATAGCCTTATTATATAGGCTAGTCTCATTTCTTCATTGTTTCGCTGAAAGAGAATACAGGCTTTTCTGTCTGTTAAGACGATTTGGGGCCATTGTGTTCCATGGACCATCAGGAAAGTCCAACCTGTAGCTACACAGCTGTGTTTGGGGCAAATATTTCTCGTGTTGGCTTTGGCTACAGATAGCATATTAACCTCTACAAGGATCAAACTGGATCACTTGACTGCAAATGCCATTTTAAAATGTCTGAGAGGAAGGCTAAGTGAGTGAAAGATGATATTGGCACCTGCCCTAAACAGGATTATATCGTCCCTTCAACGGTTGTCAGTGCTTCCCACCCAGCCAGCTATGTGAGTCCGTGCTGCTTCCCAGTGTGTGTGTGTGTGTGTGTGTGCTGCTTCCCGGGGTGTGTTTGAGCGGAACCCCTCTTTTGCAGGATTACAGATTTGACACACCCGAGCAGCAGCCTCCGCGAGCCTCCAGGCCGCTACGTTATAATTACCGAGGGCGCGCGGGTGCCAGGCGCGCACTTTGAACACAGGCCATGGCGGATTTTTGTGCTCGGGCCAAATAAGGACCCCGACCGCGGGGAACAATGCCGGTCGTGAAAGGAACGGGGAGGGCCGGCCCAATGCAAATGCGCTCGCATTGTGCTGCTGCGAGAGCCTCCTCGAGCCCCGCGCTGCGGACGGGCCGTTTTCATGCAAGGGGCACTGCAAGCGGAGAACAACCCGAGTTAAGCGCTACCTGGAGGTGATTCGGGTGAGCCTCAAACAGGCAGGTTCACGCGTAACGCTAGCAGACGAAGTGCCTGCACGTACAGGAGTGACGGACAGGTTTGCCCTTCGCGGAGGAGCGTCGTGACAGCGTGCACCTGCCGCGAGTTTAAAGGTATGATGCTTGTGTAGCCTACGATGTCAGGTATTGTAAAGCTCTCAGTCTGAATTATAGTGCAGTTTAGCAGAGCTATAGACATACTAGCTATGTGCGGTCATCATGTAAGCGCGTAGGCTGTGTTATAACATAACTTAACATAACAACACACTCTGAACTTCTTTCATCAGGCGCCACTGCCGTTCTAAAAAGCCAGGCTGATTGTCAGCAGTTTAGGCAGACATCTCAGCAAGTTGTTCCTTTTGATTACACTTCATCTCTCTCTCTCTCTCTCTCTCCCTCTCTCTCTCTCTCACACACACACACACACACACACACACACACACACTATGTGTTGTCCGACACTTGTTGCGCTAGTCATCTTGCACGCAGACGAATCAAAGCAGCGGCAGGCAGAGTTTTGCTGCACTTTTAATTCATTCAAAGTTCATTCATCAGTTCGACATCATGAACACACACACACACACACACACACACACACACACACACACACACAGACGGCTTTATTTTGCCACAATAAGCTCTTCTGGTGAAAACGCGATTATCTGCTGCGCGCGGATGCGCGGGCTCGCATTCAGGGCATGCATGAGAATGCATGAGAAAAGCCTCGCGCACAATAGGCTCGGTTGGAGTTTGTCTGCCGGTTTGGGTATGGGAAGCGCCAATGCTCTCCTGAATATTGATATTCTCTCTGCTGTGAGAAACAGAAATTCTCTCTCTCTCTTTCTCTCTCTCTCTATCTATCTATCTATCTATCTGTGTGTGTGTTTGTGTGTGTGTGTGTACTTGAGAGGTTTTTCTATACTTCATAAGTGAGTAATGGTGTGGTGTTGGGAGTTGGGAGCCTCCTCGTGTGTGTGTGTGTTTGAGTGTGTGTACTTGAGAGGTTTTCCTGCTTCATAAGGGTGGTGTGTAATGGTGTGGTGTTGGGAGCCTTCTCCTCCTCATGTGTTTGTAGCTGGTATGAAGTGGGACTCTGACAGAAGCAAACAGCAGAGTGGCTCAGCAGGACTGTGGGGCTGCAACCACAGGGAGATAGAGTTGGGAACCACACACACACACACACACACACACACACACACACACACACACACACACACACACACACACAGATACTCACTCACACACACACACACACACAGACCGACAGAGAGAGAGAGACAGAGAGAGAGAGAGAGACATACACACACAGCTTGATTAAGATTCACTGCAGGAACATCAAAGACTCAAAGGGTTTCCAGAACAATTACCCCATTCTGCCCTGATGCACCCCAACTGCCCCCCCCCCCCCCCTGTCCATCTACTCCCCCCCCCCCCTGTCCATCTACCCCCTGCCCCCACCCCCCCTTTCCACCTGATTAAACGCCAGCCCTCTGGAGCTGACTCTGCAGCCACAAGACAACTTCAGCTTGATGTGTGTGAGTAGGCCCTTACACACTGCCAAAATTATGTACCAAATTCGCGGAACGCCTGTCCTTTTCACATAGACCGAGGCGGGACGAAGTGTCGGCAAATTTACTACCAAGCACCCTAGACATTTTGCCGAATCGTAAGTTCAGACACCAGTGTGAAAACGTTAAGGCGGAAAGGGGGGACGTGGGCGGGCGTTTTGATGACACTACATATGTCCAACCCACAACAGGAGATTTAAAATCTGACCGATCAAAAGCAGCAATAGCAGATAGCACGTAAGGACAATGAACTCTTACCTTTATGGTAGTACCCATAGTTAGTCCAGTGTTATTTCCGTCATGCAATCTTCTCAATATGAGCTAGTTAGAGATAGAGATAGCCTGGCCATATTCTTCTATCACACAGGTCTGACTAAATTCAAAGTTTCACTCCAGAAACACTTTGTTGTAGCCTATGGACCTTGCGCAAAACTTCCGACAACAGGCTTTACCCTTTCAAACTGTCATGTAATATTATATACAGTTTCTGGCATCCATAACAAAAGCATTTGTAGATGAATGATGAACATAGCTGACTCATCTTTAGGGAATAGCAACGTTGCTCTCTTTCAATAACATGACGCACAATTTTATTTTCATACATTAATTTGATTAACAGGCTAGACTAGGCTACATGGCGATCAAGCACACTGAAAATGTTTTATAATAATAATAAGCTTTATTTGTATAGTGTAAAGGAGTCGACACTATGGGGAGACACGGACGCAGCGAATAGGTTTTAAAGCCCGAACACGGGGAAACTTTAATCACCGTAAACTTAGCTCGCATATCAGTTTTTAGATACACACAAGTCGCGCCACTGAACGTCAACAGAATGCGACACCGTAAACAGTACACAACAACTCAACAGATAAAAGCGCAGGCTGTGACTGCAACAATACCATACAAGTGAACAACACGTAATGGCTGGCTGTGAAGTATGTACAGTGTGGTGCCCCTACACATGCCCCCCCACAAAGACAGACAAGTTCATCCGGTGAGGTGGGCGCAGTGCTCGGCCAAACTTGCTCTGGCCATCAGGCACTGGGGCCGCAGGAACCGGAAGTTCAGGGTTCGTTGACTGTGGAAGCGTGGTAGATGGGGGACGGCCCAGCCGTGGGGGCTGGGCAACCACCACCGGAGAGTCCAATTTCAAGTGAGCGGGTTTAAGG
The DNA here is from genome assembly GCF_046254945.1 of Alosa pseudoharengus. Lineage (NCBI taxonomy): Eukaryota > Metazoa > Chordata > Actinopteri > Clupeiformes > Clupeidae > Alosa > Alosa pseudoharengus. Next base: position 27,470,549 of record NW_027468587.1, read on the forward strand.
CGATCCACTGACACCCGGTCTCGCTTGCCCCCGATGTCGAGGACAAAAAATTTGTCCCCCGTCTCCAGCACCCGGAACGGGCCATCATAGGGTGGACGCACACCCGCACCGCTGAAAGGAACGTCCGCCAAATGCAGTCCACTGATGGCAGTCCTGTACGCCTGAACGTCAGCGTCATGGACCTGGTCCGCCGCCATACGTGCATAATCCACTCCAAGATGCACTGCTCCCGCAAAATGACGAGAAAGACAGGTCTGCCACATGATTGTCCTTTCCTGCCACATGACGAATATCCGTTGTGAACTCTGAAATAAAAGAAAGCTGACGTTGCTGCTGGGCAGACCATGGCTCCGAAACCTTGGCCATGGCAAAGGTTAAAGGCTTTTGGTCCACAAAGGCAGTGAATGATCGGCCTTCCAGAAGGAAACGGAAGTGTCGTATGGCCAGGAAAAGGCCTAGCAGCTCCCGGTCAAACGTGCTGTACCTCCTCTCCGTTGGGTGCAACTGCCGGCTGAAAAAGGCCAGCGGCTGCCAAGCACCATCAACCAGCTGCTCGTGGACAGCACCTACCGCATAGTCAGAGGCGTCAGTTGTGATGTCGATAGGTGCATCTGAGGATGGGTGGGCAAGCATGGTGGCATTGGCCAAGGCCACTTTGGTGTCCATGAACGCCTGAGTCCTTTCCCCTGTTGATGGTGTGTTTAGCAGCCTTACCCTTAAGCGCCTCGTAGAGGGGACCCATGAGGTGAGCTGCACGTGGAACGAAGCGGTGGTAGAAAGTCACCATGCCTAAAAATTCCTGTATGGCCCTGACCGTGGCTGGTCGTGGGAACTGGCCAATGGCCTCCACCTTAGCCGCTAGCGGAGCCGCCCCCTCGGTCGTGACATGGTGGCCAAGGAAGTCAATGGCAGACAAACCGAAATGGCACTTCGCTGTATTGATGATCAGTCCGTGATCGTCCAGACACTAAAACAGAACCCTTAGGTGCGCCAGGTGTTCAATTTTGGAAGTACTAGCTACGAGGATGTCGTCCAAGTACACAAAAACGAACAGCAAGTCACGCAGAACACTGTCCATGAGTAAGTAAAGGTTTCACAACAGCGGTTTTAAAAGCAGTTGGAAATATACCTGTTTCTAATGAGGTATTTATTATCTTGAGAATAAAGGGAGCTAAGCTATCATATACATTTTTTAGGAATCTAGTAGGGATTGGATCCAAAGCACATGTTGAGGAGCCAGTTTGAGTGATAATTTTACTAAGCTCAGATTGAGTAATAGTGCTAAAAAACCTTAATTTTGGGGGGCTGTTTTTGGGTGTACTATCAAACATATTACCTATGTTACCAATAGCCTCCCTTATAGAAATGACTTTGTTTTTGAAGAAGTCTGCAAATTCTTCGCATCTTAGAGAGGATGCCTGACTGAGTGTATCAAAAGGTGTTTAATGCAATAGCCTATCAATGGTGGAGAACAACACCCTAGAGTTTCCACTGTTTTCAGCAATTACCTTAGAGAAGTGGTTCCTTCTCTCATTCCGAATTTGCTATTTTTTCTTTTAGAATGGCACGGTGAACCTGTAACTTAGTTTTTCTCCATGTTCTCTCAGCTTTTCTACTGGATCTTTTTAGATCATCGATATTTTCGTTCATCCAAGGTGTCAGTTTGCTACAGGGCCTTTTTTTAGTCTTTAAGGGTGCCACTCTGTCAAGCAGAACACCTAGTTCACGATTGAGAGCCTCTACCATTTGATCAATTGGATGATGTAAAATATCTAAATTTATGGAGTCTATAAGAGCTATGAACTGCTGTTCTGCTCTAATGTCCAAGAGTCGCGATTTGATTGCAATTTCGGGATGAATTTTTGAAGCATGTAGTACTATATTAAAAGATACACAATAATGATCAGACATATTTATATAATTTACTGATAAGTCCGTGACTTCTATCCCTCTAGAAATTACTAGATCGAGGGCCTATTATTATTATATTATTATATTATGAAAAGGCTTTGCAGTAGGATTGTCCAATGGTCAATCTATTGCTTCAATTTGTGTTTTATGTGACGTGCCAATGCTGGTTTCATGCCGTTTTACGCAAGTTTAAAATGTTTATCAACTGTGTAATTTGGTCAATCTATTGTCTTTCAATTGTGTTTAATGTGACGTGCTGAAGCTACATTCATGCATTGTTTTGCTCCGGTTGAAAATGTTTCTGTGTAATTTGTCAGCTGTGATCAAATGCGTTCAATAAATTCCTCTTTTATGTCAGAAATATAACATGCCCATGATTGATGCTTGTACGGTCAGGTGTATCTAATCTAGGCCTCTCTTATGTTCAATCAAATTTGCTTTGCCCGCCCGTTTTTTTCTTCTGTGCTCACTCATTTGAATATTTCTATATGCCACTGTTTTAGATCCCAACGCCAAACGTCTTTGTCTACTGCGTTTAAGATCATTGAGTCTTTCATTTTAACTGCTCCCTGCTTCTCTTCAATTTCCCTTCCAAATTACTTTTTATTGTCCAAAGATGCAATCGCAACAATCCGACATTCTAAGCATCGACACATACTGCACTATAATGCAAAGCAACTTCACTTGCATTTATAGGGTAGGCTACTAAAAATGTGTACAGCAGCTAACCAAAGTGAAGTCGGTTCTCCCGCCATGGTTTTGAAAATCACAAACCTGGTGCATCTGATGGCGCACGTATAAGGCCTACGACTGTCACTCTACACGCCCCCTGTTGCACGTCACGTTTTAATTTGCTAGCTGGTCCTGCCTCCAAAATGCCGGATCATGTGAACAGATCAGCAGGCCGGCAAATTTTCACCTTGTTTTCAGACACACGATGCGGCAAAAAAACGTCTCCTCTTCCCGCAAATTTTGTGTGATCTCTGTGTGAAAAGGGCTAGTGTGTTTGTGTGTGGGGGGGGGTATTATGTATGTGTACGTGAGACAGAAAGAGTGGCCTGGTACTTGTATATGAATTTGAGTGTATGTGTGTGTGTGTGTGTGTCTGTGTGTGTGTGTGTGTGTGTGTGTGTGTGTGAGAGAGAGAGTGAGAGAGTTTCTTTGTGGTTGCTGTAGAGTTCTGTTTTAAGCCAAAGACTGTCCCCTGGCTGCCTTACAAGACTCGCCTACTGTGGTCCCAGAGAAGGGCTGTTCACACACACACACACACACACACACACATAAAACAGCATGTGTGGCCACTCAGCTCCCTGTGCTCATGTTGGTCACTCTCTAAACTGTGTGTGTTGTCACGACTACATGGCTCACAGTAGCAATGACATATGGGAGACCAGACCAAGTTGTTAAGTTAAATCCAAAATAATTTATTAAAACATTAACTTATACCATGAAAACATAATTTGCATAAATAAGTGTATCAAGTCAAGTCAGTCAATGAGAGGCAAGAGAAAACCAATCAAAAGTGTAGTGCAGATCAGTAAAATGTGTAATGCAAAAAGGCAAAAAGGATGGTGCTGCCGCCAGCATGGAGGACAGAGCAAAGCCGAGCAGAGCAGACGCACTGCGTAGAGCAGAGCCAAGCAGAGCTGTGCATGGCAGAGAGCGAACAACTGGCAGGAGATGTTTTTAAACAGTCCTGCCAATCAGCTGCTGTCTAGACCAGATGGATTGAACACAGACAGCTCCCCCTTCAGACTGGGGGGAGAGAGACCGCCCAAACATATTATATCAAAGGTGGAGTGAGCACACCTAGCACGGCAAAGCCGGGCGTGACAGTGTGTGTGTGTGTGTGTGTGTCGTGTGCGTGTGTGTGTATGTGAGGGTATATGTGCGTATGTCTCAGTAGGAGTTCTGAGTGTGTCGTTTCAGTATAAGTATATATACTCTTTTGATCCCGTGAGGGAATTGGTCTCTGCATTTATCCCAATCCGTGAATTAGTGAAACACACTCAGCACACAGTGAACACACAGTGAGGTGAAGCACACACTAATCCTGGCGCAGTGAGCTGCCTACTACAACAGCGGCGCTCGGGGAGCAGTGAGGGGTTAGGTGCCTTGCTTAAGGGCACTTCAGCCGTTCCCACTGGTCGGGCTCGAACCGGCAACCCTCCGGTTAGTCTGGAGTGCTAACCAGTGGGCCATGGCTTTTTATTGTTTATTGGAGGCTCTGAGTGTGTCGTTTCAGGAGGAGTTCTGAGCGTGTCAGTAGGGGCTCTGGGCGTGTTATATCAGTAGGACCTGAGTGTGTCCTTTCAGAAGTACCTGAATCGAGCAGAGCTGAAAAACAAAATTAAACGGATATATTCAAAAATAAGAGTTTGGTTCTGCCTGTCAGTTGATAAACACAATAGCCCCTTTATTATTATTTATTATTTATTATTGCAAACATCTTTTCACCTATTTTCAGACTCTCCAAAACTAGGCCTTGCCGTTTCTGTAATAATCAGCTGTAGATTGATCTGAATGTATTACTAAAGGGGAACGTTTTTAACATAGAGCCCTGTTGCTCGAGGTCACGGGTACTGTCGATTGGTGCGCGGAATGTTCCTTTAAAGCCTTTGTGTGTTGATGTATATGTTTGTGGATTGATGCTTGTAATTGAATATTCTCTTATTAAAATAAAAAACATAATATTTTATCAAAACGTTTAATTTTTTACATTTTGGAATTGAAAGGACGAGTTGATATGAACCCAAATAATGAGCAATCGGAATCGGCTCTGAGTTATTACAATGTGTTGGTGTGTGTGAATGTGAGTGTGTGTGAGGTGTGTGTGTGCGTGTGTCTCTGTAGAAGTGTGTGTGTGTGTGTGTGTGTGTGTGTTGTTGGATGGTTCTGAGCTGGTTGGTAAATTTAGAATGTTTTCTAACTTTATAAAGCAGACAACAGGCGACAGTATTGTGTGTGTTTGTGTGTGTGTGTGTGTGCGTGTGTGTGTGTCTGTGTCTGTGTAACGCGATGGAAGCACAGATGATCTGATCTCCAAGACGACTGTACGCATTCTCCGGCCCCTCAACCCCGTCGCCTAGCAACACTTAGTGGACAGTGATGGGATGAGATGAAGATTCTATCCTCATCCTCATCTGCACATCTACACACACCGAATACTAATGCAGCTCACACACACACACACACACACACACACACACACACACACACACACACACACACTATCTGTCTGAGAGGCATAAGGGCTGTAGACCCAGCAGAGTGTGTGTCAAAATTCTCGTCTAAAACAGCCGAAGGTCTATTTGTCAAGTCAAGTCAGTTTTATTTAGTATAGCGCATTTAACATGCACAGAGTGCAACCCAAAGCGCTCCACATACAAGACATTGACACAAAACAAAAGACAAAAGATGCCGGATGGAGCGGCATAGTCGCCAGTGTACACATGACACCAAGACATGACAAATAAATAAATTTAAAAACAAACAAACAAAAATAAATGTAAAAAATAACAAACACAAAAGATGCCGGACGGAGCGGTGTAGTCGCCAGCGTTCCCGTGACACCAAGACGTACAAGACAGACAAAAAAGCAAATGAAGAAAAAAAAGTAAAAAGAAAATAAATTTAAAAAGAAAAAATATATAATAAATAAAAAAAAATTCCAACCGGCTGAAAAAGTCCAACGGCAATGATGACCCGCGTGAAACTGTGCACAGCTGTGTCTTCACAACCGATATAACACCAGCAAAGTTCTTTCACTGACCAACCTGGAGAATTCACTAACAGTCTGGAGAGCAGAGCACCGGTGGAACAGACCAGTCTGAGGTCATGACGGGTGATCTTCTTGCTGATCAGCAGCTCGGTGACTTTAGCAAGGACAGTTTGTTGCTTCATGGCTCCCGACGTCGCCATCAGAGCTCCCCACGTCAACAATCAATCCAGACTCCAGGCACCCAGCGTCAGATGCTAGTAACGTTATGGCAGCTCGCAGGTTTTGATCCCTCATGGGATCAAAAGAGTACTATATAGGTCAGCCGCAGCTCGGTGGTCGTGGCAGCTGCAGATCTCTGGCAGAGGAGGCCCATTGCAATCTTTCTGTCCAGACCAGTCCAGACAGGATATGCAGCGTCGGATGGAAGAGGGACAGCTAGTCAAGGCAAGCTCATCAGCCCAGTGGAATAGAAGCTAACGTTAACATTAGTTAACATTAACGTTAGATGTCAGCCGGATCAAAAATAAATACAAAAGAAATAACAGAACATTCCATAAAATGACGAACATTCCATAAAAACAAACAAACACATGATGCCAGACGGAGCGGCGTGTCTCGCCAGCGTCCCCTAGCGGTGCCATGTCATTTCTCCGACGCTCCATTGTTCCGACCTATCAATAATCCGAAAAATTCCCTTTGGTCCGACAGCCCAGTAGTCCGACGTCCCTTTGTTTAGGAAAAAATAGACCCTCTGCTCCGACATCCCATTATTCCGAGCATATACAGTAGGCTTTTGTGGATCACCTCCCAGAATGTAAAATCTGAATAAAAATAACAAGCGAAATTACTTGTACCGTAGCTAGCTTATTAACACATTTAAATGTTTAGCCTTTGAAAAAGTGCAACATCCAACAGGGTAAATTAGTTTTGGGTTGGATTTTCATAAACCTAGTAGAAGGGACCATGCATGAGTTTATTTGCATTTGAACGGCAAGATGAATTCCTTTGATTCGAAAAGACGGTGATCTAACAAAATCCTTGTCGGTAGCCATTTAGAGTAAACAATTAAACTTAACAATTATTCTAAACAATTGAGAGGCAGAAATAAAACTACAGTCCCTCACACACAGATAATACTGTAGAACAACAAAGTATCAAGTTTACGAACAATTGATGTTACGCGAAAAACTACGACAACCAAGACCACAAACAAAGACCGTCTTCCCCACGGAGAAAGGTCGCTGGATTACTGCTACGAACAGCGAGCATTCAAAAAGGTCCAGGGCATAACAGACAAACCGGCCACACACGAAACGATGAGTACGAAGAGCGAGAATAGTGGACCTACACTTTCTAATCTCAAACCCCAGAACAAAAGCTGCTTATCTGCGGGGCTTCAGTGGCCTACTCAGCTCGAGGCTACGATGTGAGGACAGTAGCAAAGCATAGCTGACCACTCTCACCCACAAAGAGCCCCTGTCTGAGTTATCCACCCGGAAAGGAAAGAAACAGCGACTACCAACAATCCAAAAAAACACAATCCAAGCCAGGGCACTCACCAAAAAAAGCAGCCAATGACCCTGAAAGTCAAAGTCCCGTAAGACGTAACGAAAGGCGATTTCGAACGAGGGAGTTACAAAAATCCCGGACTAAGAGCACCCAATTATGTTACAAACCAAAGCAACATAAAGAGGAAAGGTGCACACGATTTGCCTTGTAAGGTACAAAAATATATTTATTACCAGAAATTATAGATTACAGTAACGACAAACAAGTCTAGGGTATTGAAACGAAAATCAAAAGGCAAGCGGGTTCTCAGAACAGGCAGCCAGACAGCAGCGATATGGCAAAGGCCTCTAACAACGGGATGGACGGAAGTGGTGGGGATGCTAAACGCCTCTTTCCAAGAAGGGTTTGGTTGGCCTTACTGTAAATGGCATTGCACCCCTACTGTAGGTGCAGGTGTAGCCATTACACTTGGGCACGAGCTTGGAGGCCTGAAAAACAAGGAGAGCGGTGACAACAAGGGGGTGCCAAAACGCACATCAAAATGGAGGAATCATAAACATCCTAACATTAACCCTCCGTAACACTCTTGGATTTATAATTAAACTCTTAGGAACAATTACTTATAATATTTCTTTAGGAGTTTTGCCTTCTTTAACATGTCGGGAATCCCAAAGTTTCCTGTTTGAAACAGCCAAGATGAGGCGTCTTCTCACTGATCAAGTTCGTTTCACATGCAGGGATATGCCCCAATCATTATAACTGCAGGCTTATGGGAATAATGTAAGTGAGAATAGGAGCAGGCTTCACTCAATATGTAGGCTACCTTTCTAAACTGTTATGAGTGCTGGCCTGAATGGTCGGATCAAGTCAAGTAGGAGGGAGGCCGCACCATGCATGAGGTTACTGAAGAAGGCACGCGCCGAAACGCAATAAAAAGTAAACTCATGCATGGTACAGCCTCCCTTCTACTAGGTTTATGAAAATACATATCCAACCCAAAACTAATTTACCCTGTTGGACTTTGCACTTTTTCAAAGGTTAAACATTTAAATGTGTTAATAAGTTAGCTACAAGTAATTTTGCTTGTTATTTTTATTCAGACTTTACATTCTGGGAGGTGATCCACAAAAGCCTATATGGTCGGAACAATGGGATGTCGGAGCAGAGGGTCTATTTTTTTCGAAAAACAAAGGGACGTCGGACTACTGGGCTGTCGGACCAAAGGGATTTTTTCGGATTATTGAGAGGTCGGAACATTGGAGCATCGGACAAATGTGTCCCCAACCTAGCAACCTCAGAATTTGTGGATGATAGAGAGTGTACATTTTCATCTGGTACCAAATGAATCAATCAGTGCAGTTCTGAGTAAGTCAGGAATATGCATTTATAACTGAATAGCATATAGCATAGCTTAGAGCCAACTACATCTTAAAGAGCTTTTTTAAGCCATTTAACCAGGAATGATGGAGAGGCCTCTGCCAGACTCATTTTCTTTCTCTCTCTCTCTGTCTCTCTTCTCTGTCTCTCTTCTCTCTCTCTTCCCTCTCCCCCCTTCTCTCTCTCTCTCCCTCTCTCTCCTTTCCCTCTCTCTCTCCCCCTCTCCCCCCTTCTCTTTCTCTCTCTCTCTCTCTCCCCCTTCTCTCCCTCCTCTCTCTCTCTCTCCCTCTCCCCTCCCTCTCTCTCTCTCCCTCTCTCTCTCTCTTTCTTTTGTCTCCTGAGGTCCATTCTGAGTGACTCCTCCACTAGGGGGTGATCTGACACGGTCCTCCACTAGGGGGTGCTCTTACACGGTCCTCCACTAGGGGGTGCTCTTACACGGTCTGCTCTTCTGGTAACATCGGGGTCCCCAGGGGTCAGACGGCAGACTGATGCATTGTGGGTAGCTGGCCCTTTAGTAGCAATGCACCATGTGATGGGAGACGTTAGCGCTCTCAATCGCCTGATAACTCCCTAATACGGCCGTAAACAGGAAACACATCGTTACATTCCTCAGATACAGCCTTAGATAGCGTTGTACACACACGCGTCTCTGGGGGCAACAGAGCGATAGTCTCACTGATGCCACCCCAGTCATCAGGGGGCTTTGTGTGTATGTGTGTGTGTGTGTGTGTGTGTGTGTGTATTTATCTCTGTCATGAGAGAGGATTAATTACCAGAATGGAAACAGGAAGAACCCTCCCTCAAATTCGAATGAAAAAAAAAGCTTTCTTGGCATGACGAGGTCACTCGTATTGCCAAAGCAGTTATTATATAATAAACTGGACATACACACATACATATCAATAGATTTTCATAGGGAAAAAATCCATATATATATGATACTGTGTTTAATCTGCTAATGTGCTCTGTGTGTGTGTGTGTGTGTGTGTGTGTGTGTGTGTGTGTGTGTGTCTGTCTGTACTGTATGTGTATCTGGGTATGTGTGTATCTGTATGTGTGTGTGTGTATCTGTATCTGTGTGCACTGTTCGAATTATACCGTGAGCTTCGGGGGTACCGCTATTTCGACTGGTGACGTCACTCTCCATTTTATATAGGCTTACACACATGATTTCACACTTGTGGTTCACAGTCAATTTTCCTTCAAAATATAGGTGATATGACCGTGTTAAAAGTTAAAAAGTTAAAAGAAACTAATCATACTAGCAAGCACAATTTACCTTAGAAATTGGGTAAACACTGTTTCAAGGTGCGCACCGTGCGTAAAATTGCGCGCCACAGTCAAATATGTTTTGGTATAGCAGTGCATTGCAAACATGGAAATGCATACAGAGCAATAGCACGGAAATGGCAAACATACAACTTAAATTTAAGACCCATAATTGTTTACAGATGGGCCACAGAAAGTCTCCCGTTTAATAGCCAAGTTCACCTATAGCCTAATACCAGGCCAGACTTTGGTTCATTTGATTCGTTTTTCTTGGATATCCTAAGCCTGCAAAACGTCAAGCAAATAAAAAAATGACTTGTTCACAGTTGGAAAACAAATATCTTCACGTTGTTTAGCCTAGGCATTTCATATCATGTAGCCTAGTGCATTGTGCGCCTGGTGTTATATCACAAAACGTTTGTGCAGCAATACGCTTTTAAGAAAGGCTGATCTCTAATAATGGCAACGAGGAAAGACATTTCACGTCCAATTGATTATTATATGTTCACGTAGCGTTTCAAACAAATTGCAGGTAACGTTGCAATTATGGATGTATGGGCATTTGCGTAAAAAAGGTTGAGCCACTAATCTACATGCGAAATTCCCTGAATATTAGTGCAAATTCCCTCTTGTTAAGACATTAAGAATGAAATTGCACAAAATGATAAATCGCCTCATTAAACCTCTCAACGTGTCAGTATATCTATGGAACTCCTCCTATGGCGTGTGATTGTAGGCCTGATTTTTAAGCTAAGCAGCAGCGATGGTCGTGGCTTTTGCAGCCTACACTGTGCATTTGTTTTTAATTTGTCAGTATTATATCATAGCAAACAATACAGTCTGAACGTACCAGAGAAATGGTACAGCCCAATGGGGGTGAGGGTTTGAAAATTGTATTTCATTAGATTATATCCTGAGTTGTTGGTATGTGATGGTAATATTGCATTTAATTACATGCAATATTGGATAACATTAATTTTTTTTTATTTTTTCAGTACCCCCCAAACTATTATTTTCATCCCTTTTGGGGGGGTCCAAGTCTCATCTAGGGGGGTCGCCCCCCCCCCCCCCCCAATACCCCCCGTAATTCGAACCATGTCTGTGTGTGTATCTGTATGTGTGTGAGAGAGATGAGGTCTGCTGATGTGCTGTGTAAGTGTGTGTGTGTGTGTGTGTGTGTGTGAGAGAGAGAGAGACAAGCACCTTTCTGACCTCCATTCCAGACAGAGGGAAATAAAGGAAATAAACGAAATAAAGTGTTGTCTAGTGTGTGTGTGTGTGTGTGTGTGTGTGTGTGTCTGTGTGTGCGTGCATGCGTGTCTGTGTGTGTGTGTGTGTGTGTGTGTGTGTGTGTGTGTGTGTGTGTGTGTGCGTGTTTGGGTGCATGCGTGTGTGCGTGCTTGTGTGTGCGCGTGCATGTCTGTGTGTGTGTGCGTTCGTGCGTGCGTGTGTCTGTGTGTGTGCGTGCGTGCGTTAGAGTGCATCATCCGCCTTGACATTAATCTGTCCCTATGCATATTATGTTCCAATAAGCGAAAAAACATTCCTGGTACATTTTGAAGTAAATTATATGTAGGTGACCCACCATCAACCTTTATGAATGGTCGAAATTGTTGCCAAATTCAGGAAACCACCTCGCAATATGGGGGACTAAGGGGGTATATTTCACATTATTTCACTATTATCAATTTTTTAGCCAGTAGTTATTTGAATAATAACTGTATTAAGGGCATAAAGCACACAGCTCATTGCATAAACATTGGGTTTATTTATGTTGTCATACATATTTTGGTGATTGTTTTTCTATTTTGAATATGTTATTTGATGAAAAACACCTTAATGTGTATTGTAACACTTGTCATTAATCATTTAATTTAACTGTTGTTGCTATGGTGTTATAAAAATCTCATAATTCCAAATCAGATATAGGCTACATGCGTGGGACTATTTTGTTTAATGTAGAGTAGTAGTTGTATCACATAGGATTACATGAACTTTCTTGCAACATGGCTTCTAGTGGAGAGTGTATTAGTAATGCCAATCCAGTCTTCAAAATGTACTCTGTCTATAAGACAATCGTCTTGGATATTTGGTTTGGGCAGTGGCCTTGTTCAGGATGACTCGATTATCACTGGATCCCGTCTTTCAAACTGTCGCCAAGTTCTCAGTTGCTTCATGTGGTATCTTTCGGATGGTTCATCAGAAAACAGGAGAAAGTGGGAATCAGCAAATATCGTACTGTCCCAGGTGTCCAGCTTTTACAAAAAGGGCAACATTCCTTTGATATCAGAAAGGAAAGCCTGTGAAAAAATCATCAAACTTTTAAGTATTAAGTACTTTTAAGTTAGGGAAATTTGGTCTCTGCATTTATCCCAATCCATGAATTAGTGAAACACACTCCGCACACAGTGAACACACAGTGAGGTGAAGCACACACTACTCCCGACGCAGTGAGCTGCCTGCTACAGCGGCGCTCGGGGAGCAGTGAGGGGTTAGGTGCCTTGCTCAAGGGCACTTCAGTCGTGGATGTGGGCAGCCGTGGATTTGGGCACCCTTCGGTTACAAGCCCAAAGCCCTAACCAGTAGGCCACGGCTGCGGCAGCCGTGGCCTACTGGTTAGGGCTTTGGGCTTGTAAGCTTGTACAGCTACTTGTCAGGACTTGTCGTGCAAGGCAAGTATAACTGTATAATTATAGGCTGTTCATCTTATTGACTCCAACACAGAACCCACCCACCCCCCACCCCTTCACCTACCACCACAAATACAATTAAATTCTGTGGGAAACACTGCCTTCCATCTTATCCACGACAAATGCATAGTCCTGTAGAATAGAGTATTGTTAGAATAATATTGGGTTGTAGAGATTAGCACACTAGAATAGAGTATTGTTAGAATACTATTGGGTTGTGGAGATTAGAACACTAGAATACAGTACTGTTACAATACTGTTGGGTTGTGGAGGTTAGCACACTAAAATCGTTACAGCACAGGGGTAATCCTAATTGTATGGGTCAAATTTATTCCAATCCAACTCAAAAGTTTTGAACAACACAAACTGAAGGTTTTATCCAGATCAAAACCAAGAATAGATTATGTGATCTAATCCAATTTCAGGATCCTTGTTTCCCTTTGAACAACCCATTTTCAAGATTTGATCCAATCCGATAGCTGAAATCCGGTAACTGAAATCCGATAACCGAAATCCGATCACGTTTCTTTTGAACAATTGGGCCCAAACAATCAAAGCATATGTAAACTAAAAAGCTATGCTGCCTCATGTTCGTTTAGCTCGGACCCCGTTAATCACCGCTTGCGGTTATATTTATTAATTGTATCATTTATTAATTCATTTATGTCACTTACGTTATTTAATATGTAAAAAAAAGAACTCAATCGGTCCAAGCAGCCGCTTAGTTCGCTTATGCCTCAGGCCGGCCCTGCGGCTGCCCCCAAATGGCATGAATGGCATTGATTTGGATGAAAATGCCAAACTCTGAGCTATCCCACTGAAACGACGAACCAGCCCATCTACACTGGAGAAACTTCAGAAGATGGAGAAAAACTGACAAGACTTTTGCTCTGTGGCCAGAGAACGCTGAAAGCTTGGTGAAGAACAAGGAAGACTTGTTATTTCTGGAGTCTATGAAAAATGACCGCCAGGCCTCATTTGGTTCATTCGATAAGGCATTAGCTGACCACATATATTGTTTTCCAGCCTTTAAATTTGGTACTGGCAAAACCCATGACAGCAAGCTTTTATTGATAGTTTACTTTCATGTTGTTTATTGAAAATGCCTGGCAAAGGCAATTTTTATCAACCTGACCCTCGCCAGATGAATTTCGTTCCGCTTAGCTCCGCCTAGCTTCACTCACATCCATCTGGGACCTCTTCCATTGAGAGTGATTTCTACAACCGATTTTATGGTACAGCCAATCAGGACGCAGGGCGGGAGTTTCATAGATGTGACATAGCGTAGAAGCGACTGTGAGACTGTTATCAGCGTCACGGGTTGGCTTCGATGTGAGTGGTTGAAGTAGCACGTCAATAGATGATGGACAAGTGGCTTATTCAATCATATGCAAACATTTTTTGATTAGGCCCAGCCTTCTGAAGCAACACTCCAATGGATTGGTCCCAGATGGATGAGTGGAGCTAGGCAGAACGAAATTCATCTGGCGAGAGTCAGGTTAAATTTTTATTGCATTTTCCCCGAAAATGTACACTACTGCCATATCTCAGGAAGTAATAAAGATAGAGACACACGACTCACACCAAATGATGCGAAAAGTCCATATTTATATTCAACTTCCATTGACATTATAGGGCTAGACCCATTATTTGTGGCGTTATTTAAGAAAAAAGGATATTTACAGCATAGCTTTATGGACATCTTTAGTTAGAAGCTTCAGAGGCTCGGTGGGCCACCTAAACATCAATAGAATTCAATAAAATTTCTCATGGAAGTTTTATTTGGTTAATGGAACAAAATTATTCTATGGACAGATTGATTTCTCATTTTTTTCAAAAAGTGAGGCAGATGATGCACCCTAGCACCCTGCATGTGTGTGTATCTGTGTGTGTGGGTGCGTGTGTGTGTGTGTGTTGTGCTGCTGTTATTTCTACTCCCAGTCATAAATAAGTGATATGAAGAAGGATGTCTGTGTGGGCAGGTTTGATCCACACACACACACACAGAGTTTGTCCAGCAGGTGAGGAGTCAGAGTGCTTCAGTTTTGCATTACTGAGTGTGCTTCAGTGATGTGTGTTTTAGGGATGTGTGTTTAAGTGGCGTGTGCCACAAACTTACACAAACACACACACACACACACACACACACACACACACACACACACACACACACACACACACACACACACACATACACACACACACACACACACAGACAAACAAACACAATCACACACACTGCATGGCCACCTGGTTTGGTGTTCTAAGGGAGGACACATTCTTTTGGGTTCCCACACACCACCTCAGCAGGGGAGTAGGAGTCTGCTTGTGTGTCTGTGTGTCTGTGTGTGTGTGTGTGTGTGTGTGTGTGTGAAGGGGGGGGGACAGGTGCAGGGCACTTCCTGGAGCTGTCATTGGTCAGTCTGCTTCTGATAGCACGATGGTTGCAGTGAGATTGTGTGTATGTGTCCATTTGTTTGTGTGTAAGTGTTCCTACCTACACACACACTCTCTCTCTCCCTCTCTCCACTGAATCCCTGCATGCAGAATTTATTACAAACATTCTTAGAGTCCAAAGGAAAACACCCACAAATGCATGTAGGTCAGAATTAGATTCCCATTGGATTTAAATACAAAAAGGATCATTACAATTCTGGATACATCTGAAATCTAGTGCAGAAAATACCATACAATTTCAAGCAATCAAAACCCAAGAGGTCAGCCTTGAAACCAGTCCCCTCTGTCAATTGGTTCCGAAGTTAACTAATACACTAAACCATCGATCTCAGACCAGCACTGCTTTCCAAAATCAGATCAAAGTAAAACAAATTATGAATCAAATTAAGAAAAAATATCTGAAACATTGGGATAATCAAACAAAATCACAATCCAAACTAGAATGCTACTTGTCACAAAATCACAATCCATTAGAATGTTATTGTCACTAAAAAGAGATTATGAATTAGCAGAGCATCTCTTCACCATCAGAGATACAAAGTAGAGATTTAATTCTTACAGAGTACAGGCTAAATGACCACAGCCTTGCCATAGAGAAAGGCTTCCAAAAGAGCAGCGGCTCTGTGGTCACTGTACGACTGGTGAGGTTGAGACAGAGATGCACTTTCTCCTACACTGTCCAAAGTTTGAACAGATAAAAAAGGGATATTTTTTACAATTCTCAAATAAAATCCCAAATTTTAGCTCCCTTAAAGACTGATAAATTGGCCCACCTGCTAGGAGAAGGACTGACTGCTCCACTGGTTGCGAAATACGTTGCAGTTTGCCATGACATGAGGGACAGTGAGTCTGACCTAATGTCCGACCTAATGTCTGTACTTAATCCAGTGTATTGTAATGCATAGACTGTGTGTGTGTATGTGTGCGTGTGAGCGTGTGTGCGTGCGTGTGTGCGTGCGCATATGTGTTTGTGTGTGTGCGAGAGAGACAGAGATAAAGTGAGGGTATACACTTAATGTTACATGTTACCATTTCCCTTAATGTTGTCAATGTTCTAACTGTTGCTGTAAAACTGTTATAAGCTGTTTTGCTTGTGCTTTGGCAACACTGTACCTACAGTCATGCTGAGAGAGAGAGAGGGACAGAGAGAGAGGGAGAGAGAGAAAGAGGGAGAGAAAGAGAGAGGGAGGGAGAGAGAGAGAGAGGGCACAAGGAGACAGAATTCAGTCATCATCCTTGAGATTCTCTCTCCCAAAATATACACAATACACACCTTACACACACACACACACACACAGCCATCTGGGAAAGACAGAGGGAGAGTGAAAGCTGCTATCTTATCAATGTCTATGTGGAGGGTACTTGGGCTCTCCTCCACTCTAGTTAATCTACTCTCTCTCTTACACACACACACACACACACACACACATGTTTCAGCACTCCCACACCAGAGCAAGGCTACTTCCCAGCCTCCTGAGAAAGTGGGAGGGGCCTGAGGGGAGGAGTGTATATATATGTGTGTGTGTGGGGGGGGGGGGGGGAGGGGAGGGGCGGGCTGAACTCCTTCAGGCTCCTTCAGTCTGTGTGTGTGTGTGTGTGTGTGCTCTCAAGGCCATGTGAAGGGGACAGAGAGACTG
>NW_027468587.1:27497122-27499622 GCF_046254945.1 Alosa pseudoharengus
GTGTTCCGTGCTCTCCCTGTAGAGCTCTTTGTTCTTCCTGTAGTGTTCTGTGTTCTGTCTGTAGTGTTCTGTGTTCTCCCTGTGGTGTTAGGCCTATGTGTTCTCCCTGTAGAGTTCTGTGTTCTTCCTGTAGTGTTCCATGCTCTCATTGTAGTGTTCCGTGTTCTCCCTGTAGTGTTCTGTATTTTTCCTGTGGTGTTCTGTGCTCTCCCTGTAGTGTTCTATGTTCTTCCTGGTGTGTTCTGTGTTCTGCCTGTAGTGTTCCGTGCTCTTCCTGTACTGTTCTGTCTTCTCTCTGTAGTGTTCCGTGTCCTTCCTGTAGAGTTCTATGTTCTCCATGTAGTGTTCCGTGTCCTCCCTGTAGAGTTCTATGTTCTCCATGTAGTGTTCTGCGTTCTACCTGTAGAGTTCTATGTTCTCCCTGTAGTGTTCCGTGTTCTACCTGTGCTGCTGTGTGTTCTCCCTGTAGTGCCCTCTCCTCTATCAGCAGAGCTTGGGGTAGGAGCTGGTTGCCGTGGCAGCTTGAGGCTCATGTTACGGGGGTGCGGGGGGTGGGGGGGGGGGTGACTTCATGCTCTGCTGGAGACCTGGAGCGCAGAGGCTTTGTGTCCCTGACCCACTAAACATAACGGGAGGGGGGGGGTGTCTGAGAGAGAGAGTAAAGAGGGGTAGACAGAGAAAGAGAGAGAGAAGAGAGGGGGAATCAGAGAGAGAGAGAGGGGGATAAAGAAAGAGAAGGAGAGTAAGAGAGACAGGAGAAGAGTAGAGAATGAGAGAGAGGGAGAGTGAGAGAGGAGAGGGAAAACTACACATTCCAGCATTCCAAACCATCGCACACTCATATAACACATTTACATTTACATTCCAAACCATCACACACTTATAGCACATTTAAATTTTAGCTTTTGCCAAACGCCCTTACAGAGTGACTTAGACAGCAGCAAAAATCCACACACACAAACACGTGCGCGCACACACGCACACACACACACACACACACACACACACATACACACCACACATACACACAAACCACACACACCAAACACACATACACTGTACACACACACATATACACACCACACACACACACACACACAAACCACACACTAGTGGGATCACTGGGCCAGTAACTCCAAATGATGTACTGCTGCTTCTCTGTTACATCTGCTCACCCAGCAGCTCAAGGCAGACTAAACGCACTGTGTGTGTGTGTGTGTGTGTGTACACGTGCATGTGTGTGTGTGGTGGTAGTGTGGCTATTCTTTTTTATGTGGACATCCAGTAATAAACCCAGTAATATATCTCCTCTTGTAGCACTACCTACAACTAGCCTTGCTAATTCTAGCACTACTTACAACTAGCCTTGCTAATGCTAGCACTACTTACAACTAGCCTTGCTAATGCTAGCACTACTTACAACTAGCCTTGCTAATTCTAGCACTACTTACAACTAGCCTTGCTAATGCTAGCACTACTTAGGGTACGTTCAGACTAAGCGTCTTTTTTGCAGCTGCCGGCGTCCGTTTTACATTATAACCCTATGGAGTAGACCGTGTTTTCAAAAAAGTTGTCGGCTTCTTTTAAAACGTGACCGCAGCCGTCTTTTTCTGCAGCTCAGAAGTTGAGAAATATTCAACTTCTAGCGGAAAAACACCATACGTCATGCTGTCTTTTTTACAGCTGACCAATCACAAGCGGATTACTGAGACCTGTGGTTTCCCATGACAACAAGTAAAAAATGGAGAAGGTGACAGAACACCAGTCGAGAGACTCGTTTTAGTGTCTGAGCATAGGGAATTGTTTGACATGACTTCACAACTTTAACATAACATACCAAAAGCAATAGCCAACCCCAATTTTTTCTTCCACGATATTTTGTATCCACACATAATGTTAGTTACTTTGCCTATCGCCAAAAAACCCGCTTCCGGCTGCTTTTTGAAACAAGAACGCTGGCAGATTTTTTTTCAAACTGAAAAAGCGGTCTGCATAACTTCTTTTGTCAGAAAAGACACTAAGTCTGAACGTACCCTTATGCTGCGTTCTATTTGTCTTTTAGCAGTGGTGGAAGAAGTACTGAAACTTAGTACTTAAGTAAAAGTACAAATAACCAGAGAAATATTTACTCTTGTGTACCACACTGACAACCCTACCTAAGTAAATGTAAAAAAGTACCTGCTTTTAAATGTACTTAAGTCAAATCAACATAGCGACAGAGAGAGGTTGGACACTATTGTTTCAACGACAATAATTTAATGTAACACAAATCCAACAGAACTGCTAATATACAGAGCATAATAGGCTCACATTTACTGTTAATGGGCGCAGCCATCTTGAATATTCAAACTCGTAGTACTCTGGGTTCATCCGAGTTGACGAGTCGCGGTAGAACTTCAGAGGGCGTTTCCTGGGTGTTTCGTTTGCAAGTTTGAACTTTAAAACAGCTCGGAAAACGAATTGAACAGACAAATAGAATGTGGCATTACAACTAGCCTCT
>NW_027468587.1:27502122-27509622 GCF_046254945.1 Alosa pseudoharengus
GAGTGGGAGAGAAACCATGACCTCCAGCTTTCCTGGACTGTGTGTGTGTGTGTGTGTGTGTGTGTGTGTGTGTGTGTGTGTGTGTCTAGTGATGGCCTCACCATCACTGTTATCCCAGAAAATTACAGTCACAAGGTCACTAATTCCAAACAATAACACAGCATATACCATGTTTTCATGTTTCCGAGAGTGTGTGTGTGTGTGTGTGTGTGTGTGTGTGTGTGTTCTGTGTTCTCCTCCTCTGTTGACCTCTGCACTGTCTGATGGGGAAGTCTGCTAGTCAGTGACATCAGCACAGGACCAGTTATGTAGATAACTACAGGTTAGATTGGGTTCGGTTCTGTAGATAACCCCCAGATAGATTGGGTTCGGTTCTGTGGAAAATCCCAGAATAAATTGGGTTCGGTTCTGTAGAAAATCTAAGGATAAATTGGGTTCGGTTCTGTAGAAAATCCCAGGATAAATTGGGTTTGGTTCTGTAGAAAATCTCAGGATAAATTGGGTTCGGTTCTGTAGAAAAAATCCCAGGTTAGATTGGGTTCGGTTCTGTAGAAAATCCCAGGATAAATTGGGTTCGGTTCTGTAGAGGGAGAAGGTGGTGTTTTGCCAGTGAGGTTTACTTGGTCAGATATCATCTTTATATGTTTATCAGAATCAGAATCAGCTTTATTGGCCAGGTTTGCGTAAACAAACAAGGAATTTGACTCCCGTTAATCTTTGTTCTCAAAGTACAACACTCACTTTACATAACAGAAACAGAAAGGTCAATAAGAAATATAAAAAATACTGTAATAGAAATATATACAAAACCAGTAAAATTATAAGAGTAGTAAGAATAAGTGTATGTGCAGGATGAATAGTATGAAGAGCAATAGAATATGGCTATGTATAAGTGTAGTTACAGTATGTACATTTGTGAATAAATAGAACACTATGGGTGGGATAGGGTAGTGCAATTGTCTGGGGGGCGTCCGCCTCCTTCTTGTTGGGTTGCCATGGTCGTGGACACCTCAACAGACATAACCAAGATACAATATACAATATAGAAATATTTGTTTATGTGTCCTGTTTGCTAGGGCAAGGTCCAAGTCCAAGGACTTTTTTTTCAGTTTACTTGCTTGTTGACCTGTTTATGTGTTGACATGTTGACCTGTTTATGTGTTGACTTGTTGACCTGCTTGTGTGTTGACCTGTTGACCTGTATCCTGTGCAGGACTCGGAGTCGCTGGACAGCTGCATCTCGGGCGTGCTGTCTTCCCTGTACCCACCATTCATTTCCACGGCGCCCACGTTGCTGTGGCAACTCTTCAGCGTGGTGGAGCGGCAGTACCACGGCGACGGCCTGCGCTGCCTCCTCGACTACCTGCTGCCTGCCAAGAGCATCCTCCACAGTCTACAGCAGCACAGCCGCGTGAGTGTGTGTGGGAGAGTGTGTGTGGAGAGAGTGTGTGTGGGGAGAGTGAGTGTGTGTGAGAGAGTGTGTGTGGGGAGAGTGTGTGTGAGTGTGTGTGGGGGGAGTGTGTGGGAGAGTGTGTGTGGGGAGAGTGTATGTGGGGAGAGTGTATGTGGGAGAGTGTGTGTAGGAGAGTGTATGTAGGGAGAGTGTGTGTGGGAGAGTGTGTGTGGGGCTCGATGGTGTTTTATGCCCCCAATGTCGTCTTCCAGGCAGCACTGCCACCGCTGACTTAAAGGCACCTAATCCTAAACCTAACCCAAACCCTAATCCTAACCTTAACCCATGCCTAACCCTACTGCCTTCCAGGCAGCAATGCCTTGAAAGAACGTTGGGGGCATAAAACACAAAGAAACGTGTGTGGGAGACACACACATTCTCACAATGATGAAAACACACACATACACATTCTCACAACACTGAAAACACACACACACATTCTCACAACGCTGAGGTCATTGCCCTTCAGAGGGCTCACCTGAAACCCAGCCCACCTGGACAGAGAGGGAGAGAGAGTGTGCAGAAAGAGAGTGCTGAATGCTGGGGTGTGTGTGTTTGGTGGGGGGGGTGGGGTAGGGGAGTTTGTGTTATTGTGTCTATGTGTTTGTGTGTGGGAGGGGGGGTTTGTGTTATTGTGTCTATGTGTGTGTGTGTGTGTGTGTGTGTGTGTGTGTGTGTGTGTGTGTGTGTGTGTGTGTGTGTGAAGTAAGATGTGATCGTGTTTCAGGCCTTTCACTGATTACTGCCCCACTGTGAGAGCAGGGCAACCCAACACCACTTCAGTTAGAAACACACACACACACACACACACACACACACACACACACACACACACACACACACACACACACACACACACATACAGTACTTATACACTCACACAGACACTGTTTATACACTCAGAGATACACACACACACACATACACACATACTTATACACTCACACAGACACTGCTTATACACATACACACACAGACAGACACACTTATAAGCAGACACACACACATGCTTATACACACATACACACACTTTTTGTTCTATTTCCCAAGTATGTACATACTTGACTCTGTGCATGTGTGTGTGTGTGAGTATACCTGACTCTGTGTATGTGTGTGTGCACATGTGTATGTACATATCTGACTGTGTGTGTGTGTGTGTGTGTGTGTGTATGTACATATCTGACTCTGTGTGTGTGTGTGTGTGTGTGTGTGTGTGTGTGTGTGTGTGTGTGTGTGTGTGTGTGTGTGTGTGTTTCAGGAGCGGTTTAAAGGCGTGCCCCTGTGCCACGTGGGCTGGCCGCTGTGCCTGCAGGAGAAAGTGGTGGTCCAGCTGAGTCCACTGCATAAGGTGCGTCTGCGTCCAGGTGATTTCTACCTGCAGCTGGTTCCGCAGGGCCGGCGGTCCGCGCGGCTCGTCCTCAAATGCCTGGCGTCCAGCGGGCGCGCCGTAGCCGAGCTGCCCGTGCCCGAGGGCATGATCGCCCGCGTCTTCACGCTGCGCTTCCCGGACGAGATCACGCGTGGACGTAACCTCCCGCCGCTGACCAGCTGCCTGCTCTCGGCCGCCGCCGGGGACGCCGTGTTCCGCACCCCCTGGAAGAACGTGGCCGTCCCGCTGCAGCTGACCGACGACAAGGCACCGCGCGCGTCCTCCTCACCGTCCTCCCTCCGAGGGTTCCGCGGGTTCCAGCTGTCCGCCTGCAGCACCAACGGTTCCACCGGAACGCTGGACTCCTCGTTCCGCAGCTCACGGGACTCCCTGCAGTCCACAGCCGGCTCGACAGCATCCGAACCCGTCCTGTCCCGTCACCGTGACAACGACAGCCACGCGGCACACACACACCGTCACGCCATGGACACACGAGCGCACTCACACGCACACTCACACGCACACACACACTCACACACACACATGCAGCCCCAGACTGAGCGAGCGATGGGGGTGGACAGGGGTGTGTGTTTCGCATCGGAGGCGACTGACCCTCCCCCGGTCCCCCCTCGGCGGCGCTCTGCACAGGACGCATCGGCGTTGGAGACGCGGCGCCTGTTCCGTCAGTCCTACATGGAGGCGCTGCAGAACCCCATGAGCCTGGGCTGCAGCTCGGAGTCCGTCCTGGACGAAAGTCACGACCCCCGCCAGCCGCCCCTCCGCCAGCTGTTGCCACGGAGACTGTGTGGGCGTGGGGGGCTGCGTGGGCTGGACCTCGGCTGGGCTGAACGGGATCAGAACCAGAACCGGAATGAGAGCCAGCAGAACCTGCAGCAGCGTCCGAGGTCCAAGTCCCTGGAGCGAACCGGACCGGGAGCAGGACTGGGTCGGGCGGCGCAGGTCAGAGGTCACCGCACACGCTCCTCCTCTGGAGGTTCCGCCAGCCTTTCTGCCAGCTTCTCACCACGCAGACTGGTCAATGGACACACACCACACACACCACACACACCTCACACACCACTCACACCACACACACCTCACACACCACACACACCTCACGCAGCACAAACGCTACATACAACACACATGCTACACACACTCCGCCCTGGAACCCCCACTATGCCCACCAGCGAGAGGAGGAGCAGCCTGAGGGATGAGTCAGGTAAACAACAACAGCAGCAACAGCATGTTTACTTATAAACAACAACAGCATGTTTACTAATAAACCACAACAACAGCATGTGTACTTAAAAACAGTAATGTAATATTTACTCTAAAGGGTCTGATATGGGTCCTTCTGAGTTCACTGAAGGGGTCAAAGACTACTCTCACACACACACTCACACACACACACACACACACACACACACACACACACACACACACACACACACAGGTGCAGTGCAGACACACACACACACACACATAGCACAAGCCACTGAGTCACTGTGTGTGTACCCTGTAATTTATGCTTTCTGGGGACCCAGAAACAACACACACACACACACACACACCCTGTAATTCATGACCTAAGGACCCAGAAACCTGCAGTGCTCTATAACTTCCAGCACACATACACTTTATCTGTGCATGAAATCTCATAACCTGAGGACCAAAAACCTGCTGTGCTCAATAACTTCTAGTGATCTCACCATTCTCTTCACACACACACACACACAGACTCACCTGTGTATACACACAGAGGCCCGAGGCAGGGGTTGGAGTGTGTGCTGATGTGAACAGACAGCTCTGCTGTCACGACTGTCTGTGTGTGTCATGGAGAGAAGAGTGTGTGTGTGTGTGTGTGTGTGTGTGTGTGTACAGGAATGTTTAAGTGACGTGACAGGTATGGCCATGCCCTTTGCAGGTGTGTGTGTATGGTGTGCATGTTGCTATGGTTACACACAAGCACAAAAGCAGGAGTGAGAACTTGTTTCCGAGAAGACTGTTTTATTTGAACCCCTTAAGGTTACTGATAAAGTTTTACTCCCATAGTAGACACACACACACACACACACACACACACATGCACAGACACTTCAGATTAAAAGATGTTAATGTTTTTGTGTGCGAGTGTGATATGTGTGTACGTATGTGTGTGTGTGTGTGTGTGTGTGTGGGTCATTCTAAGTCAGTTAGTAGTCCTCTCACTCTTACAAGTCTCTTATCTGAGAGAGAGAGAGAGAGGGGTCGAGATAAAGAGAGAGAGATAGTGACAAACTGAGAGAAAGAAAGTAGGCATGGGGAAAAGAAAAGATGGAGAGAGATGTGTTGTGTGATTCTGTGATGCGTCTGTACGTATGTGTGTGTGTGTGTGTGTGTATGTGTGTATGTGTGTGTGTATGTGTGTGTGTGTGTGTGTGTGTGTGTGTGTGTGTGTGTGTGTGTGTGTGTGTGTGTGTGTGTGTGTGTGTGTGTTATTCCCCTGGGCCCCCCCAGACTGCTGGTTCCCACGTTCAGCTCTCTGCCTCGGCAGGCATCCGGGGAGGATCCGGTAACACACCTGAGGACAGGAGAGAGGGCCAGGGGGTACACACACACACACACACACACACCCACATACACACTCATACATACACACACACATACACACACACACACACACACACACACACACACACACACACACACACACACACACACACACACACACCCACATACACACTCATACATACACACACACACACACACACATACACACACACACATACACACATACTCATACACACCCACACACACACACGCACACACACCCACATACACACCTACCCATACACACCCACATACACACTCATACACACACATACACACATACTCATACACACCCACACACGCACACACACACCCACATACACACCTACCCATACACACCCACATACACACTCATACACACACATACACACACACACACACACACACACACACACACACATATATACACACACACACACACCTACCCATAAACACCCACATACACACACACAAGAGGGCTTTTGTCTCTCTCACACACACACACACACATCACACTCATGCACACACACACACACTCACAAGAGGATTATTTACCTGCAGGGGTGTTCAGTCAGCAGTATTGAAACTGAAGAGAAGCTCAAAGTCATGAGTGTGTGTGTGTGAAACATGAGTGAGTGTGTGTGTGTGTGTGTGTGTGTGTGATATTACAGTAAGTTTACTGGTAATGTGGAGACATACATACTATGATGAAGATGCAGATTACTGAGATCTAATAGATGTAGTATACTGAGGTGGTGTGATGGTGTAGTTTACTGAGGTGGTGTGGTGTATTAGTTTACTGAGGTGGTGTGATGGTGTAGTATACTGAGGTGGTGTGGTGTATTAGTATACTGAGGTGGTGTGATGGTGTAGTATACTGAGGTGGTGTGATGGTGTATTTAGTATACTGAGGTGGTGTGATGGTGTAGTATACTGAGGTGGTGTGATGGTGTATTTAGTATACTGAGGTGGTGTGATGGTGTAGTATACTGAGGTGGTGTGGTGTATTAGTATACTGAGGTGGTGTGATGGTGTAGTATACTGAGGTGGTGTGATGTATTAGTATACTGAGGTGGTGTGATGGTGTATTTAGTATACTGAGGTGGTGTGATGGTGTAGTATACTGAGGTGGTGTGATGGTGAGATTTAGTATACTGAGGTGGTGTGATGGTGTAGTATACTGAGGTGGTGTGGTGTATTAGTATACTGAGGTGGTGTGATGGTGTAGTATACTGAGGTGGTGTGATGTATTAGTATACTGAGGTGGTGTGATGGTGTATTTAGTATACTGAGGTGGTGTGATGGTGTAGTATACTGAGGTGGTGTGATGGTGTATTTAGTATACTGAGGTGGTGTGATGGTGTAGTATACTGAGGTGGTGTGATGGTGTATTAGTATACTGAGGTGGTGTGATGGTGTAGTATACTGAGGTGGTGTGATGTGATGGTGTAGTATACTGAGGTGGTGTGATGTGATGGTGTAGTATACTGAGGTGGTGTGATGTGATGGTGTAGTATACTGAGGTGTCGTGTTTAAATGCACAGCCAGCACTGCAGCAACGTCTAAATGGGAAAACTAGCCACTGCACGTCTCGCTTCTAATGGAATCTGCTTCGTGAAGTTGAATTATGGATCCTAAAGATAGAAATGTGAAAAGAGAGATAAAGAGACAGACAGAGAGAGAGAAATAGATAGAGAGGGAAAGAGAAACAGGGATAAAGAGAGAAACAGGGATAAAGTGAGAAAGAGAGAGAGGTAAAGATATATCATAGAGAGGTAAAGTTAGGGGGGGGGTGCGGCTGGTGGACAAACAGGAAGAGACTGCAGTGTGTGTCAGGAACTGAGCTGAAAACAACCCCAAGCTTCTGAGCCGCACAGGAAATGCTCGCACACACACACACACACACACACACACACACTCACACACACACGCACACGCGCGCACACACACACACACACACACACACACACACACACACACACACACCTTGGATGGGAGTATGGTCTGTTCACTGCTTAACTAATGAGTTGCTGTTCCATGCTGTACACAGCTGTTCTTATACTGCTATTTCTTTGTTTGTGTGTGTGTGTGTGTGTGTGTGTGTCTG
>NW_027468587.1:27514622-27529622 GCF_046254945.1 Alosa pseudoharengus
GCATAGTGTATGTTTAAAGACAGAAAGAAAGAGAAGGTGCCAGTGCCAAAGAGGAGAAAAAGAGAGATCACTTGTTTGTTATCTGTGTGTGTGTGTGTGTGTTTGATCTGTTTGTGTATGTGTGTGTGTGTGTGTGTATATTGTGTGTGTGTGTGTGTGTGTGTGTGTGTGCAGGGCTGCTGTGGATATGGTGTGTGCTCTGTATAACCGTGTGGATGAGGAGGTCCACCGTCTGGTCATCCAGTCCAACGCCTCCCTACAGCACCTAGAGGAGCTGCTACAGACACGCAGATTTGAGGAGGCCACTGTACAGGTGTGTGTGTATGTGTGTGTGTGTGTGCACAGGTGTGTGTGTGTGTGTGTGTGTGTGCACAGGTGTGTGTGTGTGTAGTCTAGTTAGCACTTTGTTACAGATGTGCTTGTGTATTTATGATTTTTTGTGTGTGTTTATGTATGTGTGTGTGTGTGTGTGTGTGTGTTTGTGTGCTGTAGATTAAGCACTGGTTCACTGAAAAGGGGGAGAAGCACTTGGCCTCTCTAGACTCCTATTGCCTCTCCTCTGCGTCAATCACTCAGCTAAGGCGGGATCTGGATGATTTCATGGACCAATCAGATGTAAGGATCCTGCACTTGCATCCATCTAACAGGGTGGACATGTCGTGTGTCTGAACAAGAGAAAGTCTATACATACTGTGTGTGTGCATGCCTTCACATGTATGTGTGTGTGTGTGTGTGTGTGTGTTTGTGTGTGTGTGTGTGTGTGTGTGTGTGCGTGCGTGTGTTTCAGCGGCAGCAGAAACAGGCTCAGCTTCTTGTCCAGTTGGCTGAAGGGTGTCCAAGCCCAACTCTCATGGACTTCAAACGCTTCCTCAGTGCCATGACAACCCGCAGCGAGAGACGCAAGGCTGACCTGGAGACGCTGCAGAATCTCTACGAGTTCTATGACTCGGTAAGAACCGCTCGCGTCCCACTGCTGTCATGAAGAACCTGTCAGGTAGAACCTCTCCTGTAGGTTTTAAAGCGCCACAGTGTAGTTCTTTAACTTCAAGCTCACTGACACGATTAGAAGAATGAGGTTTCACCTGGAACACCTGGTACTGCACTATGGAATGTTGTGGTAGGTACCGCATGATGTCACTGAGGTTCTGAAACATGTCACTGAGGTTCTAGAAGGTGTAATTGAGGTTCTAGAAGATGTCACTGAGGTTCTGAAACCAGAGCCTTATAGATAGAGAGTTGTGACAATGGGTGTTCAAAATTCGTTAAGGTCACGTGGTTCATGTCAACTTCAAAAAGTTCCCGGAAGTGATTGACAATGGATTAGAATGCATTAAATAGGCTACTGTTCAATGATAGACAGAGCCACGATTTTGGGTAATTGACAGTCAATAAATCCATTGATATACAATATTTATGACACAGTGTAATTATTGAGTAAACTATGTAGTTATCTTACCATTACAACAATACCGCAAAACTTCAAATAATCGCAGTCCCTAAGAGACGCCTGTCTCTTTTAAACGCAGGGCCGTAGTCACCATAGACATTGAGGGGGACGTGTTCCCCCCAATATTCAAATATGACCAAAATGTCCCCCCCAATATTCGGACATAGAAAAATAAAGAATAAAGCGCTATACTAGGCCTACAGGAAACCAACACGTATCTGAAATGTAATCAAACGTAAATAACGCACAAATTAGTGACCTATGGTTCCAGAGTAGCCTACACCCCTGAGTGGTTTGTCCTGGTGATTTTCCGTTTTTCGCTAGTGGCGTGCGCTATCAAAATCTTCCTTTTACTTCACCCTACTGCGGTGAGGTGGGGCTGTCGGTCAACGATCAACAATATCGCAAAAGCTACCGGTACAATTTTCACAAAACTTCTTGGAAAGGTGTAGCACAGGCTAAGGAAATCCCATACATGTTTGGAGCCGATCAGACTGAAAGGGAACATTTTCCATATTGTAGCCTATTCTCGCAATGATAGCGAAAGTGAAACGTTTTATTTTAAATGATGAATTTGTGCAAGCTTGTGTCATTTCTTTCACGTCTTTCAACATAAATAATGCATTCATATGCTAGTAGTAATGCTAGAAATTACCATGTAAAGGCCTCTTAGAAATGATTGTTGCATCTTGCATATTATTTAGATGCGCACTCAATCGCGCATCCATGCAGGCAAAATGTGATCAAATGTGGCGACGTTTACAATACGTGATAGCCTACAGTTAATGTGAATCGCGGACAATAACCAAAGAAAGGAATTTGCACCTCCATTCACCAATTAAAGGCTGTAGTAGGCCTAGTGTCATAGGTTAATGATGTAAAGTCAAGTGCGCTTCTATGGGACTGGTGTGTGCGCGCACAGTTTTTATTGATGAGTCGGAGTGGCAAGTGCTGCGCATAGTTGCAGTGGAATGTGGCTGCCCAGGGCATAATAAAACTTCTCACTCTTAGACCTACTCATACACGGCGGTGAAATGGCGTATTTTGTTATTCAGCACCCATGGTCAAAAATATGTTCCCGTGAGCCTGGAAGTAGGCTATGATTTGAATGTAGACTGTTGTCAAATTTGGCAAATACAAAACGGGAAAAACAATATGGTTCATGCTCTCTCATGCTGTTTCATTCGTGCTGAAAAGGAGGGAGAATGAAACATTAAGCACGTTCCACTTTTGCATAAATAATTCCTGAACGGTTTTGGTCAGGGATAATAATGCAACTGTATTTGACAAAGGACCGATATAGGCTATTTGCTAGTGACAAAATATGAGCTTTCAGTGTGATACGATCTCTTTGTAGATTACGTTTAATTAAAACGTGTTTCATCTGGCTATCCCCGCTATTTGGATCTTACTGTATCTCACTCAATGAACAACATCTCAACACTAAATGAATGATGATCCGTTGTCATCAGATAGCCTAGTCATATAGGTAGACATTCAGTGTGTTTGAAATAATTAATTTGATAATATTTTTCATCTTTGCAGGGGAAAAGGGAATTAAAGGCCTGTCTCATATAGACGCCTGTCTCTAATACTAGCCGGTGCAGTTTGGCGATTTGGGAAAATAAAAGCCCAGGCTATTATTTGGAGTTTTACGGTATTAAATTAAATTCCAGACCATATCGTAGCCTGCTAAATAAGGTGATCTTTTTGTCGCCCTTTTACATATGTGCCACTTAATATTAATTTCTGTACAAAACCAAGACGGGAGATTCTTTAGAAAACGCAATTCTATCTATAAGGCTCTGTCTGAAACATGTCACTGAGGATCTAGAAGGTGTCATTGAGGTTCTAGAAGATGTCACTGAGGTTCTGAAACATGCGACTGAGGTTCTAGAGGCCGGTCTGGTGTATGAGTGTAACGATGTGCTCCCTCTGTCCCCCAGGCGGAGCACTGGCTGGCCTGCTGTGCGGAGTGTGTGCAGCTGGGGGGGGGCGAGTGGGAGTGTGGGGTGGCGCTGCAGGAGGTGCGTGAGGAGGGCCTGGGGTTCTCCCACGAGCACTTCAGCACCATGAGGGAGGCAGCCGAGGGCCTGGGGCTCGCACGAGTAGGCGAGAGGTGTAGCGCCCTCTGGAGGAGGTGCCAGGTAGCACACGCCCAGCTGGAAGATGCTCTCACACACTCTAGCACAGCACCCCCTGATGGTGACCAGCGGGACTGCAGCCACACCCCTCCTCAGCTATCCCCTCTGGGGGCGTCGCCCGAGCGCACTTCCTCCTTCCTGTTTGACCCACTCTACACCCCCACTGGCTCCGCCTCTTCCTCCCCTAGCCACTCCCACTTCCTGTTTCCCCCGGTGGATGGGCGGGCGGGCGACAGCAGCGGTGCGTCGCCGTTTGATGACACGGACAGCGACTGCACGGTGGACTCATTTGTGTCAAGCCGCTCGGAGCCGCCTATGCGCTCCGCCGCTAACACCGCTAGCGCCGCGGCACGTCTCCGCAAACCGCCGCTGAGGAAGATGATGAAGAAGACCGGCGGCAGCTACGAGATGGCCACGTGCACCAGCAGCGCGAGTGTGCACGAGCCACGGGGGGCGGGAGCGAGCAGCGCCGTGCGAGGCTACTCGGGTGTCCACATCCGTGGGCTGGAGGTCACCAATAACGTGTGTGCGGAGAAGACCCTGCAAAGGTCAGAGGTCAAGAGCCCTGTCCTCACCCGCAGTCAGAGCCTCTCCACCCCAGCCAGGACACACACACACACACTCACGCACGGAGACACGGACACCAAGACACACAGCAGGTGAGAACACATTTGAATGCTTTTATTTGGTTATTTGGATCTGGAAGGCAGTCCACACACACACACACTCACGTACAGGGACACGGACACCAAGACACACAGCAGGTGAGAACACACACACACACACACACACTTATATACTCTCTGTGTGTGTGTCAGCAGTAAGATCCAGCACATCTTGGCTGAGATGAGAACACACACACACACACACACACTCATATACTCTCTGTGTGTGTGTGTGTCAGCAGTAAGATCCAGCACATCTTGGCTGAGATGAGAACACACACACACACACACACACTCATATACTCTCTGTGTGTGTGTGTGTCAGCAGTAAGATCCAGCACATCTTGGCTGAGATGGTCAGCACGGAGCGTGAGTACGTGCGGTCGCTAAGCTACGTGATCCAGCACTACTTCCCTGAGATGGAGCGTCCAGACCTGCCGCAGGACCTGCGGGGCAAGCGCAGCATCGTCTTTGGGAACCTGGAGAAGCTCTGGGCATTCCACACACACCACTTCCTCAGGGAGCTGGAGCAGTGCACACACACACCGCTCAGCGCCAGCCAGTGTTTTCTCACTCACGTGAGTACACACACACACACATGCACTCACACACACACACACACACACACACACACACCGCTCAGCGCCAGCCAGTGTTTTCTCACTCACGTGAGTACACACACACACACGCACGCGCACACACACACACACACACACCGCTCAGTGCCAGCCAATGTTTCCTCACTCACGTGAGTATACACACACATGCACGCGCGCACACACACACGTGCGGGCGCGCGCACGCACACACGCACACACACGCACACACACCCATACACACACACACACACACACACACACACACACACACATTGACTGACTGTGTTGCTCTTCAGGAGGATCAGTTTGGCATGTACGCCCTCTACAGCAAGAACAAGCCACGCTCAGATGCTCTACTCTCCAGCCATGGAAACAGCTTCTTCAAGGTCTGTGTGTGTGTGTGTATGTGTGAGAGAGAGAGAGTGTGTGTATGTGCGTCTGTCAAACAGCTTCTTCAAGGTGTGTGTGTGTGTGTATTTCTTTATCCATGTGCTGTGTGTATACCTCTGTATATGTGTGTGTATGTGTGTATTTATCTGTGTATGTGTGTGTGTGTATACCTCTGTTTCTGTGTCTTTATGTGTCATTGTGCGTATTTATGTGTGTGTTAACCTTTGTGTGTGTGTGTGTGTGTGTGTGTGTGTGTGTGTGTAGAATAAGCAGCTGGAGCTGGGTGACCACATGGATGTGGCGTCATACCTGCTGAAACCGATCCAGCGCATGAGTAAATACGCCCTCCTGCTCAAAGACCTCATCAAGCAGTGTGGCCCTGCCCAGGAGGCGGAGCTACGCGACCTACGCACTGCCCACGACATGGTCACCTTCCAGCTGCGCCACGGCAATGACCTGCTCGCCATGGATGCTATCAGAGGATGTGATGTAAGGGCCACAGGACATGATGTCAGAGGACTGGGGGAAAAAAACAAAAAAAACATTGCAACATTGAGGTAGCTGTTATGCTAGTGGAGAGAATGGTCAGGTGGCTACAAATCTAGGCAGTGGCTAATGGACAGGTGGCTACAGAGCTACCATATAGGTCAGATGCTAATGGCTAGGTGGCTACAGAGCTACCATATGGGGGCAGATGCTAATTGCTAGGTGGCTACAGAGCTACCATATCGGGGCAGATGCAAATGGATAGGTGTCTGTCTAAAAAGCAACCATATTGGGGCAGATGCTAACATAGTCGTTACAAGTGCAGGAATCTTATGGAGATGCCACTATACCCGTTTAAATCAGTAATTTAACTCACAAACAGTATAACTCAGTAATTTAACTCAGAAATAGTATAACTCAGTAATTTAAGTCAGAAACGTTCTAAATCGAATGCTTGTAGGCAATTATTATGACTAGTATGGACTTTACAGGAAGTGACCGAAGAAAACAGAGGTGCCTGTCTGTAGAGTACAAACACACAATGTATACCGTTTCTTTACAATTCCTCTGTGTGTGTGTGTGTGTGTGTGTGTGTGTGTGTGTGTGTGTGCTGCAGGTGAACTTGAAGGAGCAGGGTGAGTTGCGTTGCCAGGATGAGTTTATGGTGTGGTGTGGCCGCCGTAAGTACCTGCGTCATGTCTTCCTCTTCGAAGACCTCATCCTCTTCAGCAAGACCAAGAAGATCGAGGGTGGATACGACATCTACATCTACAAACAGTCTTACAAGGTACACACACACACACACACACACACACACACACACACACACACACACACATACACACACACACACACACCCACACACCTCTCTACCTCTCTCTACATTTACAAACAGTCTTACAAGGTACACACACACACACACACACACACCTCTCCACCTCTCTCTACATCTACAAACAGTCTTACAAGGTACACACACACATACACACACACACACACCTCTCCACCTCTCTCTACATCTACAAACAGTCTTACAAGGTACACTCACACACACACACACACACACACACACACACACACACACTCATACACACACACACCTCTCCACCTCTCTCTATGTCTACAAACAGTCTTACAAGGTACACACACACACACACACACAGTCACACACACACACATACATACACACACACCTCTTCACCTCTCTCTCTTGCTCTCTCTCTCCCTGCCTTTCTCTTTCCCTCTTTCTCTCTCTCATTCTTTCCCTCTCTCCCTCTTTATTTCTCTGTCTCTTGCTCTCTCTTTCCCTCTCTCTCTCACTCTATCTCTCATTATTTCCCTCTGTCCCTCTCCCTTTCTCTCTGTCTCTCTTGCTCTCTCTTACCCCCTGTTCTCTGGTTCTCTCTCTTCCTCTCTATCTCTTTCTCTCTTTCTCTCTATCTTTCCCTCAATCCCTCACTTCAGTGAGAGACCGGTATCTGGTATCCTAGAGAGGTTGCCTGATGATGCTGTTGTCCGTGGCGTGATGGGATATGAGATATCACTGTCCTTCAGCCTTGGTGACAGAAAGAGGATTTGTCTTTGCAGTGGGACACCTCTTTAGTGTCATATGTGTACTGTGTGACACTAAAGAGGTGTCATGTGTGAAGAGGTGTCATATGTGTAGTGGGACACTAAAGAGGTGTCATATGTGTAGTGGGACACTAAAGAGGTGTCATATGTGAAGAGGTGTCATGTGTAAAGAGGTGTCATGTGTGCAGTGGGACACTAAAGAGGTGTCATATGTGAAGAGGTGTCATGTGTGTAGTGGGCACTGTGTGTTCTTTATAGATCAGTGGTAGTGGGACACTAAAGAGATGTCATGTGTGAAGAGGTGTCATGTGTGTAGTGGGACACTAAAGAGGTGTCATGTGGGAAGAGGTGTCATGTGTGCAGTGGGACACTAAAGAGGTGTCATGTGTGAAAAGGTGTCATGTGTGCAGTGGGACACTAAAGAGGTGTCATATGTGTAGTGGGACACTAAAGAGGTGTCATGTCATATGTGTAGTGGGACCCTAAAGAGGTGTTATGTGTGCAGTGGGACACTAAAGAGGTGTCATATGTAAAGAGGTGTCATATGTTTAGTGGGACCCTAAAGAGGTGTTATGTGTGTAGTGGGACACTAAAGAGGTGTCATATGTAAAGAGGTGTCATATGTGTAGTGGGACACTAAAGAGGTGTCATATGTGAAGAGGTGTTATGTGTGCAGTGGGACACTAAAGATGTGTCATATGTGTAGTGGGACACTAAAGAGGTGTCATATGTGTAGTGGGACACTAAAGAGGTGTCATATGTAAAGAGGTGTCATGTGTGCAGTGGGACACTAAAGATGTGTCATATGTGTAGTGGGACCCTAAAGATGTGTCATATGTGTAGTGGGACCCTAAAGAGGTGTCATATGTAAAGAGGTGTCATATGTGTAGTGGGACACTAAAGAGGTGTCATATGTAAAGAGGTGTCATGTGTGCAGTGGGACACTAAAGAGGTGTCATGTGTGCAGTGGGACACTAAAGATGTGTCATATGTGTAGTGGGACCCTAAAGAGGTGTCATATGTGTAGTGGGACACTAAAGAGGTGTCATATGTAAAGAGGTGTCATATGTGTAGTGGGACACTAAAGAGGTGTCATATGTGAAGAGGTGTTATGTGTGCAGTGGGACACTAAAGATGTGTCATATGTGTAGTGGGACACTAAAGAGGTGTCATATGTAAAGAGGTGTCATGTGTGCAGTGGGACACTAAAGATGTGTCATATGTGTAGTGGGACCCTAAAGAGGTGTTATGTGTGTAGTGGGACACTAAAGAGGTGACATATGTAAAGAGGTGTCATATGTGTAGTGGGACACTAAAGAGGTGTCATATGTGAAGAGGTGTCATGTGTGCAGTGGGACACTAAAGATGTGTCATATGTGTAGTGGGACACTAAAGAGGTGTCATATGTGTAGTGGGACACTAAAGAGGTGTCATATGTAAAGAGGTGTCATGTGTGCAGTGGGACACTAAAGATGTGTCATATGTGTAGTGGGACCCTAAAGAGGTGTTATGTGTGTAGTGGGACACTAAAGAGGTGACATATGTAAAGAGGTGTCATATGTGTAGTGGGACACTAAAGAGGTGTCATATGTGAAGAGGTGTCATGTGTGCAGTGGGACACTAAAGATGTGTCATATGTGTAGTGGGACACTAAAGAGGTGTCATATGTGTAGTGGGAAACTAAAGAGGTGTCATATGTAAAGAGGTGTCATGTGTGCAGTGGGACACTAAAGATGTGTCATATGTGTAGTGGGACCCTAAAGAGGTGTTATGTGTGTAGTGGGACACTAAAGAGGTGACATATGTAAAGAGGTGTCATATGTGTAGTGGGACACTAAAGAGGTGTCATATGTGAAGAGGTGTCATGTGTGCAGTGGGACACTAAAGATGTGTCATATGTGTAGTGGGACACTAAAGAGGTGTCATATGTGTAGTGGGACACTAAAGAGGTGTCATATGTGAAGAGGTGTCATATGTGTAGTGGGACACTAAAGAGGTGTCATATGTGTAGTGGGACACTAAAGAGGTGTCATATGTGTAGTGGAACACTAAAGATGTGTCATATGTGTAGTGGGACACTAAAGAGGTGTCATATGTGTAGTGGAACACTAAAGATGTGTCATATGTGTAGTGGAACACTAAAGAGGTGTCATGTGTGAAGAGGTGTCATATGTGTAGTGGAACACTAAAGAGGTGTCATGTGTGTAGTGGAACACTAAAGAGGTGTCATATGTGAAGAGGTGTCATATGTGCAGTGGGACACTAAAGAGGTGTCATATGTGCAGTGGGACTAGGGCTGGGATAAACGATTATTTTTTAAACGATTAATCTAGCGATAATTTTTTCGACGCATCGATTAATCTAACGATTCATTTTTTCAGTCCGATTCGATTTCGATTGGATTATCTATTATCTCCCAATTAATTCACTAATAGCAAATTATACATGTTTATTCACATATCTGAATGAAAAAACATGAATTCTTTAACATTGCAATATATGTTTATTGCTCTTAAGATTCCAAAATAAAAGACTATACAAGTGCAATGTGTGCAGTGGGACACTAAAGAGGTGTCATGTGTGCAGTGGGACACTAAAGATGTGTCATATGTGTAGTGGGACCCTAAAGAGGTGTCATATGTGTAGTGGGACACTAAAGAGGTGTCATATGTAAAGAGGTGTCATATGTGTAGTGGGACACTAAAGAGGTGTCATATGTGAAGAGGTGTTATGTGTGCAGTGGGACACTAAAGATGTGTCATATGTGTAGTGGGACACTAAAGAGGTGTCATATGTGTAGTGGGACACTAAAGAGGTGTCATATGTAAAGAGGTGTCATGTGTGCAGTGGGACACTAAAGATGTGTCATATGTGTAGTGGGACCCTAAAGAGGTGTTATGTGTGTAGTGGGACACTAAAGAGGTGACATATGTAAAGAGGTGTCATATGTGTAGTGGGACACTAAAGAGGTGTCATATGTGAAGAGGTGTCATGTGTGCAGTGGGACACTAAAGATGTGTCATATGTGTAGTGGGACACTAAAGAGGTGTCATATGTGTAGTGGGACACTAAAGAGGTGTCATATGTAAAGAGGTGTCATGTGTGCAGTGGGACACTAAAGATGTGTCATATGTGTAGTGGGACCCTAAAGAGGTGTTATGTGTGTAGTGGGACACTAAAGAGGTGACATATGTAAAGAGGTGTCATATGTGTAGTGGGACACTAAAGAGGTGTCATATGTGAAGAGGTGTCATGTGTGCAGTGGGACACTAAAGATGTGTCATATGTGTAGTGGGACACTAAAGAGGTGTCATATGTGTAGTGGGACACTAAAGAGGTGTCATATGTGAAGAGGTGTCATATGTGTAGTGGGACACTAAAGAGGTGTCATATGTGTAGTGGGACACTAAAGAGGTGTCATATGTGTAGTGGAACACTAAAGATGTGTCATATGTGTAGTGGGACACTAAAGAGGTGTCATATGTGTAGTGGAACACTAAAGATGTGTCATATGTGTAGTGGGACACTAAAGAGGTGTCATATGTGTAGTGGGACACTAAAGAGGTGTCATATGTGAAGAGGTGTCATGTGTGCAGTGGGACACTAAAGATGTGTCATATGTGTAGTGGGACACTAAAGAGGTGTCATATGTGTAGTGGAACACTAAAGATGTGTCATATGTGTAGTGGGACCCTAAAGAGGTGTTATGTGTGTAGTGGGACACTAAAGAGGTGACATATGTAAAGAGGTGTCATATGTGTAGTGGGACACTAAAGAGGTGTCATATGTGAAGAGGTGTCATGTGTGCAGTGGGACACTAAAGATGTGTCATATGTGTAGTGGGACACTAAAGAGGTGTCATATGTGTAGTGGGACACTAAAGAGGTGTCATGTGTGAAGAGGTGTCATATGTGTAGTGGGACCCTAAAGAGGTGTCATGTGTGCAGTGGGACACTAAAGATGTGTCATATGTGTAGTGGGACCCTAAAGAGGTGTTATGTGTGTAGTGGGACACTAAAGAGGTGACATATGTAAAGAGGTGTCATATGTGTAGTGGGACACTAAAGAGGTGTCATATGTGAAGAGGTGTCATGTGTGCAGTGGGACACTAAAGATGTGTCATATGTGTAGTGGGACACTAAAGAGGTGTCATATGTGTAGTGGGACACTAAAGAGGTGTCATATGTGAAGAGGTGTCATATGTGTAGTGGGACACTAAAGAGGTGTCATATGTGTAGTGGGACACTAAAGAGGTGTCATATGTGTAGTGGAACACTAAAGATGTGTCATATGTGTAGTGGGACACTAAAGAGGTGTCATATGTGTAGTGGAACACTAAAGATGTGTCATATGTGTAGTGGGACACTAAAGAGGTGTCATATGTGTAGTGGGACACTAAAGAGGTGTCATATGTGAAGAGGTGTCATGTGTGCAGTGGGACACTAAAGATGTGTCATATGTGTAGTGGGACACTAAAAAGGTGTCATATGTGTAGTGGAACACTAAAGATGTGTCATATGTGTAGTGGGACCCTAAAGAGGTGTTATGTGTGTAGTGGGACACTAAAGAGGTGACATATGTAAAGAGGTGTCATATGTGTAGTGGGACACTAAAGAGGTGTCATATGTGAAGAGGTGTCATGTGTGCAGTGGGACACTAAAGATGTGTCATATGTGTAGTGGGACACTAAAGAGGTGTCATATGTGTAGTGGGACACTAAAGAGGTGTCATGTGTGAAGAGGTGTCATGTGTGCAGTGGGACACTAAAGATGTGTCATATGTGTAGTGGAACACTAAAGATGTGTCATATGTGTAGTGGGACACTAAAGAGGTGTCATATGTGTAGTGGAACACTAAAGATGTGTCATATGTGTAGTGGGACACTAAAGAGGTGTCATATGTGTAGTGGGACACTAAAGAGGTGTCATATGTGAAGAGGTGTCATGTGTCCAGTGGGACACTAAAGATGTGTCATATGTGTAGTGGGACACTAAAGAGGTGTCATATGTGTAGTGGAACACTAAAGATGTGTCATATGTGTAGTGGAACACTAAAGAGGTGTCATGTGTGAAGAGGTGTCATATGTGTAGTGGAACACTAAAGAGGTGTCATGTGTGTAGTGGAACACTAAAGAGGTGTCATATGTGAAGAGGTGTCATATGTGCAGTGGGACACTAAAGAGGTGTCATATGTGCAGTGGGACTAGGGCTGGGATAAAAGATTATTTTTTAAACGATTAATCTAGCGATAATTTTTTCGACGCATCGATTAATCTAACAATTCATTTTTTCAGTCCGATTCGATTTCGATTGGATTATCTATTATCTCCCAATTAATTCACTAATAGCAAATTATACATGTTTATTCACATATCTGAATGAAAAAACATGAATTCTTTAACATTGCAATATATGTTTATTGCTCTTAAGATTCCAAAATAAAAGACTATACAAGTGCAAAGTAATGCATTCTTAGTCAGAGGTAGCATTCAATAAAGTTCAGTAGTGTATGTCTGATTAAGTGCCTGTCATTTTAAGACGTTCGTGTGAGAATCCTTGCAATTAACATTAACACAGTTAAAAGGCTGCTGATGTGTGGAAGCAATTCATAACGTAGTTAGTTCAAATAACGGTTCGTACTTCTCTTTTGGACAAGCACTTTTGTGTCTTGGAAAACACTTTTCCATTTACATCGGGATTTTGCAAACATTCAGAGTCAATAAAATGAGCCTGAGTAACAAATACAAGCAGCTGCAAGTAAGCATGCTAAACTTGACATCCAAACAGTATTCTAACGTTAGCTTTGAGATACTGCTTGATTGCATACTGTAACTTAACTTAGTTTAGTCTCCTCAATGTACTATGTTGTGATAAGACCTTAGCAGAGTTTACCTTAACTTTAATGCTGCAGTTTTGAACAAATTTGCACAGCATGGTCACGATGCTAAGCGGATTTAATAGCAATTTAGCCCACTGTGTTCTATGCAGTCCTTCTATGTGGCAACAACAATCCTTCAACAATCGTGAATAATTTGTGAAATGCACATGCAGAGGAGGAGCAGCGGGCTAGTTACGAGAGAGAGCGGTCGGGGCGAGGAAAGGCTGTGTGAGTAAAAAGTGCAGCTCAATGAAATTATCTTATCTTTAATTTAAATAGTAGGCCTACAACATAGAACATCAATGTGTGGTGGCCGGTTTTGATTTCGTGGTGCCCAGCCACAGATTAGTCAACGTATGGAAAACACTGAAGGTGTAAAATTAAAAATATTTAGCAGCACATGTTATGCTTGACGAATCGACGCTCATATTTTGCGTCGACGTATTTTTTGCGTCGACGTCATCGATTAAGTCGACGCGTTGTCCCAGCCCTAAGTGGGACTCATGTGAACATTAATTATTAGGCTGCACTGCTCCAGTGACATGGAGGTAGAGGTCTGCACAGGAATGTGTGTGTGTGTGTGCACGCGTGTGTGTGTGTGTGGAAGGCGGTAGTGCAGACCCCTAAGTGGAAGTGGGCAGAAGTGTTTTTGGATGCTGGACGCCTCTTTATAAGCCTCCGATTGAAAAACGTACGGCCGATTTGAACGTTTGCACACATGCACGCACGCACACACACACACACAACAAACGAGCCTCCTGTTGAAAAAACGTGCTGCCGATTTGCACGTACGCACACACTCAACACGCACACACACACACACATGCACGCACACACACAACACAACACACATGCACACACCCGTGAACGAGCCTCCTGTTGAGAAACGTACGGCCGATTTGCAATGGAGGCTCGTTCACAGGGCTACCTGAGTCCAGCAGCTCTGAGGAAATGTCCCTTTTGTGGGTTTAAAGAGGCTGCTGACCACTGGTATGTTTTTTGTGAAAGGTTGAGGGACCCTTTTGAGCTCCTGGGTGCCTGGTTTGGAATTGAAAAGTAGTGTTTTCCTCTGAGCTTCTATTGGCTGTACAAGATTCTGAAAAAAGGGAAGTGTGTGTGTGTATGTGTGTTGTGTGAGTGTGCGTGCATGTGTGTGTTTTATTATGTTTTTATTGGGTTCAGAAAAAATTGCCAGTTGAGAAACAAGACAGCAAGATTTTTGGTTGCGATTCAACTAATCCTGTGGAAGTGTGTGTGTGTGTGTACATGGCTTCTCACTGTACATGCCACTGCACGTTGGACCTTTATACACACATACACATACACACACCTACACACAAAGACTCAGCTGCTGAAAGACGTCTATGTAAGCACATAGAAATCCATCTTGTCATTCATTACTTTTCTAGGTGTGTGTGTGTGTGTGTGTGTAAAGCCTGCAATCTCTCTGTCTATCCTGACTAACACGCAAACTGTGTGTGTGTCAAACATCTTCCACTCACACAGACGGCGGAGATTGGCATGACGGAGAGTGTGGGCGAGAGTGGCCTGCGGTTCGAGATCTGGTTCCGCCGCAGGAAGTCGCAGGACACCTTCATCCTGCAGGCGGGGTCACCTGAGGTCAAGGCCTCCTGGACCAGCATCATCGGCAAGATCCTCTGGAGACAGGCGCTACGCAACAGAGGTCAGAACACACACACACACACACACACACACACACCACACGCACACACGTGTGGTAGCTTCTGCTGAGATCTCTTGGAACTCCCCTGTGTCTGTCAGAGCTGCGCATGCAGGAGATGGTTTCCATGGGGATCGGC
>NW_027468587.1:27539622-27564622 GCF_046254945.1 Alosa pseudoharengus
TGTGCTGTATGAGTGAGTGTGTGTGTGTGTGTGTGTGTGCTGTATGAGTGAGTGTGTGTGTGTGTGTGTGTGTGTGTGTGTGCTAGTGCTAGATAGATGATAGATGCAGAAGGTTACATACATACATGCAAAATCATTACATAGATCTCAGGTATAAGTGTGTGTGTGTGTGTGTGTGTGTGTGTGTTTGAGAGAGAGAGAAGGACAGAGTGTTTGACTGTTTTCCAGATTTTCATGGTGATGACAGTTACATGGTGATGTGCATGTGTGTGTTTGTGCTGCATGTTTCAGGACCAGTGTGTGTGTGTATTGTCCAGGTTCTGTAGGTATGTGTGTGTTGTGTGTGTGAGAAAGAGAGAATGTGGGGGCGCTGTGGCGCAGCAGGCTACAGTGCCCGTACCATACACGGGTCCGAGTGCCCACGGGGACCCAGGTTCGAATCCGACCTGCGGTCATTTCCCGATCCCACCCCATCTCTCTCTCCCACTTGTTTCCTGTCTCACTCGCCACTGTCCTGTCCAAATAAAGGCAAAAAAGCCAAAAAAATATACTTCAAAAAAAAAAGGAGAGAGAATGTGTGTGTGTGTATGTATGAGAAAGCCAGTGTGTGTGTGAGAGAGAATGTGTGTGTGTGTGTTAAGCCCTAGATTTCAGACGCAGCTGCTCCTTGTGAATCCAGAAGGTGAGGAGAGCTGACAAGATCATCTGGACCAACGTCACACACAGCACCAGGACCTCCGTCTGCACACACACACACACGTGTCAGTCTTTTATTCGAAGGGCAATTGAGGTGGTCAAAGTACAAAGATACACACACTAAAAAGAAATAAAGAAAGAAAGAAAGGAATGTCAGACCAGAAACTCCCATCCACACACACACACACAAATCAGTGCTTGCTCTCTATCACACACACCCAGATTCCTGTCATTAAAGTTTTTCTCGATTGCTTTAATGCTTGTGTCAGCTGGAAACATCCCATTTTCAAAAAAAATAAGTTCAAGTCAAGACTGCATTGTGTAGCCATGTACAGTTCTGTATTTAAGTACCTGTTCAAGTGTGTACTTTTACATTGAGTAGCCGTGTACAGTTCTGTATTTGAGTACCTGTTCAAGTGTGTACTTTTACATTGAGTAGCCATGTACAGTTCTGTATTTGAGTACCTGTTCAAGTGTGTACTTTTACATTGAGTAGCCGTGTACAGTTCTGTATTTGAGTATCTGTTCAAGTGTGTACTTTTACATTGAGTAGCCGTGCACAGTTCTGTATTTGAGTACCTGTTCAAGTGTGTACTTTTACATTGAGTAGCCATGCACAGTTCTGTATTTGAGTAACTGTTTAAGTGTATACTTTTACATTAAGTACCCGTGTACAGTTCTGTATTTGCCCCTTTACTCCCCATTTCTAAAACCTACCAAAGAATTATTTTCAGTGAGCCAATGAAAAGTATATGACCACCAACCACATACCTGCATGCCTC
This sequence comes from Alosa pseudoharengus, assembly GCF_046254945.1. Taxonomy (NCBI): domain Eukaryota; kingdom Metazoa; phylum Chordata; class Actinopteri; order Clupeiformes; family Clupeidae; genus Alosa; species Alosa pseudoharengus. Next base: position 27,541,101 of record NW_027468587.1, read on the forward strand.
TTTTGCAAGCAATGGAAGGGACATGCAGAGACATTGAGGTGGGGTCAGTTCAAGGGTGCATACTGTATGGCATGGTGATATTTCCCCCGTTGCCTAGCCCGAGATGACATTGCATGCGTTCAAGTAGTAAAAGTACACACTAGAACAAATACACACTAACTTACCTGAAGTCTATTTATAGTGCTAAGCCTCAGACTGATTCATGTTCAGCTTTCTCTGTAAGTGTTTTCAGGTATGTGTGTGGGTATTACCAATTACCAAATGTGATTGCAATTTAAATGGAAGTGTTTTCCTAATGATAACAGGAGATTTAATTTCTGAACTGTGTCTAATGCAAACAATTGTGTGAAGTGTTTTGCAGTGAAGTGTGTTGCAGAATGGCAACAGCTATTATTACACAGTGTTTAAGGTACGCTATAAGTTTAGGTATTGAGGCTTTGGTCTAAGCTTTCGTTTTTAATGTGTAAGCAATGGGCTGTAAAAAACCTGTAATCCAGTGGAGTTTGGAGTCTTTGTATGGGAACTGTGTTAAATGCTTTGCAAAAGGATGTGAAACATGTGTTGAACCAATAAAAATGTGTTAAATCATTTGCAAGAGATTACTTCTGCTTTACTAAGAAGGTGAAGATCAAAATCAAGTGGATCCCAGTTTCATTAAGTGCATCTAAGCAATGGTGAAAAACTCTAATAGGTAGATGTTGCCCTAACACATCCACCTCCACTCTCCACTAGGTGGAACTCCAGACTTCTGAGTGCCGATTGACTGTGAGTCTGAGTTTGTGGCGGTATAAAAGAAGCAGCTTCACGGCCAGTAGATGGCGCTAAAGTCACTCACTATGTGTTCTGGAGTCCCAAAGAGCAAGCTCTGTTTGTATCATATTTATACAACACACACACACACACACACATATATATATATGTGTCTGTGTGTATGAGTGTGTATGTGTGTGTGTGTTATTTTCACCTTTTTATGTGTTGTGTTTTCCATGAGAGCCAGATCTACACACATGATCACGGTGCCAACGATAGCACAGGCCATACATGCCAGGTTGGCACGGAAACATACCTGTAGACACACACACACACATACACACACACAGGGTCACACACCATAGGTAACACCACAAACACACACATCAGCTCCACAGAGCCCCAGATTAATGGAATCACTGGTACTCAACGGTGAGAGGGTATATAATATTACACACAGAGCGAATAGGAACATAGGAATGATGTTGTTAAACTCACCAATGATAGTGTGTATTAATACAACAATATGAGTGATTGTTGCTAAACTCACCGGGAGCAGTCTGGGCTCTCTGTGGAGGAGGTTAGACAGCAGGCCTGCGATGAAGAACTGGAGGAGAGAGATTTCATGAATTTCTACAAATGTTCAAGGGGCTTTGATTTTTTTTATTTAAAAACTATCTAGAAAAAGCAACACAATGTTAAGAAATACATTTTGCGATGCAGTGTGAAAAACACTCTATATTGCCCTGTGCTCGATGCTGTGTTGTTGATATCCACTAAAGTTCAAATCTTCATGCTGTATTTTGGAGGCGCTGTAAGAGTGCGTTCAAGACAACCGGAGAACTTGAACTTAAACACATTATACAAATAAGACAACATATAATAATTTATCATTTTATTCATTCCTCCCAAGATGTAACTGTCATTGGCATGTAAGACCTACAGTAAGCACCAAGGCAAGACAAATTTCATTGACCTTGTTATTTTTCATCGAAATAGACATACAGTAAACACCTTTTGTACTGTTTTCTTCACCAAATAGGCAATATTACTTTGTCTAAATGTGCATTACAGTTTTTCTCGATTGCTTTGACCTGCTTAAAGAAACTGGGATCCACTTGGTCTTCATGAACACTTTCTTTGCACAGCAGAAGTCATCTCTTGAGAATGTGTTCACACATTTTCATTGGGTTCACATAGTTTTCACACCCTTTTGCAAAACAGTTAACACAATGTTATTCAAACTCTATTGGATTCCCCATGCTAAACAAAAGGAAAACATCTTTTCACAGACAGCATCCTTAAAATGCAGCAAAATACTCACAGACAAGACATCCTTGCTGACAACTTCCTTACAGCAACAACCAACACAAAACAAAAACCATAGCCTACTATTTGCTACACCAGCACAGTTACTTAAAGCTGCAGTTGGCAAGATTTTTTTGATCATATTCACTGAAACCGACACTATGCTCCGACAGAAGAACATAAATCAGCCAGTTTTTAGAAAAAACCCACACTTCTACCTCCACCTAGAGCCTGTTATTTGTTTTGCAAAAATCCACAGCTCCTGGTTCTTCTGCCCTAATCAGAGCAGGGCTGTGTGAGATCTGACTGTCAATCACAGTCTGGTGCAGTCTGGTGCGCACTGATGAGAATGAACTCGATGAGAGGGTGCTCGGAGGTAGTGGGGGACATGTAAACATTCAAAATTTTGTCCACTCAATCTGTCAGACTTGCCAACTGCAGCTTTAACAACAAATGCAATACCTAATGCCAGTTATGAACTAGCCAACATATTCCTACCTTTAGAAGTTTTTCTTAATTTGGTCAAATCCAATTCATGCAGAATATCAATGGACATCAGAGACAGTTGTTTCAATCTGCGTTGGCTCATTGGATCTCTATTTATAACGAATCCCAGTTTTGAAAAAGAGCACTCTCCGCTAGCGTGGCAAAGTCGCGGTGCTCTTCTGAGCTGAATGTGGTGCATGAACATTGCCACTGTCGTTGGCATATGACTAGTGTTCTCAGTGTTTTAACGTTATCTCCATCAACCATGACACTACGTTTACATGGACATTAATGTTCCGACTATGGACTTTGTTCAGAATAAGAACAAACGATGTTGCGATTATGTGGTTTATGGGCATTGTTAGCATCCCTTGTGTGACAGTTCTCTATGTTTTTCTCATGTGGTTTAGGCTACTCAAACACGGCAGCAGCCTTTTTTTCACATATGTTGGTCTCGCTGTTCTTTAGATCTTACGCCTTTCGCTTTTGAACCCGCTCTCATATCTTTTTTTCTGACATTTTCTAAAGGTGTCTAACATAACTGTAGCCTAGGCCTATGAATGATGCATATTTTTAAAACCTAATTTGACGTGAACTCTGCATATTTATCCAATCAGCGCATTGCTACTTTAAATATTCATTTTAGGCCAATGAAGTTTAAGTTTTATTGTCTTATGTAAATTTGAATGAATTATTTATGTTTTTATGGCCAATGGGGGCCCCCCTGGCAGGCTGGAACACGTGGGGCCCCTAGGCTGCAGCCATATCTAGCCTATGCATTGATCCGCGCCTGCCGCCGGCCACTGAAGTTCTCTGCTAACTGCTAACACACTGCTCACGGTGCGTCAGGTCAAACTAGCCCTCTGCTAACCGCTAACACACTGCTCACTGTGCTCACTATGCGTCAGACTTATCAGCTCTGTACAAATGTTTGCAATATTTCTAAAAGAAAACCCACACATTCTTCTGCTTATAATTAGACACACACACACACACACACACACACTCTCTCTCTCTCTCTCTCTTGCATAAACACACACACACACAGTCTTGTTGAGATAAAAAAAATAGAACTGAGATTATGGCTGAATGAGAGTTAAGAACTGAATTGGAAACTATAGTGCTACCTTAAAGTAACATGATGTAAGAATTCCGCTTCTCGGTGTATGGGTGCCGATCATGTATTACTCCACTTAATCAAAAACCATCGAAAAGAGTCAGCCTCTTATCTGCGACAACAATGTTTCATAGTGCAGTACTAAGCGTTGCAGACGCACATTGACAATCTCAGAGACTCACCATTCACCATATTGTATGCCATATAGCATCAACGTGAGTTTGAAGCCACTATTTTTTGGCTATTTTTTTACACTAGGTAAGGTAAAAAAAAAAACTACATTGTGTTGCTGTAAATCAGGATTTAATAAACAAACAATGTGTGTGTGTGTGTGTGTGTGTGTGTGTGTGTGTGTGTGTGTGCGTGTGATGGCCTACCAGTGCCCCGTTCAGGAAGGGAATTCTGAAGAGGATGATCAGAAAGGAGTTGAACTCAGCTGTGGTAGCAAACACCAGACCCAGTCCAAAACTCAGGACCCCGCTCACCACCTGGACTGACTGACACACACACACACACACACAGATTGCGTTGCTGTAAGTCAGGATTTTATGAACAAACAACATGTGTGTGCGTGCGTGCGTGCGTGCGTGTGTATGTGTGTGTGTGTGTGTGTGTGTGTGCGTGTGTGCGTGCGTGCGTGTGTGTTCTTACTGCCCATGCAGAGAGCTGTTTGTCCAGCAGGTTGTGCAGCAGTGGTCGGCGTGGAGGGATGAGCTCCTGGGCCTGGTAGTGGCGGACCAGCGGCCTGCGGTCTCCGTCCTGCTCCTCAGCGCCGTGCTCCGTGATCGCCATGGACATCTTAGCTGCCGCCATACCGCAGCTTTCCTCTGCACACACACGGACACACACACATTGATATTTTTCAATATCATCCATCCTCATTTTCTTTCGCCTGCCCTTAGTTCAGCATAATTAATTCAGTTCACAATTACATCTAAATCATTTACACCCTTAAATATAAATATACAGTAAATATATATCATAATGATAACAGTTCACAAACAGCCGGTAGTATGCAGAGAATATATATATATATTATAGATGATATTCATAAATAGTTTGGGTAATATTTATTTGAATAAATCATTTACTATATGAAAGTGGCGCTTGCGCACAAAGATAAATGTTTACTTTGATAAATAACCTGCAGCACGACCCTACAGAATATAGCAGCCCTCTTTAAGTATGAGCGTGTTTATATTAACATGTATTCCCTGAATTAATGGGTTGAAAAAAAATTCGGCAGAAATCCAGAGCTTTACATGATGCTGTCAGTAAAATTAATTTAGCATTAATTACATGTTAATGAACTAACAGAATTCTGAAAGTGATAATTCTATCACTTCACACTATGGAAATACATGTAGAGCTTTTTGTTGTAAAATAATGAATTAGCATTTGAGATATGAATGAATGAACTAATTATTAATGATAAATTACCATCGAGAGATTGACATTCTAGTCACTCATGAGCCTAATAGCCAAAGCCAGTGACACGATAATGTGAACCATAGCCCAGCAAACCTAACTTTATCTGTGTAGAACTGGAGAACATTCTATTATGTAGAACTGGAGAATATTTATCTACTTTATCTATGAAGAACTGGAGAATATTTATATCTGTGTAGAACTGGAGAACATGTATCTACTTTATCTGTGTAGAATTGGAGAACATTTATCTACTTTATCTGTGTAGAACTGGAGAACATTCTATTATGTAGAACTGGAGAATATTTATCTATCTATGAAGAACTGGAGAACATTTATCTACTTTATCTGTGTAGAACTGGAGAACATGTATCTACTTTATCTGTATAGAATTGGAGAACATTTATCTACTTTATCTGTGTAGAACTTGAGAACATTTGTTTGTTTGGCTTAGCTCTGTACTCTCTGTGTGGCAGTGATACTGTAGCTGACACAAAAACGCAGGAATTCATTTCATATCCTATTTGTATTGATTTATTTTTATCACAAAAACAATAAGAACTCCTACTGCTCTATGAAAATGACTAATAAAAACTAGTCACAGATTCACACACACACACACACACACACACACACACACACACACACACACACACACACACACATCGAGAACTATTTTCACATTAAGACCACACACACACACACACATTAAGAACTATTAACACGTTAACATTACACACACACACAGTAAGAACTATTCATACATTAAGACGACATACACACATTAAGAACTATTTACACATTAAAATTACAAACTTTACATACACACATTAAGATTACACACTCACATACACACACAAAAAAGTAAAAAATTATTTCACCGACTTGTTTACTTTAGAGCTTTATAACATGTTTACTCACCAATTCAAATAGACAAGATGCCGCTCAGAATCCACCTACTTAAGTAAAACACCCACACACACACACACACACACACACAGAGAGAAACAAACTTAGGGCAGCCTGAATATGTCTTAAAACAACGGTGGCACAGAGAAAGCAACTCTGTCGGACTCAGGCGTGATGAGATAACCAGTCAAGTAGATTAGTGCAGATTATACCACATTAGGTCCAACGCGCTCAGATTAGACCAGATTAACGCTAATTAGATTATCACTCTCTCACTCACCCAGGGTGATGGGCGCGGAGTCTGAGCAGAATTAGTTTGGACCAAACAGGGCTGGATGTGGCGCCTGGCCTGGATATGGCGTTGCAGTATTTTAGTGAGTTAAGTGCTGTTTGCACGGGGGTGGTTTCAGATGGTCTTTGCTCTCGCTGCTTTCTCTTAGAAGGGAGAACAGGGTGGCCTGTAGCCACTTCCTTTGCTGTCACACACACACACACACACACACACACACACACACACACACACACACATGCACACACACACACAAACACACACATGCACACATGCACACACACACACACACACACATGCAGCCTGTTTCTGATGAAAAGGATGCAGCAGACCACAGACTCAGTGCCACGGTAAGACCACACTTTGTTCTTTCTCTGAAACACACAGGTTGCAGCGCGGACCCTTCACCGAGAGGACATCACACACTCAGCCGTACGTCTCTGGCCACTCTTACATGAGGCATCAGTGTCTGGTCTGAGTGAGGTTGACCACATGTACTTTACTTTAAAGATAGTAGAAATTTGTGCTAATTCATGTATTTACTGTAATCTATGTGCTGTCTGTCTGCTGGCTACGTGCTGTCTGTCTGCTGACTATGTGCTGTCTGTCTGCTGGCTATGTGCTGTCTGTCTGCTGGCTACGTGCTGTCTGTCTGCTGGCTACGTGCTGTCTGTCTGCTGGCTACGTGCTGTCTGTCTGCTGGCTACGTGCTGTCTGTGTCATTTGGTGAGTTCAGGTCCACTTACCCATGATGGTGATCAAGGTGTTGTAACAAACTGAAGCAGCAGGTTATGATCAGCAGACAGAGTTCAGTGGTACTGATACAAACTCTCACTCGTCTCTGTGTGTGTGTGTTTCTCTCTCTCTCTCTCTCTCTCTCTCTCCCTCTCTCTCTTCTTCCACTTCTTTCAGATCCGTCTGAGGCCGACACACACTTACTTCACAGCTCTTAGGGTCCTAAAGAGGGTATGCCATTTTTTTTAATAATTTCTAAAACATGCAATGTGTAGTGGGGAATTTATTTCAGTGGTTGGTGTCATTGAAATATAGTTGGACATCAATGAAGTGAATGAACATAGTTCAACTCCAGGTGCAGCTGTAGGCTGGGCGGTGGTAGTGTAGTAGTTCAGGAGCGACTAGTGTGCAGTAGCCTGAAAGTTGTGGGTTCAATTCCCGGCTTCCACCGTTGTGCCGTTGAGCATGGCACTTAACCCTGAGTTGCTCCGGTACAATGTAATCCCTTGTAATGTAGTTTACATACAGTACTGTATGTAAGTCACTTCGTAATGTAGTTTACATACAGTATGTAAGTCACTTTGTAATGTAGTTTACATACAGTACGTTAGTCACTTTGGACAACAGTGTCTGCTAAATACATGTAAATGTAAATCTGCTTATAAGAGCAGCTTTTGCAGCACAGTGTTGCCAAATATATTACTGACACAATGTTTCTGTAGTGCAAAATGAGTTACAGTATTTTAATCACTAATTATAAGTGTTTAGGAGCAAGTTAGCTGGCTAGATTAATTAGGTAGGTATAGATTCATTAGATAGTCAATTATAAGTGTCTAAGAGCGAGTTAGCTGGCTAGATTAATTAGGTATGTAATTATAAGTGTCTAAGAGTGAGTTAGCTGGCTAGATTTAGATGAAAACTGCAGTAGCTCTTGCACCGTAGATATATTTACAAATTTATTAATTTATTTGTTTGTGTAGAGTTGTGCTGTATTTATTTATTTGTTTGTGTAGAGTCGTGTTGTATTAATTTATTTGTTTGTTTATTTGTTTGTGTAGAGTTGTGCTGTATTTATTTATTTGTTTGTGTAGAGTTGTGTTGTCACACAACACAACTCTACACATTCACAAATTCCTTATTTATCCTCAGGTGGCAATAATTTTTATGCTTTTTAAAAATATGTCTCATTTTTTTAGAAACATGTCTAATCAGTCTAAAACACTGTAGAAGTATGCTAAAGCAATAGACTGGAATGGGAGTGTGGATTCACAAATAGAACATGTCACTTCCCCAAAGCTCTGTGCACACAGTGTGCATTTCTCATGTTCATTTTCAGAATCTACAAAATACAAAATGGTTTGCCTGGAAAAAGTCAATTACAGGAAACTGTTAGTGTAAAATTCTTGGTCATGTATGATTCAGAGGGTTCAGAGGGATTGCATGGTTCAGAGGGTTGTATGGTTCAAAAGGGGTGTATGGTTCAGCATATTAACAATGGCATTTCATAGCATTAAAACTCCAGCTCAAAATACTCAGTAAGGAACAAAAACTAAAAAAAAGTGTTTGCATACAATACGTTATGGTAGCCTATGTACACACAATGGACATCACAGTAGCCTATGTACACACAATGGACATCATAGTAGCCCATGTACACAAAATGGACATCATAGTCTTTGCGCAAAAAATGGACATTAAAGTAGTCTAGTGTCAGTGTAGGAACACAATATTGACACCTTGGATACGAAGAGACAGTGTGGCCATGCACGGCCCCCTGTTTGGGCTTCATATTAGCAACTCATCAACATCAACTTTTCTTTAAAAATAATTTTATCAAATTAAGCAAAAAGGCTGAGGATTCGATTGGTTTTGTTGATTTGGTGAGGGGTTGGGCTGTTTCACAAAATTGTGTAGAATGTAAAGATTGTAAAGATTGTAAAGCTTTTGTAAGTAAATTTCATTCGTATATGTAGGCTACGTCTATTTCGAAGTCCGTTACGCTCTGTCTGTCTGTTGTTTTTGTCTAAAAATATATAAATATATATGTCTTTAACATCAGGGACTACAGATGTAAATTAGCCTCCGTGCTATAATAATCTGGCTCAGTTATACACTGTGCACTGTCCCTGTTAAATAAACATATAAATAAGGATTTTATGTGTACTGTGCACACTTTATGTGCACTTTATGTGTACTGTGCGCACGTTATGTGTATTGTATTGCACCTTTATGTGTATTGTGTTGCAACTTTTCTGAAATGTTATGTATAAGTATGTAAATTAGCTATAATCTAATGAAATATGCAATTATTTGCATATATTTTAAGTACAGAAACCTTAACACTGTGAAAAGTCAGGTTCAAAATTCTTTTTTTTGTTTTTCGTTTTTGGACATATTAGAGTGAAATGTTATTACAGTGGGTGTTTTGAATTTGGGTATTTTAAATGGATCAAAATACTGCTAATAGCCATTAAAGAAAATCTATTATCACCATATTCACAATTTTGAACCAGAAATCTCCACTTCAATTGTACTTACAAACACAAAAGTTTCCATATACTCCTATATTTGAGGTTGTTCATATATGATTTGTGACCTATAGTGTGGAAAGTAAACAGTAAAAGTTATGCAATATATATAACATGGGTTTTCAGCAAATATATGAAGACATTCTGAAAACATGTAGCATTTCAGGAATTTCAGTAATAATATGTCACCAAAATGAAAAACAAAAATAAGAATTTTGAACCTGACTTTATCCAGTTATCCAAAATTTCTGTACATGAAACGTATGAAACGTATTGCATATTTCATTAGATAATGGCTTATTATGACCAGCGTAGCGCAGCTAGCATAGCGGTCATATAGGGATTGTCGATTTGTTTTATTTATTTATTTTTCGTCATCAACTTCCTGAATTTTTGGTCAACAATTCCCGGGACACCGAAACACCGGGGCACATGAAACTTGAAACTAAAGTAGTGGAGAGTGCATGTTGATTTGGTAAATTGATTGACAACTTTATACCAGACAAGTAGGCCTTTTGATCATGTGTGTTTGGATCATAATCATATGATGACCTAATGTAGCTTTTACAGTATTTAACCGTTTGCCCAAGCAGTGTAAAATAACTCAAAACTAATAAAAGTAGAATTGCATAAGCGTAAAAGCTGAGACCTCCAGCTGGAAGCTGGTCTGAGGGCAATCAGTGTTATTATCTTAACATTCTGGGAAGTTTAAAATATGATGATGGCCGTCAGTGGGTCAGAAGTGGTGGTCCGATATCTGGGAGCTGGATTTCACTATTCGGGTTTTTGCTCACAATTTGGTCCCCCTCACTTTGAAAATATCTCCTGCGCCCCTGCACACACAAACTCACACACGAACACACACAAACTCACACACAAACACACACATATGCATGTACACACGTACGCACGCATGCATGCACACATACACACAGGCACGCACACACACACACACACACACAAACATACAAGCACGCACATACAAGCATACAAAAAAGTTGCAAGAGTAGGGGATGGAGTTAGCCTGATGTAGCCATACTCAATTCTAGTCAGAATTTGATAGATACTGCTCCATTGGGATGCGATTATAGTGCGTGTTTCAACTGATACAGGGGTTCTTCTTCTCCACAAATGCCTTCTCCTTCTAACTGGCAGCAGTTCAATTTTGTCCTCTCTAGAGGATATTTGTAAACTTGATCTCCAACACCATGCATACTGTGTGGTGTTGTGTGGTGTGTATTGTTGTGTGCTGTGTTTGTTGTGTAATGTTGTGTGTTGTGTATTGTTGTGTGATTGCTGTGTATTGTGTGATTGCTGTGTGTTGTTGTGTATTGCTGTGTGTTGTGTGATTGTTGTGTGATTTTTGTGTATTGTTGTGTGATTGTTGTGTGTTGTGTGATAGCTGTGTGTTGTGTGATTGCTGTGTATTGTTGTGTATTGATGTGTGTTGTGTGATTGTTGTGTGATTGCTGTGTGTTGTGTGATTGCTGTGATTGTTGTGTGTTGTGTATTGTTGTGTGTTGTGTGCTGTGTGATGTTGTGTGTTGTGTGTGTGCTGTGTGGTGTTGTGTGTTGTGTGGTGTTGTGTGTTGTGTGATTGTTGTGTGTTGTGTGATTGCTGTGATTGTTGTTTGTTGTGTGATTGTTGTGATTGTTGTGTGTTGTGTATTGTTGTGTGTTGTGTGATGTTGTGTGTTGTGTGATTGCTGTGTGGTGTTGTGTGTTGTGTGTGTGCTGTGTGATTGCTGTGTGGTGTTGTTTGTTGTGTGTGTGCTGTGTGATTGCTGTGTGGTGTTGTGTGTTGTGTGTGTGCTGTGTGATTGCTGTGTGGTGTTGTGTGTTGTGTGTGTGCTGTGTGATTGCTGTGTGGTGTTGTGTGTTGTGTGTGTGCTGTGTGATTGCTGTGTGGTGTTGTGTGTTGTGTGTGTGCTGTGTGATTGCTGTGTGGTGTTGTGTGTTGTGTGTGTGCTGTGTGATTGCTGTGTGGTGTTGTGTATTGTGTGTGTGCTGTGTGATTGCTGTGTGGTGTTGTGTGTTGTGTGTGTGTTGTGTGATTGCTGTGTGGTGTTGTGTGTTGTGTGTGTGCTGTGTGATTGCTGTGTGGTGTTGTGTGTTGTGTGTGTGCTGTGTGATTGCTGTGTGGTGTTGTGTGTTGTGTGTGTGCTGTGTGATTGCTGTGTGGTGTTGTGTGTTGTGTGTGTGCTGTGTGATTGATGTGTGGTGTTGTGTGTTGTGTGTGTGCTGTGTGATTGCTGTGTGGTGTTGTGTGTTGTGTGTGTGCTGTGTGATTGCTGTGTGGTGTTGTGTGTTGTGTGTGTGCTGTGTGATTGCTGTGTGGTGTTGTGTATTGTGTGTGTGCTGTGTGATTGCTGTGTGGTGTTGTGTATTGTGTGTGTGCTGTGTGATTGCTGTGTGGTGTTGTGTGTTGTGTGTGTGCTGTGTGATTGCTGTGTGTTGTGTGTGTGCTGTGTGATTGCTGTGTGTTGTGTGTGTGCTGTGTGATTGCTGTGTGGTGTTGTGTGTTGTGTGTGTGCTGTGTGATTGCTGTGTGTTGTGTGTGTGCTGTGTGATTGCTGTGTGGTGTTGTGTGTTGTGTGTGTGCTGTGTGATTGCTGTGTGGTGTTGTGTGTTGTGTGTGTGCTGTGTGATTGCTGTGTGGTGTTGTGTGTTGTGTGTGTGCTGTGTGATTGCTGTGTGGTGTTGTGTGTTGTGTGTGTGCTGTGTGATTGCTGTGTGGTGTTGTGCGTTGTGTGTGTGCTGTGTGATTGCTGTGTGTGTTGTGTGTTGAGTGTTGTGTGTTGTGTGTTGTGTGTGTGTGTGCTGTGTGATTGTTGTGTGTTGTGTGTTGTGTGTGTGCTGTGTGATTGTTGTGTATAAATGCAATTTGTTGTTGTTGTTGTTGTTATATTGTTGTGTCCAGGGCAATGAGGTTCACGTTCCGCTCAGATGACCGCATGGTCATCACCATCCCGCTGGGCAGCCTGCGGGAGGTCCGAGAAGGTCAGCTGATGCCCGAGCGCTTCACCTGTGTCTTTAAGGACGTCTACAAGGTGTTCCTCAGAGGCCAGCCCAAAGCGCTGGGGGTACGACGCCACCCCCTTGTCACACTTACGGAATTTACTTTTACAGGACATTCCATTTGAAGGACATTAACAGCAGATGTTAGATTCCATTTTAAGGACATTCAGAACAGATGTTAGATTCCATTTGTTGGACATTCGCAGCAGATTTTACATTATATTTGCAGGATATTGCAGGACAACTAATTTTAAGATGAACATTCACTTCATCCAGACATTCACTTTTATATTGTAGATTAATTTAACATAATACTGTCCAGTCTGTCAGCAGATTTGCGCTTAAGGCGTGTGTACAAAGGTGTTGTAATTGTAATAATACCACCAATAATAATCATTAATTAATCATTAATCATTAATAATTATATATCATAATAATAGTCATAATAACAATTACTTTCAGTTGCACTCAAGCCAAAGTGAACTAATCGCAGTAGTTTATTCTCTTTCTCTCTCCCTCCCTCTCATCCTCTCTCTTCCTCCCTATCTTCCCCTCTCTCTCTCTCTCCCTCCCTCTCTCTCCTTCTCTCTCTCTTCTTCTCTCTCTTTCGCTCCCTCCCTCTCTCCCTCCCTCTCTCTCTCTCTCTCTCTATCTCTCTCTACCAGATGTCTCAGCTGGTGGCTGGTGTGTTTGTTCTGAGTCTGGGGGTGCTGCTGCAGCATGAGATCGGAGACGTCCCTTCAAACCTGATCAACCACCTCCACTACACCCTGCCCAGCATACTGGTGAGAGCCCCGACAACAACAACGGCAACAGCAACATCACAGAACAGATCAGAGACCAAGCAGAACCCCACAGAACCATATCAGAGGTTTACAGGCCAGATTAGAGACAATAATAGCTAAGGCCCATCCACAACAGTAATGACAACAGAACAAACAACTGTTTTAAGCATCTCTCTAGCTAATATGAATGCCAATGTTGACAGTGTAATCATAATGCCCTGAATGAATGATTTTGTTAGGGATCCCCTTCAGAGCGACCTTGAGAATGATAGAAAGCTGACCGCCAATTAGAGTCTGTTGAGTTTTTTTTAGACATCACATAAATGAACGTGCCTTTCCGTATCATCACATACATTAACATGCCTTTCCTTAAATGAATGTGCCTTTCCGTATCATCACATAAATTAACATGCCTTTCCTTAAATGAACGTGCCTTTCCGTATCATCACATAAATGAACATGCCTTTCCTTAAATGAACGCGCCTTTCCTTATCATCACATAAATGAACGTGCCTTTCCTTCACATAAATGAACATGCCTTTCCTTATCATCACATAAATGAATGTGCCTTTCCGTATCATCACATAAATGACCATGCCTATCCGTATCATCACATAAATGAATGTGCCTGTCCTTATCATCCCATAAAAGAACGCCTTTAGACAGGCGTGTGTGTGTGGATGTGATCTGTGTTGTTGTGGGCGGGCCTTTAGACAGGCGTGTGTGTGTGGATGTGATCTGTGTTGTTGTGGGCGGGCCAGACAGGCGTGTGTGTGTGGATGTGATCTGTGTTCGGTGGGGTGAGATGATACTCAGCGTGGTGTCATTTATTGCATTGGAAATTAAGAGGAACGAGGAGTGCCTAAAACATTTACAGCTCAAATGTATGAAATATGTAATATTAAATGTTGTATGTAGGCATACTGATTACATGTTTATTTGTATATATATTTTTTTAGTTCATTATTTCTGGAATGCTGTCATATGCAGCAGGACACACACCTCACATGAGCATGGTGAGTGAACACACTCACACACATACACACAAACACAAAAAAATTGGAAGATTTCCCATATGGTTAACACTAGAGACTAAATGTGTGTGTGTGCATGCATGTCTATCTATGTGTGTGTGTGTGTGTGTGTGTGTGTGTGTGTGTGTGTGTGTGTGTGTGTGTGCATGCATGTGTGTCTATCTGTGTGTGTATGTGTGTGTGTTTCAGATGAAGCTGTCCTTTGCCTTCAACATTGTGTGCATCTTCTGGTCGATGGCGGCTATGACTCTGTGTGGACTAGCACCACACGAGAACCCACCGGTCAGTACTGACCCAGTGCCCAATAGAACATACTTTAGGTTCCATTAGCAAAGTACTGATCCAGTACCCAACAGAACATACTTTATACTGTATAGGTTCCATTAGCACTTGAATTTCCCCTTGAGGAATGAGGATCAATAAAGTATCTATCTATCTATCTATCTATCTATCTATCCATCTATTAGCAGACTAGCGCCAGATTTCTGAGTGCATGGGACAAGCCGAGATGAGCTATGAGACATACGTTCACACTCGGTATCATGTTTCAACACACTTTAGGTCAAAATCACACCGGAATTCTCCTTTAAATGACAATATCCTGGCCGGACTACTGTTGTCAGTGATATAAGTATTTGAAATGAACATGATTTCTTAATGTCTAGTAACACATAAGGGCCATTTTATGATTAATTGAAATACATTTCTTACATACGGTTCCTTTAAGATTGTTGTTATTGTGTGTCTGGCGTTAATGAAGCCATGGTAGGGGGTATTTTGGGGGGGGAGCTTTTGCCTTTAATTGATAATGGACAGTGAAGAGTGACAGGAGGCAAGTGGGAGAGAGACCGGGATCGGGAAATTACCCGGATTATAGTGGGATCGGAACCCAAGTTGATACAGACGCTATAGTGGGATCGGAACCCAAGTTGGTATGGACGCTATTGTGGGATCGAACACCCAAGTTGGTATGGACGCTATTGTGGGATCGTAACCCAAGTTGATACGGACGCTATAGTGGGATCGGAACCCAAGTTGGTATGGACGCTATTGTGGGATCGAACACCCAAGTTGGTATGGACATTATAGTGCGATCAGAACCCAAGTTGGTATGGACGCTATAGTATAGTGGGATCGGAACCCAAGTTGGTATGGATGCTATGGCCAGGTATGGACGCTATGGCCAGGTGCACCACAGCTTCCCCAATGTCCTCCTGTTTTGCTGTGGAAAAGGAGCACCTGGTACCAAAACCGAGCACAATAAAGCAGAGTTGAGCAGGTACCTGCATGCAGTTGACAGAGGACGTGTGATCAGGTTCTGTGTGTGTGTGTTTGCGTGTATGTTTAGCAGAGTCACTCCAAACATGCAGTCGGCCTGAAGGCTGTGGTGGGGACGCTTCTGGCTGGAGAGATGCTGGTTGCCATAGTGATGGTGTACTGGGAGAGTAAGGCAGTGTGCCGAGACTACTTCAACATTCTGGTGAGACACAGCACTGCATATAACTTACACACACACACACACACACACACACACACACACTACTAAGC
Source organism: Alosa pseudoharengus (assembly GCF_046254945.1). Taxonomy (NCBI): domain Eukaryota; kingdom Metazoa; phylum Chordata; class Actinopteri; order Clupeiformes; family Clupeidae; genus Alosa; species Alosa pseudoharengus. Next base: position 27,557,036 of record NW_027468587.1, read on the forward strand.
TCATTTCAACATCAGTAGGTGATGTTGACCAAATTTTCATTTCTTAATTTCATCTACTCATTTTGTGTCAGCCAAAGTGTAATACAACTGTTTTTCTTCTCAATCAATCTATTCTTATTGCTCTTGAGAAATAAGTGAAATCTCAATAAGAGGCAATTTATTTCTTGTCAAGCAAAGAAAAGGCATTTTCATTGGAGGATTTTTGGGGGTAAAATCTCCCTCCACAAAGTCAGACCGAGTGTGTGTGTGTGTGTGAGTGAGTGTGCAGGGGCTGAAAAGTCCAGAATGGCCATCCATCCAACAGCCGTTGGCCTGGCTCAATATGCTTCATTAGCCAAGTAGCCGTCAGTGTCTAACTCTCATCAGTAGCCTAGTCAGTGTCTAACTCTCATCAGTAGCCTAGTCAGTAGCCTAGTCAATGTCTAGTTCTCCAAATAACTAGGTTTCACTGACGCATGTCAGTAGCCTATGTCTACACGATAAGTTATCAGTCATTTAAAAAAAAAAAAAAATAGCAACATTTGCGCCATGGCGTCTTCAATAGCAGAACAGGTACAAAGGACAATGAAAGGCTACAGTGTCACCTAGGTTGCCAACTCTCGCAATTGACAAATGTCTCACCACCTCACGCCACACATGGCTTTTTACATGCCAGCCTTTCACCTTCGCTTAGCCTACGCTAGTTAGCCTAATTAGCCTTTGCTAATGTAGCCTATTTTTAAGAGCTAAAAATAAGGTTTAAACATTAACCTGAATTTTAAAAAATCAGCAGTTGAAAACGTCTCCGTGGCAAGTGTGACAGCATTCAGTTTGAAAAAGAACATTTGCCATGTCCTTGCAGTTATGATCTGATTACAGTAATGTGGAACAGAACCATAATCAAAGAAAGGGAAATGCCCCTCCGTTAATCATCACGACTGACTGTGGTTGTGCTTCTACAAACATGTTGGCGCAAAACACCATTTCTGTTAGGAACACATGCTAAATGTTTTCTCCATTGTCAACGTGACTGAAGTGACCTATGGTGATGTCCATGTTCGGCAGCCTATATGCTTCAGTCAAGCAGTGATATGATAAGCCTATAATGCATGGGATAAGTCAGATGTTAGTCAGACAGAAGCGAGCCAGGCTTTAGTGTTTCTGTCTGTCTCAAACTACGTCAAGAATGGCGTGTTTAGCAACCAGAATTTGAAACATTTTCTAATGAGAAAAAAGGGAGATGAAAGTCCGACCTGATGATTTGAAGGGTCCAGGCCTGGGTGCGCTCATGTGAACGATAGATGTCATGCACACATCATCCGTTTCAACACACTGTGTGTGTTTGTGTGTGTGTGTGTGTGTGTGTGTGTGTGTGTGTGTGTGTGTGTGTGTGTGAGTGAGTCTGTGTATGTGTGAGCCTGTGTGTGTGTGTGTGTGTCTGTACTGTATGTGTGAGCCTGTGTGTGTGTGTGTGTGTGTGTGAATCTGTTTGTGTGAGAGTGTGTGAGTGTGTTTCCAGAACTTCAACAGTAATCATGATGTCTGTTTGTCTGTCGACTTCTAGCCCACCATCACCCTGAAGCAGGAGCCCTGAAACTGGACACTGAAGGATTACACACATGCGCACGCACGCGCGCGCACACACACACACACACACACACACACACACACACACACACACACACACACACACACACACGTCCATCCTGTGCAGACTGGGTCTCAGGTGTGTATTAAAGTAGGACCATATATAGTAAAAAAGCCCCCAGACTCAGAGGGGTCAGAGGTGACGACACACACACACACACACAAACACACTCTCTCTCGCTCTCTCTCTCTCTCTCTCTCTCTCTCTCTCTCTCTCACACACACACACACACACACACACACACACACAAATGTGTGTGTATAATAGGTCACTCTGTAAATACATATCAATTTCTGTAAAATGTGTCACTTTAAATAGTGTTATATAGTAAATATCTTTATATTTGAAAGCAAACAACTGTGTTATTGTGTAGCAGCAAATATATTACTTTGATATTATTTGGCATGTTTACTTTGATGTTTTCTTTCTTGATGGTAATTGTAATTTTATCATACAATGGCTAATTTGTTACAACAATAAATGACAAAGCTTTTAAAAAGTAAGTGCCCTGCGTTCATATCAACTCCCCCAGGTGTGTATGTGTGTGCGTGTGTGTTAGTCTCTGTCACTCGAGCAGATTGTTAAAGCATCACCACTCTAGGTGTGTGTCTATACACTGTAGCTGTGTTCCTCTGGACTGTAGGCCCCTTATGGAGCCAGATAGCTGCCTCAATTATGCCAGCGCAGAAAGAATGAAATCGAGCGCAGATTCAGGAATCGAGAGCGTAAATACAAAAACTGAGGGGTGAAACATAATCTCGTGGTGAATAAAACTGTTATCACAACTGTAACAATTATGATTGAGAGCACCGACATGACGTTGGCATCGGGCCGTTCACTGGTGGCTGTGTGTTCCTCTGGACTGTGCTTGATGTGAGTGAGATGTTACTGTAATGAGCCAGAGCAGAAAAAACACATTTATCACCAGCGAGGGCTGAGAGGCTCAACATCACACTTCCCTCTGGCCTGTGTGTGTATGACACCTCCCTGTTAGCTTTCTGTCCTGAGCTTCGCATAAGCGGTGTGTGTGTGTGTGTGTGTGTGTGTGTGTGTGTGTGTGTGTGTGTGTGTGTGTGTGTGCGCGTGCGCGTGTGTGTGCGTGTAGGGGCCCCTCTCAGGGTCATATTGAGGGCTACTGCCGAGTGAGCCCTTTAGACAGTTAGAGTTTCCATTACCAATATACACATATAAGGGACAGGTACAGGAGCACCTCGTATTTAGCCCTTTCTGCCTGTGTGTTTCCACTGCACGATCGCAACACTACTCTCCCAACACTGATTCACCTTTGCTAAATTATTTTTTATCATTTTGTTTACGTGCAGTTAAAGTAACCTAAACATTCTTACTACCTACAACAACAGTTAAGCAACAGCTAAGCTTTTGCAAGAGCTAAGCCTATTTTACGCAAATACCTTCAAATGGAGAGAACTGAAGTCAATAGACACCATAGGCTATTTTTGAATAGTTGTTCCAAATTAAATGTTGCATTATGCAGGTTTCATTTAGCCTGACGAGCCAGACCCACATAAAAATGTAGGGTCTGGGCACTCACTGTTGGCAGTGCTCAGTCCGAGGGGCGGGATAATCGGTTGTCTTTCAAATTCCCTCTGCACGCAATAGGACAGCTATGAGTCCCATGCGTTTTCCCACCAGCGGAGCTAGTTGCTAGTTCAAACTTTTGCCAACTTAAAAAAAGCTTAACTCGTGTCACGCTTTTCGCCAACAGCAACATCCATCTTCTTTGTTTTCAAGTAGCAGGGAATTCAAACCAAACCGTTGCAACTCTGCCTTCAATCATTATTGCCTGATAGAAATTTAATTTTTCCAGCTAGCCAACAGAGAGTTGCTAGACTAGCCCTGGCAGCAAATGTAATTTGCTGCCGCTAGGGTGCGTCTAGATTTCTAGGCTAGGTTTCATTTGAAATGACTTGATAAATGAATATACCATTGACATTTGTGTGTGTGTGTGTGTGCTTGTTTGTATGTGTTTGTGTGTGTATGTGTGTGTGTGTGTGTGTGTGTGTTTGTGTGTGTGTGTGTGTGCGTGTGTGTGTGTGTGTGCAGGGATGTACAGTAGTGATAAAATAAGAGGGGGGTAAACTATGAATTCTGCAATCTAGGTGAGGTGGACTGTGCCATGCGGTATCAGATTTTTTTAAAAAGGCAATAACAATACCAATGGTATGAAATTGTTCCTAGAGTGTTGATGAGTGTACATATTGGGAATATAGGATAATATTGGATAATACAGTGTAATTTTTTAATGTTAAAAGTGAATAAACTCTTTTGAGAGGTGGATAAACTCTAATAAGAGGTGAGTAAACTCTTATTCCTGAAATGGAGGTGGATAAACTGTGTTTACTTGCGTTTAGCCTCCACATCCCTGTGTGTGTGTCTGTGTGTATGTGTGTGTGTTGGCCACAACCTCTATATTTAAATCGATATCTGTATGTACAGTATGTGCCTATAAATCTCTCTGTATGTTTATCACTATGCTAAGCCAACTAAAACTGTGTGTGTGTGTGTGTGTGTGTGTGTGTGTACGCACTACGCACTCATGTTGGAGGGAGGTTCCGTCCTTTTGTGCTGTATCTGTGTATGTTTGTGTATGTGTGTGTCAGAGAGGGCCACAGCTGAATATAAGATGTGAGCTTCCACCCTCTACTTTACACATTGGTGGAAGCTTACACACACACACACACACACACACACACATACCCGTAGCCTACCACAAGTCTTTTTTATGCTCCTTGTGAGTCTGTGTGATTTTTTGAATGTGTGAGTGTGTTTGTGGGTGGTGGGGGCTGAAACACAACACCTAATAACCACAGATGTTTGTTATAGTATGAGCGAGCGTGTATGTGTGTGTGACTGTGACACTGAGAGATATGTCTATAGCTTTGTAAGTTTTGAGAAGAGGAAGCAGAGTGTCTGTTGGCCTCCCTTCCTCCACCACTCATACACACACACACACACACACACACACACACACACACTCCTCCATCGCTCAATAAAACCCTGCTGTGACCGCGTGCTTTTCCACATATCTACTCTACTGTCACCATCTTCAGAACTGCCAGGTGTCAAGTCTCCCACAGACACATACACACACACACATCAAGGGGATGGTAGCATGCGAACCCCTTGTTGATGGTTGTGCACGTGCAGAGTGGGAGAGCTCATGTGTAGGCTATCTCTGGCCGTTATTCTAAATTAGCCTGTAAATCTAAACTGTGGTCGACGGGACCAACTGACTGTGTCCTGGGAAATTACCCTTGATTGTGAAATCGTGAGGTAGACTGGCAGCCCAGGTTTGTTTGACCTATTGGGCTTTCCATAGTAGCGGACGCCCTTTCCACACACACCAATCCTAGTCCAGCAAATTTTCACATTGAACTGTGCTGCACCCACTCCGTCGTTTGTTAACTCTTTTCATGCCGGTTATGAGGACAGGGCTCTGACGCCGTTACCTAAGCCACAGATGTTTGTTCATATCACATCGCTTTACCTCACAACGGAAGGGATGATTTTAGGATTAGAGATCAGACATTAGATCACCCGAGAGACGCAGCGAGCACCGAGAGAGAGAAGACCCTCTCCCTGCCTGCGACTATGGCGTCCGCCTACGGAACCCGGACCCTCAATAAGAATGATGTCAACTACAAACATTTTCGCATGATCAATGAGCAGCAAGTGGAAGACATTACCATCGACTTCTTTTATAGGCCTCACACGATAACCCTATTAACATGCACCGTACTAAGTTTAATGTACTTTGCCTTTACAAGGTAAGTGAAGTTGGCCGAAAAGCTAAGTGGTTAGCTAGCTAGCGGTAGCTACATCATAGGATGCTGTCATTGAACCGTGTCGGGCTAATGCCGTTAGCTGGCTAGCAAGTGTCAAAGCTCAGGAAGACTAAGCATCTAATGGGACAGTCCCGTTCTATGACTAGCGAACATTTACTAATGTCTTACAGCATTCATTTGAAATCATACATGGTGAAATTAATTTGAATGAAGCCCACACACTTTGTTGATATAAGATATTTTTATGAATAGTTGCACGTATGCTAACAATGTAAACATGACTGGTAGTGCTACCAAGGCAAGCTGGGGTAACGTTAGTGTAACGATTCTAGTGTAAGTCAGTCACTATAGTCTTTCGTTCAAAAACCAAAAAGTGTCCAGGGTTAAATATCTCATTGTGGATGTCCTCACACCAGAGGCAGATTATTTTAGCATAATAACGTTAAGCGAAACTGGTTAACATTATAGGGAGGGGCTGAAGTCATGTCATGTCATGTCATGACATGTGATGGGATGTGGATGTTGTGGCCAGGAGGCTATGAATGGGCTAAACGTCACAGAGTTTGTAAACTTTCTGTATTTTTATCAGGGATGACGGCAATCAGGATAATAACCTGTGGATTGGCCTCATCGTGGTCGTGTCGTTTTTCCTGGTCATCAGCGTCCTTGCCTTCCCCAACGGTGAGCACGCCAGATGTGCGCACAGATGTGAAATGAGCTGTGCTAGCATCGCCTGCTAACTTCCGCCAGACCAGACAGTAGCCACAGCCACAGCCAGCCTCTCCTCAATGGCTGGGCGGTTGCACACAATACACAACAACCCTGATAGACCTCTGCCCATTAACACAATCTCAAAATGTGTTGGTCACCATAGAGAAACCAGGACGTTATTTTTGTAGTCACTATTGAGGCCTTCACCTGTGTGTTCCAGACAGGAAGTGATGTCGGTGGTGACTTGTGTCTCTCTCTCTCCCCAGGCCCCTTCACCAGACCCCATCCGGCAATATGGCGCATCGTCTTTGGTGAGTAGAGGATATATAAGTATAAGTATATATACTCTTTTGATCCCGTGAGGGAAATTTGGTCTCTGCATTAATCCCAATCCGTGAATTAGTGAAACACACAGCACACAGTGAACACACAGTGAGGTGAAGCACACACTAACCCCGGCGCAGTGAGCTGCCTGCATCAACAGCGGTGCTCGGGGAGCAGTGAGGGGTTAGGTGCCTTGCTCAAGGGCACTTCAGCCGTGCCTACTGGTTGGGGTTCAAACCGGTAACCCTCGGGTTACAGGTCCGAAGTGCTAACCAGTAGGCCACGGCTGAATATGATATGGGCACTCAGAGCCATTTACACCAATAACGATAACTATTATAACTATTAAATTAACAGCCGTTTACACCAATAACGATAACTATGAAGCTATTAAATTAACAGCCGTTTACACCAATAACGATAACTATTAAACTATTAAACTAACAGCTGTTTACACACTGCAAAAAAGGAAATCTAAGTGTTAATAATCTTCTATTAAGATCAAAGAATCTATTTGGTATTGTTTTTAGTAATAAAAAAAGACTTACCTAGTGCTCTCCCGTTAGATCATTTTGACTTCATTTAAGAAGACCTTGACTTATTTTAAGGAGTCTTATCAAGACAAATTTATTCAACGCACTGGCAGACAAATTTGCTTGTTTTTAGGACAAATTTGCTTAACGCACTGGCAGACAAATTTGCTTGTTTTCAGGATGAGATGTCTTAAAATAAGTAAAACTTTTCTTAAATTAAGTCAAATTATTTCATGAGAAAGCGCTAAGTAAGTCTCTTTATACGGAAAACAATACCAACTATTTTTTTTTATCTTGATAAGTAAGGGATAATGTATAGAATGCCGGTCATTGTCGGGAGATAGGTCCCGACAGGGCGAACCGTGCCGCGGAGGGGTCTTGTTCCGCCCTGAAGGGACCTATTTCCCGATAATGACCGGTGTTCTATACATTATCCCGCTTATTACACGGCTACTTACCAAAACGACACAATAAACTCCCCACGATATGACTCTTTAGCCTACATAGCCTAGGCTATAGCCTATTTGTTACCGTTTCATCATGGCTTTTGCTGAGAAACAAATAGTTCGCAACAACACACGCTGAA
>NW_027468587.1:27569622-27572122 GCF_046254945.1 Alosa pseudoharengus
GTAAAGGAAGTCGAGGACGTTTTTGAAAACACGGTCTACTCCATGGGACTGTAATGTAAAACACGGTCTACTCCATGGGACTGTAATGTAAAACACGGTCTACTCCATGGGACTGTAATGTAAAACACGGTCTACTCCATGGGACTATAATGTAAAACACGGTCTACTCCATGGGACTATAATGTAAAACACGGTCTACTCCATGGGACTGTAATGTAAAACACGGTCTACTCCATGGGACTGTAATGTAAAACACGGTCTACTCCATGGGACTGTAATGTAAAACACGGTCTACTCCATGGGACTATAATGTAAAACACGGTCTACTCCATGGGACTGTAATGTAAAACACGGTCTACTCCATGGGTCTATAATGTAAAACACGCCGCAGCTGCAGCTGGCTAATCAGCAGCCTATTATCTGTGTGCTGTTCATGAATAAACAATCAGAAGTGCTGTATTCAGTTGTGATATGAGCTATATATCCATTTGACCCTGTTTTTTCCGTGTGTGTGCGTGTGCAGCTGTTCTTCATGCACCTGCTGCCTAACTTTGCGGAGTGCTGGTGGGATCAGGTGATTCTGGACATCCTGCTGTGTAACGGCGGCGGGATCTGGATGGGCATGACTGTGTGTCGCTTCCTGGAGATGCGCACCTACCACTGGGCCAGCATCAAGTAACCATACACACACACATACACACACACACACACACACACACATACACACACACACACACACACACACACACACACTTTACTGGGCCAGCTTCTACATACACAAACACAGACTGTCAAACACACAAACACATGCACACACACACACACACACACACACACACACACACACTGTACTGGGCCAGCTTCTACATACACAAACACAGGCTGTCAAACACACAAACACATGCACACACACACACACACACACACACACACACACACACACACACACACACACACATACGCTGTACTGGGCCAGCTTCTACATACACAAGCACATACTGTCAAAAACACACACACACACACACACACACACACACTGTACTGGGCCAGCTTCTACATACACAAACACAGACTGTCAAACACACAAACACATGCACACACACACACACACACACACATACGCTGTACTGGGCCAGCTTTATACACAAGCACATACTGTCAAACACACACACACGCACACACACACACACACACACACATACGCTGTACTGGGCCAGCTTCTACATACACAAGCACATACTGTCAAACACACACACACACACATGCACACGCACACGCACACACACACAAACACACACACTACTGGGCCAGTATTAACATACACAAACACACATACTAACACCACCTACTTAACCCTGCTGTGTGTGTGTGTGTGTGTTTAGGGACATCCACAGCACTACGGGAAAGATCAAGCGTGCTGCGCTACAGTTCACCCCCGCTAGCTGGACCTACGTTCGCTGGCTTGACCCCAAGTCCTCCTTCCAGCGTGTCGCGGGGGTCTACCTCTTCATGATCATCTGGCAGGTGGGTGTTTGTGTGTGTGAGATATGCTTGTCTGACTGTGTGTGAGATATAATTGTCTGACTGTATGTGTGGCTGTGTGTGCGCTATCCTGGTAGTCTGTTCCACCTGCAGCACTTCATACACAACCACACACACACACACATATATGTTGGGGGCTACTGGACATGCAATGTGGTTTTGTGCTTACTGTTGCGTGTGTGTGTATGCATGTCTGTGTGTGTGTGTGTGTGTGTGTGTAGGGGTTGGGGGAATGTGTGTAATGTCCTAGTTCTTAGCTTGAGGCTGGAGCTTTGTTCAACTCCAATGCGCAGTTTCATTAGCAGCTCTGGTGGAAACCTACGCGTGGTTTTGGGTGTGTGTGTTTGTGTGTGTTTCAACGGGCATTCTTCTGAGACGTTATCTTCAAAAGATTAGTAACTTATCTGTGCAGTATCTCACCTCACCACAATTGTGTGTGTGTGTGTGTATGTGTGTGTGTCAATAGTTGATCTGTCACGCTCAGGTGATGATGTCGTGCCTAAACTGAAGCTGGAAACACGAGTGAATTTGTGTACTGGTGGTAAATAAATACCACAAATATACAGTCGGATCTGGTCAAATTTTATTGATGGTTAAAAATAAGAAAGTGTCTGTAGGGATCATGTAACGTTACCAGCCTATCAGGGTAAATCCCACTGAATTGATGTCATCTACAATAACTACCTAGCCTGGCTAGCGCCACCACTTCTCAATGAGACGTGGTCTGGAAACCAAACGTTAATTTTCTCGTATTTGAAAAAAATGCCCAGATCCGTTTATTGGGTGCCACGGATGTCTATCAAATGCGTCTGTGCATAGCTCATCATCGTCTTGCTTTCCCCCTTGTTCTGTGATTGGTCTCCTATCTCAGGCGAAAATTTGCTCCATGGTCTCCAGGCTGCCTTAGCAGCGTGAATCAAATCGTGAGTGAGTGAGTGAGCCGCCCGCAGCACTCCAC
>NW_027468587.1:27577122-27612122 GCF_046254945.1 Alosa pseudoharengus
TGTGTGTGTGTGTGTGTGTGTGTGTGTGTGTGTGTGTGTGTGTGTGTGTGTGTGTGTGTGTGTGTCGTGTCTAGCTGCCCCTGTGTATCATACGAGGTTGAAACTAACAGGTTATTAAGGTTGCGTGTGTGTTTGCCTATGTGTGTGTGTGCGTTTGCGTAGGTGTGTGTTTGTGTTTATGTTTCCACAGTGAGTGTGAGGCTTCAGGATGCTTGCCCCTCTCTCAGCTTTCTGTGTGTGTGTGTGTGTGTGTGTGTGTGTGTGTGTGTGTACACAGCATTTGCACTACAGCACCACGTCCTGCTATTATTAGACCAACCCCCACACCCTACACAACACACACACACATACACACATACACACACACATACACACACATACGCACATGCAACAATAGGCAAAAGGTTTGACAAGCTACACATACAAGATCATTATATAAAAATGTGTGTGTGTGTGAGAGAGAGATGTTTATTACATAATTATTTACATCATTTCTAGTGGATTGATGAAGTGTAACAATGTTTGTATATTGTTTTTATTTGTTTGTTGTATACATATTACTTTCTATTGTTCCTGTGAATGCTTTGGCAATGGAACTTAGGATATGTTGTGCCAATAAAGAATATTTTAATTTAATTTAATTTAATTTAATTGAGAGAGGTTGGGTATAAGAGATTATGAATGTTAACAAAATACTTTTTATTACAAGGTCTTTGGCTGTTTGTGTTTGTATGTGTGTGTGTGTGTGTGTGATTGTGTGTGTCTAAAGGTTGTGTTTCCCACACCCCATGTCAGTTTGTGTTTCTCAGAAAACACATACACACTTTTTTTCTCTCCCGCTTTTTTTTCTGTTACCCCCCTCTCTCTCTCACTCTCTCTCTCTGTTTTTCTCACCTGCACCCCCCCCACACACTCCACTTCTATCTCTCTCTCTCTCCCCCTCGCTCTTTCTGTTTCTTTATGTTCATGTGTCTCACTCTTCCTCCTCTCTCTGTTTATCTCTTAATAATAATAATATATTTATTTTTATAGCGCTTTTCTAGACACTCAAAGAGGCTTTAGAGTTTTATACAAACTTATTTTCCTTCTCTCCCTCTCTATACTAGTATTGTTCAGTGTTTAGGCCTTTTTCCTGCCTCGACATTTCCCCAGTGATTATTGTGATCTGCATTTGTCACACAGAATAGGCGTTAAAAAAACGAGCCCTTAAAGAATGACGTATGTGCTATTGCGGCTGTGATGACATGAGCTGTGACATCCGGCTAGAGACAGAACACTCGACTTCCAAACAAAACATTGAGAATGTCCTGTAGTCTTGTTACAACCTTGACGCATTAAGAGAGTGCTGGCCAGTGAGTGTGTATTTGACGGCACGTGTGTGTGTATGTGTGTGTGTATGTAGCCTAATATAGGTCTACCCATAATATTGTTTTTAGGTTACATTGTCTGTATGGTGAAGTTATAACCAGACTTCTAGCAATGCAAAGCAGAAGAATCAGCTGGCAATGGATTGGAAATGACTGATTTTCAATCCATAGCCACTTAATGCTTATTCTGGCTAAAGATAGCCTACAAAAGTGTGTCAAATAATATTAAAATATATTAAATAAAATATATCTAAATTGGGCTGTTAAAATATGTTTGCCTATATGATTAGCCTACAGAGGAGAAAAGCAAACAGGCGTAAAGAATTCTTTTGTATCCCTTTAAAGGGCCATCAAACATAAAAATGTAAAAAAAAGTAACTTGTTACTTAGATAGATAGATAGATAGATAGATAGATAGATAGATACTTTATTGATCCCCAAGGGGAAATTTAAGATGTTGAGTACTTGAGTAATTTATTAACAAAGAACATGAGAACTTGAGTAATTTATTAACAAAGTACTTTTTTACTTTTACTTGAGTAGATTTCTCAGTTAGGAATATTTACTTTTAAATTTTTGTACTTTACTTGAGTATCTGTTCAGTACTCTGCCCACACCTGGTCTGTAGTGCGATGAAGCCCATTCATTGATCTGTAGTAAGATTAAGCCCATTGGTCTGTAGTACGATGAAGCCCATTGGTCTGTAGTAGGATGAAGCCCATTGGTCTGAAGTAGGATGAAGGTAGACAAAATGAATGAGCTTTTAAAACAATAATATTTGGCGACTGATGTAAATGTTGGGTAATTTTAATATATGGATGCATCAAAAACATGATAAAAACATGCATCATGCATCAAAAAACATGCATTAAAACCAGTGGTGGAATGTAACGAAGTACAAATACTTCGTTACTGTACTTTTTTTTTGTAAATTTTCCACGTATTTGTACTTTACTTAAGTAGAATCTATAGTGCATACTTTTGACTTTTACTTCGTTACATTTTGCAGCATTTATCTGTACTTTTACTCCGCCACCATCATTCCTTTTTACATTACATTTTATGATCAGTTTTTTTTTTCTCTTTGACAAATACGTTTGTTTCACCAGGGGGCTGGGTTGCTACCAAAGATTGTGCTACGTGCCCCGCTTCTAAATCTTTGAAACTAGTCTAGACCATGCAAAGTGTGAGCTTGTAGCCATCTGCATTTGGTAGGCTATATTCACCAGACCCATGGCTATACTGGACATGCAACTGTTCTGTGCCCTGAGCATATGCTTGCCATTCTCTGTCTATTATCTGCAGCAGGGCCTTCTCCAGGCGCGCGGGAACCTATTTTTGACCAGGGGTGCTGAATAACAAAAATAATGGATGTCCGACGATTTCTCCCCTCCTGGACATGTTTCGGATTTTGACTGCTAAATACGTCATTTTAGTGCGGTGTGCGGGTGATAGAGAGAAGTTTTAGAAAAGTCCTGGGCAGCCACAAATTCCAATGTTCCGCGACAGCAATCCGAAGCCACCTCACCCACCCTAACCCCACAGAAGCGCACTTCACATCATTAGCCTATTTCAGTATAGCTAAGGAAATTCAATTACTTTTCTGATCGTCAAAACCACACCAGAGATGTTTGGCTTTAAATATAGGCTAATAATCAGGCTGCAATGATCTCGCAAATAATTTCTGAATAGCCTAAAGTGTGTCGTCTCCACAGCAAGTGTCCTAATAATTTCTATCAGCGACTAGGATAGTGAAATGATTTTACTAGCTATACATTTATTAATTTTGCAAAACTGTAAAACACAATTAAAGTTTCTTTCAGCTTATCCATGCTTTTTTGAACGTGTAAATCGCATAGAATATGTAGACCTATATCAACCGTAGATCGCTATCACTTAGGCCTAGGCCTGAAACCACGCTACGGTTCTTACAGTAACTGACTCACGTTCACGTTGATCTCTATAACTGTTCATTTTAGTTCATTTAGTAGCCTATATTCGAACCTATCCATAACCCTTTTTGTTATTTGACTCATCATTTCACATACAAAAATATAAATAATGTCAGACTGTGAATTAGTAATTATTTAAACATGTAGATAATATTCTTTAAAAATCTATCTCCTGCCAGCAGGGGGTGCTGCAGCACCCTCAGCACCCCCCTTCCCGCGCCCTTGGCCTTCTCTCCGATGAGATTGCGAGTCCGCGGAGCAGCGAAGTTACAGGCTATGCCCATGCGTCTGTCACACGTCTGATCATTTGCGGCACAAATGAATGATAGACTATAGAACCGCTGTCCGAAAAAAACTAAACATGTTCCAGATTAAAATATTTCTTAATTGTGTGACCAAATAAAGAGGCATAGCCTACATTTGGGGGTAGTAAAGTGAGCGCTCATTCAATGTTTATGCGTGTCAGCGCCAGTGAAACTGAACCTTATCGTAAAGACACCTTTCTCAACAACTTTTCTGTTCAATCTGGACCAGCAGAATTGGCATTATGATCCACCGGACGTTTCCCTTGTCTACCCCGATAAACTTCAGGCTCTCGTGTTTTGCTGAATGATACTTAACTCAGCAGATCACACTAGATAACCAGAATTAGTCTCCTGAATTGTAAGTCAGAATGTAAACTTGGCCACGGATGGTAAGCACAATTACATCAGCTTAAAAATATCTAGCTTGGTATAACCTAAAACAGCTTTATTAAAATGCCACACCTCATAGGCTATACTGATTTTTTTTATAGGCCTATAGATATTAAGATAATAAATCATTATGCAAGTACTTTTACTTTTAATACTTAAAGTACATTTAAAATCAGGTACTTTCGTCCATAGATCTTGAATGATTGAGTGATTTTGCGTGCTCCTGTCCTGTTGTACAAGAAGAGCATCTGTGCATGTATGCTATGGACTTATAAACAGAGGATCTGTGTTCAACAGAGTTCAAAGAATCCGTATAGCCTACATATTTAGGCTACTGTGGTAAACGTCAATCGAGGGTGCAAAGTGATGACGGATCAACATCAGAGTTTGGCATTGACTCAATAAAGTTATGGTAGACTAACGCAGTTCTGAACTCCCGGTCGGCTGAATGGGCGTATTACTTAAAAAAAAACTCCCTGTCGGCTCAGTCGACATGGAATTAAAATATCACTGAAACACCTCAAATTTAGGCTACGACATGGGTCGGCAACAGGCGGCCAAAGCTGGAATTATTTGGCCCAGCCATATTATTCTGGCAGTCCAGTTTATTAAATCTTTTATTTTACAATATCGATTTACATATAGCCTAGGCTATTCACCAGTTAGACTGCGAGTGGGTGCTTAAACAATATGAGAGAGAACACCAGAACGCACTGGATCCTGCTAGCTGTGCATAGCCCTCGTCCAGCGCTTCAATATTGTGCTTTTGTGCTTCTGTTTGGAGCAGTTAGGCCACCTTGAAGGTGCCGCTGCGTTTTGTAGTGCGTTATGATATTCTTTTCAAACAGCGACAGCGTTGTTGCATATCAGACACACAGGCTTTGCATTTGTGAAACCGGCTAAGATGAATGCAACATTTTCTTTCCATTTCTCTTTATAGGCCTAGCTATTTTTCTCCCAGCTTCAACTCCTGTAGTTTGCTTCTCGCTTCTACTGTCATTGTAACATTGTCAGGAGATGGGCCAACCAAGTAGCCTAATTAAGAATAAAAGTAAGATAGACTTTATCCAAAGAAGTAATTAGAGGGCCCCCACAGACTCTAGAATCGTGTGTGTGTGTGTGTGTGTGTGTGTGTGTGTGTGTGTGTGTGTGTGTGTGTGTGTGTGTGTGTGTGTGTGTGTGTGTGTGTGTGTGTGTGTGTGTGTGTGTGTGTGTGTGTGTGTGTGTGTGTGTGTGTGTGTGTGTGTGTGTGTGTGTGTGTGTGTGTGTGTGTGTGTGTGTGAGATATAACACATCTGTCTCCTCCACAGGGCTATAGCGTTTATGGAGGCGCTGGCGTGTGTGAAGTTTGGTCAGGATCTCTTCTCCAAGACTCAGATCCTCTATGTCTTCCTCTGGCTTCTCTGTGTGGTAAGAGTGTGTGCTTGCGTGTGTATGTTGTGTTTGTGGTAAGTGTGTGTGTGTTTCAGGGATGGAAATTAAATACTTTTTCCACCTGCCACTGTGGCTGGTGGATTCCAAAATCTACCAGCCACTCAACTTTTTCACCAGCCACTAGAGAAACAGCATGAAAATGTGTGATCATGATTATAGTAGCCCAAAATGATCACGGTTATCAGCATTATTGCGATACGACTAAAATGTGCTGAGTTTTGCGCTAAACCTACCAGCTGTCCTCCAAGCACAGTGGCAACAAAACTAAAGGTCAACAGAACCACATTCATATGCCATAGTGTCTTGTCATAAAAGTGGTGTGGCTCCTTTAAGACTTCTGGAGCATCCTATAATCCAACTTTCCAACTTGATCTAACTCTACTGTACATCATCTGATTTAAATATTTACAGGTATCAGGGCTATATTTAACATTTAACATTTATTTTCTATTTGGCCTGTTATGAAATCATGCACTGAACAATTTAAGCACAGCTCAGCTTTAAGAAACGTATGCATGCTTAGCATTTTGTGAAACAACATTGAAAAACTCTAGTTTTAATATTTACAGTTATCTAGGTGATATTGTTAACATTTATTTTGTATTTGGCCTTATCATGTTTTACAAAAGCCCAAAGTTGGAGACCTTGTAGACATTTGCTTCAATTTCAAAAGCGGATTACTCTGGAACGGCTAATTGTTAAGGGAATGATTTACACCTTTGTGTTCGGTAAATTCTGCTGTTTATTCTGATATCCGGTTTGTAATTTCTTGAATGTAAAGTTTGTGAGATATTCCATTACGTCGAATGGGTGTGGAGATGTCCGTCTGTCTGCCTCATAGGTCTAAAAAGCAGCGTATCATATAGTTTTCCGTGAAGGTGTCGCGGGCCGGATTAAAATAGCTATAACGTTACGGGCCACTTCAAAAGAGAACTATTCGCGTGAAAATATTAGTCTGTGAAGATACAATGCAGATCCACAGATCTCACTAGATTTATGTTTATGCAGTCATCCTGAAATAAGTTAGCAGTGCCACATGAAAGCTTAGCGACAGTTTCTTAATGGTAATGGCAAAAAGTGAAGCACTGCACCAGTGGCTATAGGCTATGCTGCGGGCGGCGGCAGTTGACCAAATACACCCGCCAGCGCACAAAACTCCCCGCATTTGGTGTGGGCGGGTGGCTAATTT
The DNA here is from genome assembly GCF_046254945.1 of Alosa pseudoharengus. NCBI lineage: Eukaryota > Metazoa > Chordata > Actinopteri > Clupeiformes > Clupeidae > Alosa > Alosa pseudoharengus. Next base: position 27,583,760 of record NW_027468587.1, read on the forward strand.
CCATCCCTGTGTTTGTGTGGTGTGCATATTTGAGTTTGTGTGTGTGTGTGTGTGTGTGTGTGTGTGTGTGTGTGTGTGTGTGTGTGTGTGTGTGTGTGTGTGTGTGTGTGTGTGTGTGTGTGTGTGTGTGTGTGTGTGTGTGTGTGTGTGTGTGTGTGTGTGTGTGTGTGGTAAGTGTGCGTGCATGTGCGTGTGTGTGTTGTGTGTTTAACCTCTCTGTTTCTTTCTCTGGCAGGCGTTCATCACCTTTGTGTGTTTGTACGCGATGGTGTGGTATGCAGAGAACTACGGTCCCCGCCAGAAGGTGTGTGTGTGTGTGTGTCTAGGCTGATGATCATGATATTCGACTAAAGATGAAAGTCAAATGTTTCCATAGCAGAACCTCACTGATGAATGTTTATAACCCCTCTTTCTTCCCCCTCTCTCTCTCCCTCTCTTTCCCTCTCTCTCTCCCTCTTTCCCTCTTTCCCTCTCTCTCTTTCTCTCTTTCCCTCTCTCTCTCTCCCTCTCTTTCCCTCTCTCTCTCGCTTTCTCTCTCTCCCTCCCTCAGAGTTTTTCGGAGTGCGAGGATAGCGGTTACACAGAATCTGATGACTGGCCATCAGAGAGTTTGAAAGGTAAGAGGCTTCGTGTGTGTGTGTGCGCGTGCGTGTGTGCCCGTGTGAGTGTGTGTGTGTATGCCAGTGTGTGTGTATGCGTGTGTGTGTGTTATAAGCTAGTGGGTGTCCTGTATGGCTTTATACTGCCCCCTGGTGTATATATGGAGATATATGAAGGTGCTATGCCATTCAGAGCTTTGTAAGTAATAACAGAGGAAACAGGCAGCCAGTGCAGGTCAGTAGCTAACACAGGCCTGATGTGCTCCCTATTACTGGTCAGCATCTAACACAGGCCTGATGTGCTCCCTATTACTGGTCAGCATCTAACACAGGCCTGATGTCTCCCTCTTATTGGTCAGCATCTAACACAGGCCTGATGCGCTCCCTATTACTGGTCAGAGCTAGTGAGCGGAGCTGAGCACTGCGAATATCCCGCTCCTCGCTCAGGTGGCTGTTCACTCGGCCGCTCCTCCGCTCAAATTCACGTCAGGCCACTCCGCATAATTTCAAAATTTCCCGCTCCACTTCAAAATCCTCCCACTCCAGTGAAATCGCTCTACGCTCACTCCAATTTAAAGGAGGAAGAAATAATCTACAAGCTGAATTGTCACCTTAGAAAACTTAAATCCCAAAGAACTAAGAGCAACGGCAATGTCACTCATAAAACATGTATTGTAAAAGATAGCCTAATGCAACACTGACAGTGCAACAACGAACAACTTGCCAACGTCAATACACATAAGCCTAAAGCTAAAGGGATACGTGGGATTAATTGCCTAAATAATACAGGTTTAGCATCCGAGTTTTACTTCAGCCGTACTTAAAGCACAGGCTATTCAAATTGCTCACGTTTTTCTTTGCTCTCCGTAGCACACTCATGTTTCCACGAAATGTGTCTTCTTAAATTCCAAAATAAATCTCACTGGAACAGTGTCACCACATAGTTGTGCTTGCTCTACATTGTTAGTATCTAGTTGTTTTGTAGGAATAGTACGCTTGTAAGCCCCATGACTTTCAGTTTCCTTTCTAAAATATTTAGCAACTTCATCCCCAACGAATTTACTGTAACGTCGGCATGCTGGACTAGTCCTATGTGCTACGGACTTTGGGACAATGCATTCTGGGATACGGGGGAGAACTCTGGGGGTTGTTTGTGTGTGTTAATGCCTTTATTTACTGTTTTAATGTCCGTGTTTTAGTGTAGCGTGTTACCCTTTTAGGTCTTTCTCGTGTCTGATCCTTTTTGTGTGGGGGTCTGCGTCCACCCCTGTATGTGTAGTGTGTGCGTGTGTTTGACATGCCTAGTGTGCGCTGTTTTCGTGATCAGTGTTCTCTCCCCTGATTCTAGATGCTAGCTTATATAAACGTCTCTTGAACAAAGCTCTGGCTGTGCCTAAGCCGTTACAATTATGGTCAATATGTTTGTTTTAATTTGTAGTGATCTTGGTTAAACTAAGAAGACGTGAGTTCAGGGTGGATTTGGGCATGCCTCACACTCGTGGCGTGAGCGATACCGGAGCGAAAATGGAGCGGGACTAAGTGGCCGCTCCGCCCTCTGAATAAAAAAGGGCTCCGCGCTCTAATAAAATTCCATCCGCTCCACTCCTCGTTCGCTCGCGCTCCACTCCGCTCACTAGCTGTGTTACTGGTCAGCATCTAACACAGGCCTGATGTCTCCCTCTTATTGGTCAGCAGCTAACACAGGCCTGATAGATAGATAGATAGATAGATAGATAGATAGATAGATAGATACTTTATTGATCCCCAGGGGAAATTCAAGGTCTCAGTAAGCATACAGACAACACACACACATTCACTAACAGCAGAAAAAGTAATTAAAAGTATATAATATAAAAACACAACTAAGCAATAAGGACAGTAGAAGATAAAGAAAATACTAAATATACTAAAATACAAATTATACTAACTTACTTACACTTATACTAATTATTAGGGGTGTAAAGATTAACCGATACGTATCGGTATCCGTTTTTAACGTGTAAGATACGGCTACATCGATACGTGAAGCCCCGTATCGGAAAAAAACTGAAATGAACCGGTCGTTATATCGATTTACTTGTTATGAATCGGTTCACAACCTTTTCTGCTCGCTCAGACTCTCATTTACGTTCCAAGCAGCGTGTTGATCCCACTTCCGGTTTTGAAACTATACGTGGCACGGAATTGTGGGTAATGCAGTTCGTTTTTTTGGTTACATTCATTGCCCAAAGTTGTCAAATGACCCCATTACCCATACATCTACTGCAACTTAAGCATGTGACAACTTGCACTCGGTCGGCTTTTGTTTTTCGAAATCCAGCGCGAAATTAAACACTCTTAGCATTCTTAAACAGCAACGATAGAGTAGCCTTACCTTTGATGAAGGGATTTCCTTAATGTTAAATAATAATTTGGCCCTTGCTGCTAAAACGATGCACAAATTATTAGCCAATGATTTTGTTCATATTTACTCAGACTTGTGGCATTATAGGTCTTCAGACTTCTGCATTAGGTCTACTGTTGGAACAAAATAAGCCCAGAGAGTTCATTGATTTGTAGGCCTATTTTATTCTTGTAGGGTAGGCTATATGAGAAAAGGCCAAGAGTGTCTTAAGCACTGTTTTATTTTATTTCGGTATTGTCTTACCTCAACAAGGCTACAGCTCCATGAAAACAATCAGATATAACTCTATAAAATCTGTAAAGTTTATAAAAATGTATTTTTATGTTGTATTTGGCTGCTGTGTTTGACTGAAATGTAGACTATTCTTTTTTCATTTCAATACAGTATATGAAACAAACCTCAGTTTAGATAATCATATTCACACATTTTTTTGCCTAATTGACAACCATGACCATGATAATTGATAATATAAAATTAATGTGCACCTTGAGCAAATAAAAAATATTTCAGAATGCTTTCCATTCTTGAACTGCATCGAATTGCATCGAATCGCATCGAATCGTACTGAATCGTTTTTTATAAACATGTATCTTTTCTTGTATCGAGTCGTGCCCATGTATCTAGATGCGAATCGTATCGTCTTTTACATGAGAGATTCACACCCCTACTATTTATACACTTAATCTAAATCAATTCTAAAAACAGTATCCACATAGTGTTGATTAATCAATCAAGAGGCGCTTGCAATGACTGAGGCAGGGACTAAGCCTGTGATTCTCTGTGCATAGTAAGGTAAGGTGCTCTGTGTGAGTGAGTGTCATGGTGATAGTGCAATGGTGATAGTGGTCATGGTGATAGTGCAAATGAGTAAGTCCAACAGTGCAAGAATAAAGTCTATATATCTATATATATATAACTATTTTAAGAAAAGGTGTAAGTTTGGCCACAGTTCGGCTGTGGCATGGAGGGAGGGGTTATGCATATGTGCTAATATAGCACGCAAACAGTGATGTTCCCTCTTATTGGTCTAGCAGCCGAGTTGTGCACGACTTCTAATGTCTTTATACACTTTTTTGAGAGCATATAACTCTATGTACTGACAAACATGTGCGTGTGCGTGTGCGTGTGTGTGTGCGCGTGCATGCGTGTGTGTGTGTGTGTGCGTGCATGTGCGTGTGTGTGTGTGTGTGTGTGTGTGTTTCAGGAGAATTTGAGGCTGATGCGTGCTCAGCTTCTGTACGGCAGCGTTCCACCGGTTCTGAGCGGAATAAGAGTGTTAACGGGGTGGACAAGTAGCGCTCTGGAGAGGGACCGGCGTCGCTAGCGGAGACGGAGATGGAGAGAACTAGAGGAGAGAAAAAATGAATGAAGGAGAGAAGAGAAGGAGAGATGAAGAGACTCTTTGCACATTTAACCCTTTCCTGACCACACACACTCTCCTGACCACATACACTCTCCTGACCACACACACTCTCATGACCACGAACTGAGTGGACAAACCTGAGTGGACAAACCCACCGTGGAGAAACGGTGTCACCAAACACACACACACACACACACACACACTATACATATATATATATGTATATTTGGACATTGTACAGCTGTAGTAACAGTTAAATGCCAACATGAACTGTAGAGCACAGTCTGTGAGTGTCTCTCACTCTCACTCACACACACACACACACACACACATACACATGCATTCACAGTATATCAGTTCTAATCTGAATATCAAACAAGACAAGCAAACATATATGGAGAATGTAGCAGTGTTAACCCTCACACACACACACACACAGACACCAGCAAGCACATACGGTGGGGATATAGCAGTGTTTCAGTACTTCACAATCACTCTCGTTTGCACATGCACACACACACACACACACTGCCGAGGGGATAGTGTGTATTGAGACATGTTCGCAGGGAAGCCTGTAGTTCATGCGTCACACCACCCTGCAGTGCTGTCTGTCTGTCTGTCTGTCTTTATTGAGGGAGGATGCATGATCACACAACCCTGGCTGGGTCATTGTGTGTGTGTGTGTGTGTGTAACCATGGTGACCACCCGGAGGGAGCAACATAGAGCTGCTATTGTTTTCTTGTGTTTTCTTTTCTTTTCTTTTGTTTTGTTTACTGTAAATATCACCCTCTGTGTGTTACAGACTACTACTGTGTGTTCGGGCATCACACCAAGAGGTGTGTGTGTGTGTGTGTGTGTTGAAGTCGATCCTCTTGCCTTGTCTTGCCCAGCTGGTGCCCCCTGGTGGCCAGTATTGAAGTGTCCTGCGTTGCGTTGTGTTCCGTTGCGTTCTCTCCTTCTGTCATGTGTTATTTGAAGTTGATGCCTGCATGCCTTTTACCTGGGTCAGCTGTAGGACTCAACCTGCGTTACCTGTAGGAGTCTCTACCTGTTGGACTGACAGTGTAGGAGCCTCACCTGTTGGACTGACAGTGTAGGAGCCTCACCTGTAGGAGTCTCTACCTGGATCACCTGTAGGAGTCCTTCTGCCTGTTGTTCTTACTAACTGTGGATTGTATCATTTCAGTCTCTTATCCACAACAGAGTCAGTGTTCATATCCCAAACACACACACACACACACACATCATATACACATTACACACAGACCACACACACACAGCACATAGAGCATACATACACACACACTCCAGGCACACACACACACACACACACACACACACACACACACTCCAGGCCTGTCTGCCAAACTGTTACTGAAATATTTGTGTGTGTGTGTCTGTTTTATTTTCTCTTTGTGAAGGAGGATGTAATAAAGCACTGTACTTGTCTTCCTGTAACCTGTGCTTGTGTGTCTGCTGCCACACACACATACACACACACACACACACACACACACTTTTGCTCCAGCTATTTACTTGTGTTAAGTGTAGTGTAAACATATCTGTCTGGACATCTGAGATGCTCATTTGTCATTCCTTTACATGCACACACACACACACACTATGGTCATCTCTGCACACACACACTCACTTTAGTCATCCAGAGTCATTCCGTATCAAATCAGATAAGGTTGTTTTATCTGGGAAGCCATTATGGACATTGATGTCTAAACCAGTGCAAATACAATCTTTATTTGAATATTTCAAGTCTCCTCCACCAAGGGACATAATGGCATTAGTGGTAAAGCCACTCACACACACACCAGGCTCAATAGCATATATTATATGGATCTGTACAAACATAAACGTGTACATATATAATTTATGGCTATCAAGGGCTATTAGGGGAAGATAGTGCCAATAGCCTTTAATATTATTAGGATATTATTTCCTTCACAATGAAATATATATAGGAACACAATTATTCATACCCCTGGCAAAATTATTGATTTAATGTTGATTTTCTCTTCACCAATATGTTTGTTCTGACTGAAAATGACACTGTCACATGGCTAAAGGTTGTAAGACAATGTGGTAGAAACATGGAATCAAAACAAGCGTTTTCATCCTTTTTTAAACATTTTTATGAAAAATGGCATGTCCAAAATTATTCATACCCTTTTTAAATAATCAATGGAACTCTTTATTTGCATTCACAGCTCTCAAAATAGTTCTTATAATACTTACCAAGCCTCTCCATGTCTCCACAATGATTCTAGGTATTGTTCTCTCAAGAACCATTTCTTGCCATGTTTGGCTGTATGTTTTGGATCATTGTGTGGATTAATGGTCCAATGCCGCCTATTGGGGCAGGTCTCTTGGCAGACTGCCTGATATTTTTCCTCCAGAGTCTTAATGTAGTCCCTTGTTTTAGTGTTACCATTTACTTTAAGAAGGTCACCAGGTCCAACCATCACCAAGGTCACCAGATTACCCATCATGAGATTTTAATGGCAAAAGGAGTGTTTTTAGTGTTTGTCTACTCCGAACTATACAGCTTTACAGAGTAATGCCAAAGTCCTTTTAGGCAAGTCCCTCCACTCGGCGGCCATATTGCAGTGCATTTTAGGTACTTATCGGGCATATATTTTGGGCAGAACTGCGCGTGCGCAAGGCTTCACGACACCAACCTCGCTCCAGCGACGAGATCACAACACATGATTGGTACAATGTATTCACAACCAGTGTTGCCACAGTTACCTTGAAAAAGTAATCTGATTACTGATAACTCCTTTAAAAAGTAACTTAGTTACTTTACTGATTACTTTTTTTTTAAGTAACTAAGTTAGATTACAAGTTACTTTATTAGTTACTTTCAGCAGCTGCCGACAACACCCCCACCGCCTCAACATAAAAATGATAACCGGTTTTGCCAATACTCACTATACTGAAAGTGCATTTTAACAGTAATGCCAACAATGTGTAGCAGACATCCCAACCTAACCTACTTAGATACTGAAATTCAGATGTTTGTTCAATAATGTCTAGTCAGTACACAAAATAAGGAAAGCCTATTGATAGAAATTGTGATAGTAAAATATGTAGATTTTGGTAGTTTGGCCTTTTCATGTAGCCTTGGCAACTAGCCATCTAGTATAGGCCTAAGTAATATGCAAATTAAATTATACTTGTTAAACTCACCTCACCAAGTCTTTTGTAATCATTTAACCCGCCGTGAGCAATGCTAGTCACTGTTACAAACAGTGCAGTGTGCAAGACTATCATTATGTTTTACTCTTATGAGACAATTGGGTACACTTTGGTGTAGTCTGATGTGAAATGGGTCTTAAATGTTCCTTTTTGAGGGGCACTGACTCCCCACTGACGCTCCTGTTCCCAGAGTGCAAATTACCCCACCATAATTGGGGGGTACTGCTCCTTCACTTCTTCTGACCATCATGGTCCATTACCATATCAATCCCCACCGTGATCGCCAAGTGCAACATGTGTTGTGCAACACACAAACTGATAATCAGTAGGCTACAGCATATCTCATCGTTCTTATACAGTATATCCAAAAAATAACTGTTTTGATCAACTCTGCCCACCGTGTCGTCTCCCTGCGGCCTGCTCACGGCTTTTATCCTGTGCCTCTACTGTCGCTGGGTACCCCTTTCCTTAACACATATGAACAGTGTATAAAACCTAACTGCACCTACACTTTTAATGTAATTGTTTGTAGATCTTAGTGTTAATATTTCCTGCTTACTCTTTTAGCACCAAAAAAGTCCCTGATGTCTGTGTGCCCTTTCCTTTTCCTCATAGTGTCTCTTTGAATAAAATAAAATAGTTTCATTAAGACAGTATCAGGGTTCTCAAATGAAACTACATTTATCAAACTAAAAACATGAAATAATAGAATGTAAAAACAATACCAACCAATTAAAAACAAATTCAAATACTAGCACATATTTAGCCTAGGCTACTTGGGGTACATGTTTCCACAGGTTTCACTGATATTATGTAGGCTTAGATACATCAGACCCTCTTGAGCATACCTGTAATATAAAAACACAGGATCTGTGCCAAACTAATTTCAAAAGGGCACAATAATTTATTCAAGAGAATGGAAACCTAGGCTATGGAGTTCATCTCCTTGGAAATGACAATTGATTTTACCTCACCACAATGTAAAGGTTTATTTAAATAGAGAATTACCTTGCCAAGGTCCTAACCAAGGTAACTAACCAAGGTCCACTTTACTAGCCTCAGTGGGTAAGTAGCAGGTAAGTAGCCAGTAATTCATTGTATGAAGAGGTGACATGAGCTATGAAAGAACAAACACGTTTATAAATGAAGGTTGTATAATAACACATTTTCCACAAGCTAGACGTCAGCAACTTACATTTACCCATGCACGTCAGCAGCAAACCGAATTTAGCCTACTGGAGGAATTTACCTAGCGTTTTGTCATTCAATGTTTACACTTGCTCAGTTGCTTATAGCGCCACGGTGGTTAAAAATGGTACGGTCCACAATAGGGGTTTCTGAAATCGCTTTACATTAAAATGTACCTACAGTGAAAATAGTAGCTGACTTGTATGTAACTGTAATGATATTTTTTCACAATATCAGAAAAATGATGTGACCCCCCAAAACTGATATTTCTGTCTCTTTGGGGGGTACTGGGCCTTCATTGGGGGGTATAGTACCCCCCAGTACCCCCTGTAATTCGAACTATGCCTGTTCCTAGATATTCGTGAGAAAAGAGATATAAGCCCACCTACACTGAAAACTTATTGGTTGATTTAGAAAAACAGAACGCTCTCCTCTCTCTCTCCCTCTCCGTTGTGTGTGCGTTAAACTCAGATGCACACGCGATTAGCATTAGCAAATGGTTGACAAGCTAAGCTGTTATGGAAAGCAAAAGAAAAGGAAGCAAACATGATGGATCAAAAACATCCATGCAATCATGGCTCCAAACGGGAAGTATTAGAAAGAGAAGTGTGGTGAATATGTTCGAGCAGAAACGGAAGCTGGTGACAATGAGCCTAGCATATGTGACTAGAAGCTTCCATTGCACCTGCCAAATGACGCAAAACAGTATGTACAACATACAGTACAATAAATTGGCTTACGCTATTGTATTTTAATGCCAGTAATAATTGTGGTACTTGGAGAGCCAACTGTTTTCTGAGGTGGTACTCATTGTGAAAAGTTTGAGAGCCACTGAAATAGACTATGGCAAGCCGTTCAAGACAAAACGTCTGTCAAAATAACGCCTCCACGTGTAGATTTTTTATGGCAAGCCGTTTAAGACATAACGCCTGTCAAAAGGACGCCTCCATGTGTAGATTTTTTACTTCTTCAGGAGTAAAAAATAGACGTCTGAGCGTCAGACGTCACATTTTTACGTGTGCCACGCGCAAAAACTTTGCGTCTGACGTCAGAAGTAAAAAAATGACGTCTGGGTGATTTGCTGCAATGTCAGAGCCTATGTGCCAGAGTAGACACAGCATTGGCTGCTGGAAACAGGAAATGCAGCCGCTATAGTTGCAGCAGAAGAAACAAGATGCCAGAGCAATGTGCAGCATATTCCTGCTCAAATCGGCGGACCATTGCAAACAGGGCTCGGGGGATTACTTTTCACAAGTAAGATTTAACATTATCGTAGTATTGGTTGTATTGGTTGTATTTTGTGAATGCAATATTACCAGAGAGTTGAAAAGGAGCAAGGATCTTTGTTATTACTGTATGTAAATCGTAGCCAGCTAGGTGTTCACCCGGCTATGAACTGAGACTTGATAAGTCATATTCCATAACACTGACTTACATTACAACTGACACTAGAATGCTATTGTAGAAATGAATCAAATATTACTAGTATAACATTGGCCGGCGAATTTTACACAAGTGGCACAGACTGTAGCCTATACTGTATTATCGGGCAGTTGCTACTTGTAGCTTAGCTAGTAATAAGTGTGTTGGTGGTAGCTTCACTATTTCCTGAATAAAGTAACTTTTTAATAGCTTAACTTCTTTATATGAAGTAGCTTGGCCAAACAAGCTACACTTTTGTCATGTGAAATTAGCACAATTTAAAGTAGCTTCCTATGTAGTGAACTAGCCTACTGCTGTGTTTGTGTTACTAAGCTTGCTACATTTGACTGGGGAGGTAGCCTAGTTTTGTGTAGTGTTTTTCATGGCAGAGTAACTGATAGTTTCGCTCACTACAATTCAAAAGTAGCTTGCCCAACACTGTATTATTCACATGTAATTCACCCTAACAAAAATAAGATGCATCTCAAATCCCTTTTTATTCATTTATTATGACCGCCGCTAGCAAAGCTAGAACCGCAAAAAAAGCAGTTTTTCCTAAATAACTACCTGAACCGTGGCACTGAGGATGAAGAATCTTTTATGGTATGGTATGTTGGTCTCAAGGGCCCACATCAACCTGGCCCATAATCACTCATTTGTGATTTGCACCCCCCCGGTAAAAAATGAAAATGCAATATTATTCTGCTTTAATCGCCCTATCTTCAGTTAAGATGTTCAGAACTGCACCAAATTTTATGTGTATGATTGACCTGGCATTCTCTGGGGGTATGCCAAGTTTCGTAGAATTTCATCCATGGGGGGGGGTCTAAAAAAAATTAGGTTATGTGTACATTTAGTGACTGTACACTCATTGGCCTGTAGATGGCGGTAGACACATATACACATGCACACACACACAGGCACCCACATACTATCGGTATTAGAACGGTCGATACATAATTACAAATTCAGTAGGATTAAAAGAAAGCCACAATAAATATTCATCACCATCATCATGGCTGCATTTCCAGTATTGGCGATAAGTAGTAGTTTGTCCACTAGATGGCGCATCGTTGCAGTGAGACGTAATTTTGTTGGAAGTTAAAAGTGGGTTGAAAAAAACAATGGAAGCTTCCTACAAGGACTGTAATTTACCGCAGAGAACGTCTAATAAGGATAGGACGATGTTCACATGAAATGTAATTCCCATTTCTTCTTGAAGCCGACATAAATCTGAGGATGTTTATCGGACATGCTTGGTTTTTACTGCAGGTACGTTAATCTTATAATATCAATAAGGACCTAGGTAATGTTACCGTTAGCGTTGGTTGAGTGATGGAGGCCAATTTGATTGATTGCATTTGTAGAAAACTAGAAATGCGGATATACCAAGCAAATTGATAGCAGCACTATAATTGTATCTTTCGACTGTCATTTGTTGCACGTGCTACAAAAATCATTCTGTGCAATGGAAGACAGTTATTCCCACAGAATTGGATTCAATTTGTGGCGGTAGCTGACTTGGACAGGGGGGGTGGGGGTGTATTAAGATCGTCTTGGTAGTGTATAGGTCTAATTGAGTGTCTGTCATTTTAAGACGTTCGTAACACAGTTAAAATGCTGCTGATGTGTGGATGCAATTCATTCATAAAGTTTTCTACATAGTTAAAATAAAGGTTCGTACTTCTCCTTGGGACAAGCACTTTTGCATTTTGGAAAACACTTTTCCATTTACATCGGGATTTTACATTCAGTGTCAGAGTCAATAAAATGAGCCCTTCAACGAAATTGACAAGCAGCTGTAAGTAGGCTAAGCATGCTAAATTCGACATCCAAACAGTATTCTAACGTTAGCTTTGAGATACTGCTTGATTGCATAACTTAACTTAGTTTAGTCTCTTCAATGTAGCCTACTATGTTGTGATAAGACCTTAGCAGAGTTAACTTCATTGCAGCAGTTTTGAACAAATTTGCGCAGCATGGTCAGGATGCTAAGGGGATTTAATAGCAATTTAGCCAGACGTCTTGTATGCAATGCTTCTATGTGGCAACAACAATCCTTCAACAATCGTGAATATTTTGTTAAATTCACATGCAGAGGAGGGGCAGCGGGCTACGAGAGAGAGCCGGGCGGGGTAAGGAAAGGCTGCGTGCGTAAAAAGCGCAGCTCAATGGCAATGCAAGGATTTGATCTTATATTTAATTTAAATTAAATTAAATTAAATTAAATATAGAATATGAATCTGTGGCGGCCGAATTTTATTTTGTGGCGCCCCGCTACAGATTAGTCAATGTATGGGAAACACTGGAAGATTTACCAACGTTACTGATACAGTTTTGCCTATACATGCGTGAGACTAAGACGCCTGTTTATTTCGTTTTAAGTGCGTGCAGGGTGTGTGAGAGGGGAATCGATGTGCTTTGATTCCAGCTTGGTAGTTGTAGTCTGTTCAATTAAAAAGCACGTGTGTGTGAAGTATCCAAACAATGACACCATCATTTCATTATGGTTGCTTTAGCAACACACTTTAAGCTACTGTGTAGTGGGTCCCATTTAGAAGTGGCTACTTCATTCGCGCTTTCCTTAACTCATGGAGCTGCATGAATTTTATTACAACTTTTCGCCACAATATGGCAGTTTAAGTCCGCTTGATACTGTAAGGCGTAAGCCATTGGTTTCCAATGGAGATTTTATTTGTGTCGCCAGCATAGCCTATTGACAATTTATGTTGTAAATAGGCCTACCTTATAAGCCTACCTGTAGCTTAGGGAAGCTAACAGCTTTCTATTAGGATCTAGTTTGTTAGTTACAGTTTTGTCATAACTCCCTGATGCATTTTTGCATTTAGAATAGCCAGAGCGTGGATATCTCAATCGGAAAATTAAACAATATCGGGTGCCATGGACTAGGCTGGGTGAACCCAGCCTGATCTGCCCGCTATTTATTTTTGGATTTCTTAAAAGATTGAGCTTGGTCTGGTGAAAGCCAGACTAGCCATGGACCTCAGTTACACAATGCAAGGGAACATGAATCAGCCTATATTTGCACGAACAATAACGGACAACAGTTCTTCAACTCTTGCCCGTTAAAATGTGTATGAACAGTCTAGCGACGCATTTCATCAAGGCCCATTTGGACATGTCCGTTATTTGCACCACTGGTTACATGTAAAACAGCATTTCGTTTCAGACTACGGTTACTTAATTTGTGCATTAACAATAATGTTTCAGACTACTGTTACTTAATTTGTGCATTGACAATTAAGTATTACATGAACTAAAGATGACGAAAATCTTATGTAGAAGAAGAAACATTCACAAAAAATCCATCCATCCAAAAATGACCTTTGTTTTTGATAGCTGTTGAAAACGGCATGGAACTGAGAGATGTTTTTGTTCATAAACAAACAAACAAACAAATAAATACATAAATAACATTATGCTGATACCTTTTGCTTTTCCCAAATACAATGTAGCCTACAGGTGTAAATGACCTTTCATCAATCAGTTGCAATGGATGAACTGTGATGAACTGCCCTACTTGTGATTGTTTAGAGATTTTAAAGGTTTTATAACAATGCTACATCTTCTTTGTCTATTCTACAATCTATTCAACTTTTCAGCACCAGTAGGCTACTTTCTGTGCAGCCGCACACACACTCAGGCATGCCAAACAAGCATACACAAAAGTTTCAAGTGTGGGGGATGGAGTAAAATATGGAGACAAATTGAAGTGTGATTTATTTTCGCGGAACGGCTGTACAGGACTGAGCGGCGGTCATATTTTGTACCGCTATGCGGTACATCTAGTTTATTTTATATCTCCCCAAAACAACTGCCTTGGTCAAGGACTACCACAAATGAGCTGAACGGTCTCCTCACACCCCTGGAACTGAGGAAGTTGCAGCTCTACATTGCAGTACTGCAGGGCATCTGCTACAATGTGACTGAATATTTGATTTATGAGCTCCACCTTCATCACCTTTTTGGTATGGCAACTGCTCTGCCCATGACCGGAAAGCAGCAGAGGGTGTGAAAACTGCCCAACGCATCACCGGTTCCTCACTCCCCTCCATCGAGGCCATCCAGGGCAAGCGATGCTTGCGTAAGGCGCGCAGCATCATCAAAGACTGTTCTCACCCCAACCACAGACTGTTCACCCCACTCCCCTCAGGGAGGCGTTACAGGTCTCTCTGCACCCGTAACCACGTAGCCTACTTGGAATAGCCTACCCCTCAGGTGTCTGAATGGCTGATCTCATTTAAATATTTATGGAACCTTTTTGCATAAGTATATATACACTCTTTTGATCCCGTGAGGGAAATTTGGTCTCTGCATTTATCCAAATCTGTGAATTAGTGAAACACACACAGCACACAGTGAACACACAGTGACACACACAGCACACAGTGAACACACGGTGAAGCACACACTAACCCCGAGCAGTGAGCTTGGGGAGCAGTGAGGGGGTTAGGTGTCTTGCTCTAGGGCACTTCAGCTGTGGATGTGGGCATGGAAGAGCAGTGCTCAACCACTTCCCCTGCCCACATTTTTCCTACTGATCGAGTGTGAGATCAGCCATTCAGACACCTGAGGGGTAGGCTATTCCAAGTAGGCTACGTGGTTGAGTGACAAACCTGAGTAAATTGACTCAGAGTAGAAGAGCTGATACAGGAAACATGGTTGTGTGTATTTTAATATTCATAGTGGCTTAACAGTAATAGAATATTCTGATACTGTATATCATATAAATGACATCCCAGATCAAAACTGGGAACATAATCCATAATGTTTGACAGCATAGACAAAAACTGGTTTGATACAAGTTGTAATGAGTTAAAAATGTAGTTGTAATTCCATACACATTTTTAAGTGTTTTCATATTTAAGTTCAGTACCATCAAAAATAAAGTTTGATAAACAGACATTGGTTTGGAATAAGTAAAGGAAATGGTGTAACTGGGTTCAATATCTGTTAGAAAAGTTCCATAAACATTGAAAAGTGCAAGTTTGTAGGTTTGTTTCTGATCGTTAAAAAACAGACATTGGTTTTTGGCATAAGTAAGTGTAACAGTTCATTAATATAAGACAAAAAGGCCAGCATGTGTTATTCACAGTTCACAGGTTCCAGCCCCAATGAAGAGATCAAATAAAGAGGAATTAAGAAACATTTTAAAAACGGCTGAGATCAGCCCTGTTCAATGCAATCAGTAAAGAATCTGGGAGTGTCTTCACAGGCTCAGTGAGACAGAGGTTACTGTCATGCTGGTGACAGTACATGCACAACTGGTGCATGTAATTTTGTATGTTCCCAGTCTACCTTGCTAAAATTGCTTAGATACACTTAGACTGAGAACAAAAGTGCTACAGACAGCAGGTGGCAGTACATAATGAAACTGGGTAAACTCCATAAAAGAGGACCGTGTCATCCAGACAGTGGGAAAATGGGAGACAGAGTGGCGAATGCAGGTGATTAGATTAGATTAGATTCAACTTTATTGTCATTGTGCAGAGTCCAAGTACAGAGACAACAAAATGCAGTTTGTGTCTAACTAGAAGTGCAAAAAGCAGAAAAGTGCAATGTGATATACAAAGTAGTTGGTGCATAGAAAGACAAAAGATATAGTGCAGTGTAGACAGTGTACAGTTGTTTTCAGAAGGTGGTTTAGAGTAGTATAAATTAAATATAAGTATGTGCAGTGTATTACCAGTAACCTTAGAAGAGCAGAATAAATATGGCCATGTAATATAAACAACATGTACAGATATGTGCAATGTAGTGGCAGTACCATTATAGTAGTAGTAAGAAAAATATTAGATATATGCAGTGTATTATGCAGTGAATATATTACAGACAAACTGAATAAATATGGATATTTAGTATAAACCATATAAACAGATATGTACAGTATGTACAGCTATGTGCAGTGTGGTAACAGTACCATTGTAGTGCAGAAACAGTAACATTATAATAGTATTAAGAATAAGTGTATGTGCAGGATGAAGAGCAGTAGAATATGGCTAAGTTTGTAAATAAATACTCTATGGATGGGATAGGGTAGTCCAGTTGTGAGGGGGTGGGGTGGGGGATGTCCGTCTCCTTGTTGTCCCTGTCAAGGCTGCCATGGTCGTATAGTATATAGTATAAGTATATACTCTACGAAAATGGCAGCCTTGAGTCACCATGGTCGTGGACACCTCAACAAGCACAGACAAGGAGGCATCAGGCGGGGGCGGGGGGTGATGGGGGCTTAAGTTCGTTGGATGTCACTGGGATGCAGAGCTAGAGTTTAGTAGGGTGACAGTCGCAGGAAAGAAGCTTCCTCTGAACCTGCTGGTTCAGGTGCGGAGAGACCTGTAAAGCCTCCCTGAGGAGAGTGGGGTGAACAGTCTGTGGTTGGGGTGAGAACAGTCTTTGATGATGCTGCGCACCTTACGCAAGCATCGCTTGCCCTGGATGGCCTCGATGGAGGGGAGTGAGGAACCGGTGATGCGTTGGGCAGTTTTCACACCCTCTGCAGTGCTTTCCGGTCATGGGCAGAGCAGTTGCCATACCAAAAAGGTGATGAAGGTGGAGCTCATAAATCAAATATTCAGTCACATTGTAGCAAATGCCCTGCAGTACTGCAATGTAGAGCTGCAACTTCCTCAGTTCCAGGGGTGTGAGGAGACCGTTCAGCTCATTTGTGGTAGTCCTTGAGCAAGGCAGTTGTTCTGGGGAGATATAAAATAAATAAATGAATAAAAAGGGATTTGAGATGCATCTTATTTTTGTTAGAGTGAATTACATGTGAATAATACAGTGTTGGGCAAGCAGCTACTTGGGAATTGTAGTGAGCAAAACTATCAGTTACTCTGCCATGAATAAAACTTCACTACACAAAACTACCACCCCAGTCAAATGTAGCAAGCTTAGTAACACAAACACAGCAGTAGGCTAGTTCACTACATAGGAAGCTACTTTAAATTGTGCTAATTTCACATGACAAAAGGGTAGCTTGTTTGGCCAAGCTACTTCATATAAAAAAGTTACTTTATTCAGGAAATAGTGAAGCTACCACCAACACACTTATTACTAGCTAAGCTACAAGTAGCAACTGCCCGATAATAGGCTACAGTCTGTGCAACTTGTGTAAAATTCGCCGGCCAATGTTATATTAGTAATATTTGATTCATTTCTACAATAGCATTCTTGTGTCAGTTGTAATGTAAGTCAGTGTTATGGAATATGACTCATCAAGTCTCAGTTCATAGCCAGGTGAACACCTGAACACCTAGCAAGTAGCCTAGCTAGCTGGCTACGATTTACATACAATAACAAAGATCCTTGCTCCTTTTCAACTCTCTGGTAATATTGCATTCACAAAATACAACCAATAGTACGATAATGTTAAATCTTACTTGTGAAAAGTAATCCCCCGAGCCCTGTTTGCGATGGTCCGCCGATTTGAGCAGGAATATGCTGCACATTGCTCTGGCATCTTGTTTCTTCTGCTGCAACTATAGCGGCTGCATTTCCTGTTTCCAGCAGCCAATGCTGTGTCTACTCTGGCACAAAGGCTCTGGCATTGCAGCAAATCACCCAGACATAATTTTTTTTACCTCTGACGTCAGACGCAAAGTTTTTGCGCGGCACACGTAAAAAATTGACGTCTGACGTTCATACGTCTATTTTTTACTCCTGAAGAAGTAAAAAATCTACACGTGGAGGCGTTATTTTGACAGACGTTTTGTCTTGAACGGCTTGCCATAATAGACTAACGCGTTACTAAGTAACGCGTTACTGGCATCACTGTTCACAACACACCACATGATTGGCATGATGTATTCACATGTTGACTTGTGGTGGCGGAAGGGGCGGGATATGTGTAGACAACTGCCATGTTGGTGTTGGCGTTACAAACTAACCCCATGCATCACTTCTATGAAGGATTTATTGAGTGTTGTGTCTCCTCATTCCAAAGTCTCTGGCAATGCCTCATTCACACATACTCATCAGGAGCAGCTTGAGTGTGCTGCTTTAACAGAGTCAGGGGACAGGTGCGATTACTGAATGACTCCCAGAGTCTCCTGAGCCCCCTCCGCCCCACGCATATAACCACTGTGGAATAGGAGCTATCTAGAGACCCTGATAAATCTACAGATGAAACATAACAATGAAAAGTTGAATAGAAGATTACACATATTTACAATTTTGGAAAGAAAGCAAACAATGGCCTTCTCAGCTGCATTCAACGGCCCACTATTTATGTTATTGTTAAATCAGACACTTTGTAACATCATCAGGATTGTGATAATAAAGTCACTAAACAAAAACCCTGCCTCCTCGTGACTCATGACGTCATGACTCCTTGTGTGTGTGTGTGTATGTGTGTGTGTGTGTGTGTGCCTGTGTCGTTCCAGTAGCCTCCACTGATGTGTGTGTGTGTGTCAGGGTTTGGCTGGCAGCATGGTCGATCACCTTTATTGACCCTGACAGTGGGGCGAGGCAGTGGACAGGCGGGGCGTGAGCGATGCGATCGGGTTTCAGCTGAGGGCTAAATGTGCCGGTGACGGACAGAAATAGCCCTTCGGCTCGAACACTGCCGGCTCAACCTGCCCTGAAAAGGACATGCAGTCACAGGTACACACACACACACATGCTGGTGTGGACAGTCACAGGTACACGCACACAAACACACACACACACACGCAGTCTAGAGAGACGGAGAGAGTGGGGATGGCTTCTGGGTGCAGTATGCCAGTTCTGCCAGCAGGGGTCAGCAGAGTGCTGAGGAGTGATGGGCTGACTCATGGTCACATGACCCTAGAGGGCTGATGGGAAAGCGGGTGTCGAAAACAGAAACTCTGCTGCACCCTGGGATTCCTTTTCTCTTCTCCTCTCTGTCTCTACTGCTCTCTCTCTCTCTCTCTTCTCCACTGCTCACTCTCTCTTTTCTCCACTGCTCTCTCTCTCCACCACTGCTCTCTCTTTCCCTCCTTCACCTATCTATCTATATATCTATCTTTCTGTCTATCTATAAATCTATCTATTTGTGTGTGTGTGTGTGTGTGTGTGTGTGTGTGTGTGTGTGTGTGTGTGTGAGATGGATGCCCCTCCCGGCTCTCTGGAGGCGCTGCTGGCTGCGTTGCACACACACCTGCTGGAGTGTAAGGTCTGTATGGAGACGTTTAGCTCCGACGCGGACGAAGACCCTGACCGCCGCCCCATGAGCCTTTGCTGCGGCCACGTGTTATGTGGCGAGTGTGTGCGTCTCCTGACCGCTGCTGGACGGCCGCTCCACTGCCCCTTCTGTCGTCTCCCTGGCGACCCGACACGCATCTCCGCGTGCTGGCCGCTGACTGACCTGCAGGAGCTTCTGCAGGAGCATGAGGGCCCCACGGCCCCAGGCTCACCGCTGCCACCTGGTGGTGTGGAGGGGCAGGACGGTGCAGGGGAGCTGGGCCGCAGGACGGCGCTGGACCAGGGGACGCTGCAGCTGGTGCGGGCGTTCGGTGGCTGGGGCACGCTGGTCAACCCCACAGGCCTGGCGCTGTTCCGCTCGGGTGCGCTGGCTGTGGTGCATGATGGGAAGGCGCGGGTGGTGGTGTTCGGCCCGCGCGGCCGTCGTCTCCACTCGTTCGGACAGAGACGCGCGGCTGCTGGCGCAGCTGGGACGGGGCTCACACACCCGCTGGGCGTGGCCGTGCTACCTGGAGGACAGGTGGCGGTGACGGACGCCGGAGACGGCGCGCTAAAGGTGTTCACGTCGCGTGGTGGGCCCGTGGCGGAGGCGCGTGATTGGCTGCGCGTGCCGTGGGGCGTGGCGGTGAGTGCCGATGGAGGCGTACTGGTGGCAGACGAGCAGCAGGGGGCGCTGGTCCAGCTGAGAGTGGACATCACCAGCGGGCAGATCAGGGGCCACACCGTGCTGCTGGAGGGGCTTCAGAACCCTCGGGCCGTCGCCTGCTGCCCGTGCACGGGGCACATCGCTGTGGTGGAACACCTCCAGGGCAATCCACACACACACACCCCACAACACACCAGCAAGCACATCAGCTCTCCAGAGGATTCATACACCCTTACACACACACACACACACACACCCATGTGATGAGCACACGGCTCAAGCTCTACAGCGATGACCTCACGCTGCTGACTCAGTTTGACTCTCTCAGCCTCGGTCTCCGCACAGGAAGTCCCGCCCCCCCTCTCTGCCTCACCGCCGTGACTTTTGACCAGGCAGGCAACCTGGTCGCTGCAGACTCGCGTGCCGCCGTGGTGTGGAGCCTGGGCCGGCCGTGGGAGGACCGGCGACTGACCCTGACGCCGCTGGTCAGAGATGGACTCATCCGACCTGTCGGGCTGGCAGTTAGAGGAGACTCGCTGGTGGTGCTGGACAGTGGAGACCACTCAGTAAAGATGTACTCCAGCCAGCTGCACCCAGACACTTAGAGACCACACAGCACCAGATTACAGCACCACACAGCACCAGATTACACCAGATTACAGCACCACACAGCACCAGTTTACACCAGATTACAGCACCACATAGCACCAGATTACAGCACCAGTCTACATTAGACTACAGCACCAGACTACAGCAGATTACAGCACCAGACTATAGCAGAATACAGAACCAGACTAAATCAGACTACAGCACCAGATTACATTAGACTACAGCACCAGATTACTGCACCAGACTACATCAGATTTCAACACCAGACTACATCAGATTACTGCACCAGATTACAGTACCAGATTTCAGCACCAGACTACAGCAGACTACAGCACCAGACTACAGCAGATTACAGCACCAGGCTATCAGACTACAGCAGATTACAGCACCAGACTACATCAGACTACAGTGAGGCGGTGCTCTGAGTGGACCCAGTCCAGGCGTAGTGCTTCTACTCATGTGATATTGTTTTTCTTCTTACTTATCTTATACATTACTTACTTATCTCATTACTTTAGTCAGACCTGTGTATCCCTGGGCCCCTTTCTATGTTTTAACTGTTTTGCCCAACCTCTCTTTTGCCATGTAAAGCACTTTGGGTAAACTCCTGTTGTTTTTTAAATGTGCTCTATAAATAAAAGTGACTTGATTTGGTACCTGTAGCACCAGATGAGGGCCAGAACCATCTGCTGGATACGTGCCAGGTCTGAGGTCCGGATCACGTGCCTGGTGTGAGGTCCGGGACAGCCAATCAGCTGTGGAGTCCTGCTCCATAACCTGAGTGCTCAGTGCTGTATGATGTGTTCACTGCAGGAGTGGAAGGGAACGTTCTCTAAACTGTGCTCATGTTCACAGGTTTGATCAGTAAAGCTCAGTGTGCAATCAGTTGAGTTTCATGTTTATTGTGGGCTAATCAATAAGTTTACATGATGGTTATTATGTCACATTTTGACAACTGCTAAACAGCCTTTAGTTGCAGCAGGTTTGGTCATCCTTAAATGGCTGAAAAAGAACTGATAGCATAATCAAAAAATGCAGCCTATATTTTAAAAAATTACACATTATAGCCTCTGTTATGATTAAACATAATATCTACCTAAATAAATACATTACTGAATAAATCAATTTAATTAAATTCACATCAAAGTAGCCAGGGCCCAGGTTGACAACCTGACTCTTCACAGATCAAAAGCGCAGCGGCGTCATGGGTTATTGAGCTGCACACACATTCCTCCGGCGAAGTTACCGCCGCACTCTCTCCGACACTTTCTCCAGTGAGGGGTGTCTCTTCTCTCACAGCGGAGACCCCGCTCTGCCGTCGCTCGGTCTCGGACAAATCGACTTTGTGCTGGACTGGAAACGGCACTGCAGTCTCCTCTGAACATTTGGGAATACATGAAGTTCGGTTCGTGTTTTTCCGCAATCCATTTCCCCGTTTCCGCCGACAGATTCTCTGGCTGCCTGATCGTTCATCAGATCTGGCTGCTCCCTGTGAAAGATGGCGGTGTGGATGCTGTCTCAGGGCTGGGGCGCAACACTGGATTTGTTTAGCCATCTAGCCGGCCTAGAGAGCAGACAACATGCTTGAGTTTCTGTCGTCTGTTCTCCGGGGATGGACTTTGTGATCGCATCGGCAGGGTACACAAACCCACTCAACAGCAGAGATTTGATCTCGTATTGCGGGACTTCGCTGAGACTTTAGTCTTCGGCTAGCGGTGGGCTTCTTCGCCACTAGCGTCTAGTCTGCTGCTGGAAGTCCTGTAGTGTTAGCTAGCAGAGGCACGACTAAAGTGCATGAAAATGTCGGATTCAAAGGTAAAAGTTGCTGTAAGAGTTCGGCCTATGAACCGCAGAGGTAAGTTGCAACATTGAAATCACCGTTTCGTTCAAATATATAAGTTTAATAACTTTGGGGGAAAAACTTTCGATTATTAAACAGCAGTTTATCAAACTTATGAGACATCGATTATTGCAGGTAGAAGTTAGCGGTAAGTTAGCTGGCTAGCGGTAGTGTCTCGCCCTGCTAACCAGAACAGCGGACCTGCCCCGTTATTCTTCCCTCTAATGATCTGTCTGGCTCGTTTGTCCTCCCTGTCCCTCTGAGAGGGCCTGAAGCCGTTGTTTGTCCAGGCTCTAACTTTGCTAAGCATGTTTGTCCTCACTTGAATCTGCAGAAATTGAATTAAGCACCAAATGCGTTGTGGACATGGAAGAGAACCAAACGATTCTACACCCGCCGCCCTCCAACTCTAAAGGGGACAGCAGGTAAAACAAACATGTCACTTATTTCTGTCTGATCAGTTAAATACCTCCGGCGAAATGTTTCATACACTAGCAGTCTATAGTGTGAACACTGTGTTTGTCATGCCCCCTGTGCGCATTTCAGTGTAGCCTGCGCGCTGGGGGAGCGGAGAGCTCTGGGGCCAAACGTTATGAGACGCGATTTGGGGAGAGGCGAGAGTCTTCCCTCGACCGCGCTGCTCCTCTCCCCGGATGAAAAGCTTTTATGCACACAAGCGCCAGCGGCAAAGTTCATGGAGGATAAGAAAGGGAGAGATGTGGAGGAGGAGACGGGGTGCCGTGATTTGCGCTGATAGCGGTAGCATCGCGAGGCACGGCTGACAGAGTTTATAATGACGGACACGTTTCGTCCACCTTCGCCGTCGTCTTAGGTCTTGGCCATTTGTTTTTGTTATGTTATATGTAATTGTTCAAGGTTTACTTAACCTGTGACGTGAGAACAGTACTGGGCGCTGTCCAACGCTGAAGTAACCAGCCCTAGCAACAGACAGAGCAAAGGCTTGGAGCGCTGCCGACATTCCCCGTCTCCCCGACCGTAAAAATAGGGTCGAGCCTGACTATAGCCACGCGCGCGGCTGCTACCGCTGCTACCTGCTGCATCTGCGCCCTAACGGTGCTGTTCCAGAATCCCACTATCAGGGACCAGTCTTCAGCCTTTTTAAGGCTTTATCTGACGAGTATTATCCAGGATTTCACAGCAATCAAAACTTGCATGAAGAAGAGTGTGTGCGCGTGTTGGGGTTTGCAGGTGGCAGATTGTTCCAGGTGCCTCAGGCACTCAGCATCAGAATGTCATGTGTTGGTGTGAGAGGTGGGTTGCCATAGTGAAGGTAAACAGAGAGGCCAAGGCGCTGCGATGGCAGTGCCACTTGGAGACGCTTTGAGCCGCTGGACGTTCCATCAATCTTATTAGTGCTTCCCGTCTCACTGTTGGTCTCACGCAAGGAAGGTGTGTGTTTGTGTATACACAAGCTGTGATTCTGAGGAAAATCAGTAAGAACAGACACAGTGTCACAGACAGCTGATTTTGGCCGGACTTGTGTGTGTCTGTGTCTGTGTGTGTGAGGGGGGCGGGGGCTTTAACTGTTTAACTGTAGCATGTTCTCCAAGGGCAGAACAGGATCATGAGGTGATGAGTCTCATGATGCTGTGAACCCCCCCCCCCCACACACACACACACACACACTCATACACAATCTCCCACACACACACACACACACATGCACAATCTCCCACACACACACACACACGCACAAACACACACACACACACAGACACAAGCTGTGTTTGTGTGCTGAGGGAGAGGAGAGCATAGCCCTAGGTTGGGATAGAGTGGCACACACATACAGAGAGAGAGACACATATCTAATACAGAGGACACAATGCTTAGTCTACAGCAAACACTGTAAACAGTGGCACAGAGGACTGCAAATGGCAACATGTGTGTGTGTCTAATCTAGTTGGAGCTTTCTGATCCGACTCATGTCTGAGGAATGGGACCTGATATCATAAAAAGGCTTAGTGGTGTGTGTGTGTGTGTGTGTGTGTGTGTGTGTGTGTGTGTGAGAGAGGCGCTTACAGGGATGTGTGTGTGTGTGTTTTGGCTTACAGTGGGGTAAATGGGCATGTGTCTTTGTGTCATGAGGGACCTGACACTCAAGTCTGTGTGCGTGTGTGTGAGATCATCTTAATTCTCACTCTTTCACGCTGCTTTGGTCTGCATGCTGTCTGAGAACGTGCCCTTGGGAAACGGATTTGAGTTTCAAAGGTGTGTGTAGGAATGTGTGTGTGTGTGTGTGTGTATAGGGATGCGTGGGCTGTGTGTGTGTGTGTGTGTCTGTGTGTGTCTGTGTGTGTGCGAGTGTGTGTGAGTGTGTGTGTCTGTGTGTCTCTGTGTGTGTGTGTGTGTGTGTGTGCTCTCTCATCTTCCCTCATGTCTGCAGGCTGGATTTGAAATCTGAACCTGTAAGAGGTAAAGATGCAGGTACAGGAAAGTGAGTGAGTGTGTGTGAGTGAGTGTGTGTGTGTGTGTGTGTGTGTAGTGGGCATTGGACGTGGGAGAACACCGTCCCCCCACTTGGATCATTGTTTTGACCATTTTAATATCCGTTTATTATGACGCCGCGCATGTCCAAATTTCCGTCAAGGATTCCCGGGACACTGAAAGACTGGGGTACACGAAACTTGGTGGGCATGTAACCCCACATAGATAGCATGGAACCATCGTTTTGATCTGTAGCCCCCTCGCTGGACTGGACCCCCTGAAAGGAGGGTAGGGCAGACACAGTTTTCTGTGAATATCTCGAGAACCGTAGGGTTTAGAAGGACCATTTTTTTGTATGTTTGCCTCCAGGGGTCATGTTAACCCATTCCATGTGCATACATGTGCATAAACAGATACACACGCACACACATACATTCACAGTAATCATACGTATGACACATACTCACACAGTAGACATATGTACGCATGCATGCACATGCACAAACACACATACGCAGACAAACACACAAGCACGCACACACACACACACACACACACACACACCCACACACACCCACACACATAAACATAAACGTGTGCACGCACACATGCACACAATTCAAGAATTTCTCAGAATTATGAACAGGCAAGATGGGGGTGGGGTTGTATAAAATCAATTTTACATGTGAAATCTATGAACTAATCATGTTTTGGTACTTGTTACCACTTGATACCAGTGAGAATTGAGTGTGGATAATGCAATTTAGTGAGACAGTTAGAATCATATAGGCCTTTCAGCGTGATTTATTTTTGTGGAAAAAATGTGCTGGACTGGGCGGCGGTCATATTTTGTACCGCTATGCGGTACATCTAGTTAATATAATAAGCGTTGTTACCCGTGATAACAACAAGTGCATGCATCGCGCAAACGTCTCCAATTAGGCGTCATAAAATTTGTTTCAACAATGACCATCATGCTGTAGCACTCCACCATGCGTAAAAAGCATTAGAAAACTATGCAGGTCGGCGTTCCGCGTTACCAGAAAGTGGCTAGAAAACCATAGATTATAGAACTGCCTGTATCTGAATGTAGCAAGCATCTTAGTTGCCTACTGTTGCAATTCCTTTGATTGTGTTTCGCAGAAAGCAGGTAGGCTAGTCCAGTGGTCAAAATGACACGATAACCTGCATAAGGCGCAAGTGTGAATAATAGGCTACGAGTGATTTTTTTCGAGGGAGCGCCGCCTCATGTGATGTGTTTAGGGATTAAATATAAAAAATTGTATCAGGCCTATTTGTAATGGAAATGACTGATGCATAGTAAACCAATATAAGTGATAGGCTATGTAACCATAAGCAATGACCCAACGGTGAACCTGCGCACAAAAAAACTTTAGGAAAAACTTAGATTGGTGCAGCTATTCAAACAAAAACTTTTCAAAGACAGCAATAACAGGCACTTGCTTGCCTAATGTATTTCTTTCTTTTAATTTTTTGTTTTGTTTTGTTTTATTGTCTGTGCACCTCTGCATTTTAATCATTAGCAATGACATTGATATGACGCCCCCTCCAATTGACCTGCACTGCCCACAGCGTATTGAACGCGTGTGACTCCTGCGTGTGCTATTGCTATTGCCATGGTTTACGTGTCAGTGTTTCCCACAGAATTAAATTCTATTTGTGGTGGTTGGTTTGCAGAATTAACTTGAATACAACAGTTTTTAACAAATTAGCACAGCGTGGTTATGATGCTAACCAGATTAAAGCACAATTTAGTACAACCTGGAAAATCATTGTGTGGTGGTCAGTGTTGATATTGTGGTGGGCCGCCACAAATAAAACAATGTGTGGTAATAAAGCTAATGTGGTATTTTGAAGCTAATCATTGTCGTTGATGGATTTGCGAATTTGGTTTCATGTTCACGAAAGCTGGTAATTTGGCCTTGGCCTTACGCACCAATGTATGTGGAGGTGAGTGTGAGTGTGTGTGTGAGTGGAGTTGAGTGTGTGACAGTTTTTGCAATGACGTCATTAAAATAGCGCCCCCCCCACACACACACTTTAAAACCCCCCACTACACTACTAGTGTTCTAGAGTGAGGGCGGAGGGGCTGGCTGGGGAATCCCCACAGGTCCAGGTAGTACATCCCTTTCTCTCTGGGTGAAGGGCAGGCAGGACACCTGAGTAAAGTAAAGTGGTGGGTGTGTGGGTGTCTCTCTCTCTCTCTGTGTGTGTGTGTGTGTGTGTGTGTGTGTGTGTGTGTGTGTGTGTGTGTGTGTGTGTGTGTGTGTGTGTGTGTGCGTGCATGCATCTGTGGGTTCTGTTTCTCATGGTGTTTATCCCTCTTTAAACTGCCTGTAGAGTTTCAAGACAATTCTAAAGTTTGTGTTGTTGTGTGTGTGAGAGAGAGAGAGTATAAGGGTGTATGTGCTCTGCTGTGATTGTGTGTGTGTGTGTGTGTGTGAGATAGTGTGTGCTCTGCTGTGATTCTATGTGTGTGTGTGTGTTTGTGTGTAAGAGTGTGTGTGTGTGTGTGTCTGTGTGTGTGTGTGTGTGTGTGTGTGTGTGTGTGTGTGTGTGTGTGTGTGTGTGTGTGTGTGTGCGTAAGCGTAAGAATGTGTGCTCTGCTGTGATTGTGTGTGTGTGTAAGAGTGTGTGCTCTGCTGTGATTGTGTGTGTGTGCTCTGCTGTGATTTTGTGTGCTCTGCTGTGATTTTGTGTGCTCTGCTGTGATTGTGTGTGTGTGTGAGAGTGTGTGCTCTGCTGTGATTGTGTGAGGGTGAGGATGAGGCTTTTCTTCCCCGCCGTTGACCCCACCCCTGTTGCCGTGTCAACAGGACGAAGCCAGCGCCTCGCTGACGTCGCCTCCTCAGGAATGTTGCCTTTGTTTCAGTGTCCAGTTCCCATACACACTCAAACACACACACACACACACACGCACACGCACACACAGTCACACACACACACACATGCTTATACACAGTCAAACATACACACAGTCACACACACATACACACACACATGCTTATATACACACACATGTTTATACACACAGTCACACACACACACACACACACTTATATACACACACATGCTTATACACACACACACACACTCACACACAGTCACACATGCTTAAATACACATTCACACTTCTCAATTATATGGAAAAGTATAGTATATATTGATGATTGTTTTGATACAAATGATGGGTTTCAGAGCAGTGCTGATCTAAGCGTGTTGTGTATTCGTGGTTGTGTATTTGTTGTTGTGTAGTCATTGTTGTGTATTTATTGATTTGTTGTTGTGTATTTGTTGTTGTGTATTTGTTGTTGTGTATTTCTTGTTGTGTATTTGTTGTTGTGTATTTGTTGTGTGTTCGTTGTTGTGTATTCGTGGTTGTGTATTTGTTGTTGTGTATTTGTTGTTGTGTATTTGTTGTTGTGTATTCGT
>NW_027468587.1:27617122-27622122 GCF_046254945.1 Alosa pseudoharengus
AGGTCAGAGATCCAAAGCTCTCCCATCCAAACGCGCACACACACACACACACACACACACGCACACACACACACACACACACACACACACACTCACAGATTCACACACACACACACAGATTCACACACACACAGAAAAGCACATAAGCTCGCACACACTCACAGGGCCAAACCAAGCACTCGCACTCACACACACCAGATAAACTCACAGACGCACTCACAGACATAAGCACACACACACACACACACACATGCTCACAGACATACAGTGGGCATTTGAGGGTGCTAGGGCACATGTTTACACATGACCCCACTCCCCCTAACTAAAGATGTCCTTCTGGGGGAAGGGACAGATTGTGTGTGTGTGTGTGTGTGTGTGTGTGTGTGTGTGTGTGTGTGTGTATTTATGATGTGGTTGTGTGCTTAGGGCTGATCTAGAATGTGATGTGGGTTGGCATTTCTGTGTCATACAGTATGTTCACACACACACACACACACACACACAAATGCTATGTCAGTAATTTTATGTGTTAGTGAGTGCATTTTTGAGAAGAGTGGTTGAGTTAGTGTTAAGTCGTTAGTGCCTGTGTGTATGTGAGAGAGAAAGAGAGAGACAAATGTCTGTGATCAGTGTTTGTGTCTGAGTGAGTGTGTTAGTGTGTGATGTGTTTGTGTGTGTGCTGTGCATGTGTTGAAAACCTCAGACCTGTGTGTGTGTTTCCAGTGCAGACAGTAGTTGAGGTGGCTGGTACCTGATTGGTCCACTGTCCACCCATTCCAGCTCTTCTTGGAGCTGATTTGTCTACTGTACCTAATCTAGGAGCTAATTGGTCTTCCATCCCTCCTCTAGAACCTAATTGGTTCTCAGTACTTCTCTAGAAGCTGATTGGTCCTCTGCAGAATCCATTCACAGTGCACTGCACTCTGATCTGTCTGTCTCTCTCGCACACACACACACACACACACACACACACACACACACACACACACACACACACACACACACACACACACACACACACACACACAGTGTGAGTGTGGGTGTGTGTAGGTGTGTGAGTGTGTGGTCATTGTGTTTTGTGTTGTTGTGAGCAGGATTCTGAGCCCAGAGATAAGGTTCATGTCTTGGCTCGTGTGTGTGTGTGTGTGTGTGTGTGTGTGTGTGTGTGTGTGGCTGGAGGCAGTGCCAGGTCTGATTAGGTCGAGTCAGTTGTGGCCCAGATCTTTGGTCCGATTGCTTGCTGTCTGATGCACACTAATGAGGAGTTCACAAAGACCCCTTAAACACACACACACACACACACGAACACACACACACACACACACACACATACGCACACATGCACACACTCGCTCTCTCTTTCATACAAACATGAACACACACAATCACTCTCACACATGCATACAGACTCACACAGTCATACATACATTTAATGGAATATGGAATATACAGACAACTAAACACTATGCAAATCTATGCGTGTGTGTGCAGTGTTTCCCATACATTGACTTATTTGTGGCGGCCCACCACAATATCAACATTGACCACCACACAATGATTTTCCAGGTTGTACTAAATTGTGCTTAAATCTGGTTAGCATCATAACCACGCTGCGCTAATTTGTTAAAAACTGTTGCATTCAAGTTAATTCTGCAAACCTACCACCACAAATAGAATCTAATTCTGTGGGAAACACTGGTGTGTGTGTGTGTGTGTGTGTGTGTGTGTGTGTGTGTGTGTGTGTGTGAGAGAGTAGTTTGTTCATTGTAGGAGGGTCTTAAGGGAGGGGTGATGCCGGCGACATGTGAATAGAGCATGTGGTTACAGATATGACTGGTCAGCCCTGAGAGAGGACACACACACACAGACACACACGCACAGCATCTTTGTCATTGCAGATATGACTGGTCAGCCCTGAGAGAGGACACATACATGCACACACACACACAGCATCTTTGTCATTGCAGATATAACTGGTCAGCCCTGAGAGAGGACACATACATGCACACACACACACAGCATCTTTGTCATTGCAGATATGACTGGTCAGCTGGTGTTGAGTCTGAATGCAGGCAGGCAATCTGATTCTGCTTTCACTCACTGCTCAGCTGTTCTTGAGGGGTGTGTGCATATGGGTGTGTGCGTGTTTGTGTCTGTGTCAAAGATTCTAGAGTGGAGCGTAGCCTGTGTGTTCATAATGTTTCTCACCCGCTGTTCTACCAGCAGTCACACATGTATTTAATGCTTCACTCAGTTCTGGAATAGTTCCTTATTCTTTTAAACAGGCTAGGGTTACACCTCTGCTAAAGAAAAGTACACTTAATCCAACTGAGGTGAAGAACTACAGACCTGTCTCCCTTCTTCCTTTCTTGTCAAAGGTTTTGGAGAAAGTGGTCTTCAAGCAAGTTTGTGACTTTCTTCATCAGAATAATCTACTAGACCCTATGCAGTCTGGTTTCAAGAGTGGTAATTTTACTGAAACTGCTTTTCTGTCTGTGACTAAAGCATTGAGAGTAGTAGTAGTGAGAGTAAGTCCTCTGCTCAGTCATCAGTATTAATTCTACTAGATTTATCTGCAGCCTTTGATACTGTTAACCATGACATTCTCCTTTCTATACTATCTGAACTGAGAATTTCTGGAAAAGCTCTTGACTGGTTTGAATCAGGGCTTTGAACCGGTTCAAGGAACGAAAACGAAAACCGGGAACTTTTTGTATTTTACAGGGAACAGAAACGAAACCGGAAACGTTATTATTTTTTATGTTCTGGAACAGGAACACTTATTTAAAAATAATGTGTTACCCATTTAATACCGGTTGTATTTCGTTCCTCAAAGTTTTCGTTGCCTAATTAACTAAAAAAAAAAAGCAATTATTTTCCTGCGCACGTTACCATGACGGCTGAGGTTCACTTCCTGTGTGACATGACCAGTGTTGGGAGGGTTACTTTCAAAACGTATTTCGTTACAGAATACAGAATACATGCCCAAAAATGTAATCTGTAACGTATTCCGTTACGTTACTCAGTCTGAGTAACGTATTCTGAATACTTAGATTACTTCCGCATTGAATTGCATTTTATAAGTGTAGGAATGCGGCCATCAAATCCTGCTTATAGGCCTACTAAACAGGCCTATTCTGGTGTGTTCTTCTGTTCCAAATGGCGCAAATAGTGTTAGGCCCACATAGGAGAATGTAAAGTCAACTAAGCTACCTGATACAATTTTAAAATAGCAAGGTGACCACTAAAACTACAGCAGGCAACTAGGCTAATTAAAATAAACAAAATAAATAGGCTACTTTAAGGGCATAGCCAGAAATTATAATTAAGGTGTGCCTGTGAGATTTTTCGGTGGCATCAACCCAGTACAAGTGAGGGGCGCATATGACAGGTGGAACGCAAATGACCTGTAAATGTAAACATGGGCTACTGTATCATGTCACAATCATCACTGTGTCATCACTGTATCATCACTGTAACATGGACAATCAAAAACCGCACGTTAAAATATGCTAGGCCTACTCGCAAGAATAATCCTTCAGAGGCTGCACCATATAAGTAATTTTAAAACATAAATGTAGATCTAATTACAAAAAATAATAATCCATAAAGCTATTTTAAGTTAGAATAAAAAACATAGAATGCAGTGCCTATTTTAGAGATTGGTTTTATTGTAGGTCTGAACTAGGCTTTGCTTAGGCCTATTGCTTAGCAAACTGTGTAACTGATTGGCCGAAGTAGCCTAGGCTATTAATACTTGGGAAAATATCCTTTGAACAGACATCAAGAACCACGATCAGTGAGGAGGAGTTACCTCCACTTACTTTACTCCTAATTTGCTTTGCTAACAGTCATTTCAGGGTGTCCGATGACGTGTCCATAATGCGCGCTGGCTGCGTTTTGAGGCTAGTGCAAGACGGCGGGGCTTGGATTTAAACATGTAAACAATTTCATCATAGATTGCTTTCAGGAGCTTCTGGGAAATGGAGTTGCTTTAATTTATTTAGAGAGTGAACAAACTTATGAAAGAGAGAAGTATCGTCATGTAATCCATTGATTTCAACAATGTAACTGTATTCTAAATACCAACTATTTAACTTGTAACTGTATCGGAATACAGTTACTCATAATTTGTATTCTGAATACGTAACGCCGGTACATGTATTCCGTTACTCCCCAACACTGGACATGACATCACATCAGACATTCGCTGACTGAATGGAGAGAGAGCGGTGGATTACAAAGTCTCCACTCCACATCTTAAATAAGAGGTAAATTACGATCCATCGTTAATTAAAACGCTCATTCCAAACACAATATCAATAGCTATATTTGTCGACTCCATGTTAATGATGGACTAGCGAACATTTGGCTAAATAGCCTTTCCCCCGACAGTTGGAATTTGTTGTTGCCCGAGTGGCATAACCACGTGTCTTAATAATGTGGTTACGTTTGTGTGGAAATTTTCTCTTTTAACAATAAACTACACATTTGAAATAATTGTAGGCCTACTTAATTATTATTATTAATAATAATATAATTATTATTATTTAATAATGGTTGTAATATTATTACATTTGGTTTAAGCTGGATGAGAAAGATGTGACATAATTCTATAGCATTAAACAGCTGACAGGAACGAAATTAACCATTCCGGGAACAGTATTTTTTTGTTCTAACCGGTTCGGGAACGTCAATTTATTGGTGGAACTCATAACTGGAAACGTTATAAATCCGTTTCTGTTCGGAACGAACCGATTGGAAAAAAAAATCGGTTCAAAGCCCTGGTTTGAATCTTACCTTAAAGGGCTTTCTTTCAACGTGTCTTGGCAGGGACAGGTATCTAAGTCTCATGACCTCACCACAGGTGTGCCTCAGGGATCAGTATTAGGACCCTTGCTTTTCTCTATTTACACCACTTCCTTAGGTAAGACCATTCGCTCCCATGGATTTGACTATCACTGTTATGCAGACGACACTCAACTCTACCTGTCTTTCCC
>NW_027468587.1:27627122-27642122 GCF_046254945.1 Alosa pseudoharengus
ACTGTAGATCACATGGTCAATGCCTAGCAAGTGCTGCCAGTTGATGGAAGCTGTGGATAAAGGACCTTAAATATGTACACACACAACACACACATGTACACACACACACACTACACACACACACACACACACACACATGTACAAACACACACACACAACACACACACCCACACATGTACAAACACACACACACACACAACACACACATGTACAAACACACTACACTCACATGCGCACACACACACACACATGTACAAACACACACACACACAACACACACATGTACAAACACACTACACTCACATGCGCGCACACACACACACACACACACACACGTACAAACACACTACACTCACGTGCACACACACACACACTCTTTCTCTCTCTTATTCACATAACGCACACATTCTCTCTCTCTCTCTCTCACACACACACACTCACACTCACACAAACACACACACACACACGCACACACATACACACACAAACACACATACACACACACACACACTCACACGCACACACGCAAACACACACACACACACGCACACACACAGACACACACACACACACACACACACACACACACACACACACAGACATACACATTGGGTGTTTGTGTGTAAACCCCAGACAAGCTCAGTCATGCTGATGTGTCGGTGTTCCGGCAAGATTCACAGATGTGAGAGAACCATTGTTTCTTCCTCACACACACATTCAACTGCCCCCCCCCACCACACACACACACACAGACCACTGCACATGTTTCTGATGTCAGTCAGTGGTCTCTTAATTGTGAATACGACCGTCACTCTGCAACTGTAGGCTGACATCAGAAAAATGTGCAGTGGTCTCCTATTTTTTTCTAGAGCTGTATATACATGTGGGTCTCAAAAATTTGAATATATTAGAGTGGAAGAGTTTATTTTGTACCCCCTAATTTAGTTCAAAAAGTGGATCTTTCATATATTCTAGATTCATTAGATATAAAGTGAAATATTTCAACCCATTTTTTGTTACAGCTCATGAAAACCAAAAATGAGTATCTCAAAATATTAGAATAAGGAGGTTATAATACAGAAATGTCGACCTTTTGAAAAGAAATGAACTAATCATACATAACATACACACACACACACACACACACACACACACACACACACATACACATGCAGTAGTGTATATCACCATGACTGGTACACACACACACACACACACACACACATACACACACACACACACATATGTAGTAGTGTATATCACCATGACTGGTACACACACACACACACACACACACACACATATGCAGTAATGTATATCACCATGACTGGTGCACTTGAGTAAGCAGTATATATCACCATATTTTTTTCTCTCTCACTCAAACAAACCACAAACACACATGTGCTGTCTCTCTCACACACACACACACACACACTGACACACACAAATGTAAACAATAGTGTCCATACACACACACACAGCAGAAGTGTTTATTACTCTGTACACACACACACACACACACACACACACACACACACACACACACACACATATGCAGTAGTATTTATCACCCTGTTTTCTCTCTCCCAGGTGTTTGCCTTTGACCATTGCTTCTGGTCCATGGATGAATCCAACACTCTTAAATATGCAGGTGAGGATGTGTGTGTGTGTGTGTGTATGTGTGTGTGTCATATGAAATGGATGGTGTGATGCATGGGATGCTTATACACTGTGACTGTATGTATGTAATGTATGTGTGTGATATGAAATGGATAGTAATGGAAATGGAATGCTTACTCACTGTGTGTGTGTGTGTGTGTGTGTGTGTGTGTGTGTGTGTCTGTGTGAGAGATGAAATAAATGGTAATGGAAATGGAATGCTTACCTACTGTGTGTGTGTGTGTGAGCAGGTCAGGAAATGGTGTTTCAGTGCCTTGGACAGGGTGTCCTTGATAACGCCTTTCAGGGGTATAACGCCTGCATCTTTGCCTATGGACAAACAGGTACGTTGTCCCACAGTGATGATGTCATCGCCATCAGCCCAGCAAGTCATGGAGGACAGGGTCCATTGATACTGCAATGCAATCCTCATTTGTAGCCACTGTCAATGTGTGTGTGTGTGTGTGTGTGTGTGTGTGTGTGTGTGTGTGTGTTAATTTTAGCTTTTTACTCTGTGCCAGGAGCATCTGTTCAGCTCATTTTCACTCTGTCAGATTATTTTATAATTAAAACATTCACACTTGAACTATGAGAAAAAGATTACTTTATGAATTGTGTGTGTGTGTATGTGTTTCTCAGATTACTCTATGAATTGGTGTGTGTGTGTCAGATTACTCTATGAATTGTGTGTTTGTGTGTGTGTGTGTATGTGTGTGTGTGTGTCAGATTACTCTATGAATAGTGTATTTGTAGCTCTAGCTGTGTACTTATTGTTTGTGTGTGTGTGTGTGTGCACGTGTGCGATGAGAGGAGGTATAAAGGAAGTGCTGGAGAATAGGTATCACACACACACACACACACACACACACACACACACACAGACATACACAGACACTCACACACTCAAAATGCTAAATGCATGAATGAGCACAGAGGTAAAACGTTTTTGAATTATTTTAGTGTGATCGAAACTGCACTGCTGGACAGGGAGGAGTGTGTGTGTGTGTGTGTGTGTTGAATGTAGGTGGAAATGAATATGGGTGTATAGTGGGTTTATACTTCCTGACATTACTGTGTGTCTGTGTTTGTGTGTGTGTGTGTCTGTGTCTAAGTGTGTTTCTCTGTGTGTGTGTGTGTGTGTGTCTGTGTCTGAGTGTGTTTCTCTGTGTGTGTGTGTGTGTGTGTGTGTCAGGCTCAGGGAAATCCTTCTCCATGATGGGCAGTGGTGACCACCCCGGTCTGATCCCACGGCTCTGCGGTGCGCTTTTCCAGAGGGTGGCGCTGTTGCACAGCAATGCTCACGCCTTCAAGGTGGAGGTGTCCTACATGGAGATCTACAACGAGAAGGTCCGCGACCTGCTGGACCCAAAGGGGTACGATGCACACACACACACACACACACACACACACACACACACACACACACACACACACACACACACACACACACACACACACACACATACACACACACATACCCGCTGTCTTCACGTGGTCCCACCCTTCCTGAGGGAAGCTACACATTTCACAAGGGTGTGTAGAGGGAGAGTGGAAGAGGGGGAGGGGAGTGGAGAGAGGGAGGGGAGTGGAGAGAATAAGGGAGGGAGGGAGGAGATAGAGAGGAGGGATAGAGAAAGAAAAAGAAAATAGAGAGGGGGAGGAAGAGGCAGCAGTGCTCAGCTCAGGAGGTTGGGCTCTCTGAACTAAGGCTCTCTAGCGCCACCTCTGGCCTGGAGTACAGATGAAGGGTCGGCTTCAGTCAGTTACGATACGTTCATCTGCATGGGAAAAGCATTTTTCCGGTGGTGTCTAGAAGGGATACAGCTAAGGGTTAGGGTTAGGATTAGGGTTAGGTTACTTCCTGTCCTGATACTATTTATTTCTATGGAGATTTCACTGGAGATTTCACTATCTGACGTGACTTCCGTTGTTAGCTGTATCCCATCTAGCCACAACCCATTTTTCCCAGTTAAAACATCATCGTTCACATCACCTTTTGTGGGATCTAGAAATGCAATTCCAAGGAATTACCAGTGTATGAAAATGCAAAATATATGATGTAAAATATCATACAGAGTAAAAACAGATAATGCAGAGATAGTTACAATGGTGTTGCTAGGGTACATATGATGGTTGCTATGCCAAATAAAGTGGTTGCTATGCACGATTAGGATAATCGTGTTGGTTGCTATGGTGGTTTGCCAGTAGAACACATAGGCTACTACTGGCAAATCCTCTCCAATTGTTTACAATTGGACTCTGGGCGTTTGGAAACAGCTGAGGGAGGAGGCTACTTGAAACTGCGAGTTTCGGTCGGTGTGAGCGAGCGGACTTTCAGTTGACAGTAATTAACACCCTTTTGAACAATCTAAGCTGTGCGAACGTCAGAGGGCGGGATCAGACGTGACTAGCTCCTTATAATATCGGAGCACCTCTCAGGTAATCAGACAACAACTGCAGTGAGTTGGGAGAGAGAAAGGAAGAACACATAGGCTACTACTGGCAAATCCTCTCCAATTGTTTACAATTGGACTCTGGGCGTTTGGAAACAGCTGAGGGAGGAGGCTACTTGAAACTGCGAGTTTCGGTCGGTGTGAGCGAGCGGACTTTCAGTTGACAGTAATTAACACCCTTTTGAACAATCTAAGCTGTGCGAACGTCAGAGGGCGGGATCAGACGTGACTAGCTCCTTATAATATCGGAGCACCTCTCAGGTAATCAGACAACAACTGCAGTGAGTTGGGAGAGAGAAAGGAAGAACACATAGGCTACTACTGGCAAATCCTCTCCAATTGTTTACAATTGGACTCTGGGCGTTTGGAAACAGCTGAGGGAGGAGGCTACTTGAAACTGCGAGTTTCGGTCGGTGTGAGCGAGCGGACTTTCAGTTGACAGTAATTAACACCCTTTTGAACAATCTAAGCTGTGCGAACGTCAGAGGGCGGTCTACGCTGATTCATCATTAGTGAGACACGAGGACAGCTGCAGGCAATTCCTGTCAACATAACAATAGAGGCTGTTGCTGAAGCGTCAGCGTAAGCGTCAGCCCTCGTTTCAGGCGTCCTCGTTTAAGACGGACGCGGTCAAGACAAGCAAGTTTACCTGTGCAAGTTCACCGAGCACAGGCGCCGACAAAGGCAAAAATGTGCCATTCCACCATATCTGTTATCACCGGCCATCGCAGAAAACGGCATCATGCCAAAAGGGGCAGAAATCGCCTTAACC
This sequence comes from Alosa pseudoharengus, assembly GCF_046254945.1. NCBI lineage: Eukaryota > Metazoa > Chordata > Actinopteri > Clupeiformes > Clupeidae > Alosa > Alosa pseudoharengus. Next base: position 27,632,007 of record NW_027468587.1, read on the forward strand.
TACAGCAACTTAAACGGTCCTCACCTACAGAAACCTCTTTCTCCATGGGCTTGTGGAACTGTCAATCCGCAGTCAACAAAACGGACTTCATAGCTGGCTATGCCAACCATCTTTCGTTGGAACTCCTTGCTCTCACTGAGACTTGGATCAAACCAGAGAACACAGCCACCCCGGCTGCACTCTCCACTAACCTTACACTATCCCACACCCCTCGTCCATCTGGACGAGGAGGTGGGACGGGCCTGCTGATCTCCAACAAATGGAAATTCACCCCGCTACTGCCTTCAAACAAATATGTCTCATTCGAATTCCATGCCATCACAGTGACCGCCCCAGCAAAACTCTACGTGCTGGTCATCTACCGCCCTCCAGGCCAACTAGGCGACTTTTTGGATGAACTTGACACTCTGCTGTCCTCCATCCCTGAGCATGACTGTCCGCTTCTTCTTCTCGGCGATATCAACATCCACTTAGATGCCCCAGGCTCAGCGGACTTTCTGGCCCTGATCCACTCCTTTGACCTCAAACTGGTTCAAAGCCCACCGACACACAAAGCTGGCAAAGAGCTTGACTTGATCTTCACTCGGAACTGCAGCACAGACACCCTCACGGTGACGCCTCTCCATCTTTCTGACCACTTCTTCATCCGGTTCAACGTCAGCCTGACAGAACAGCCTCCGGCTCCTCAGCCGATGGTCACGTTCCGCCGCAACATCCGGAACCTGTCTCCAACGCACTTTTCCTCTGTGGTTGCCTCCGGTCTACCTCCACTCAACACCTTCTCCTCTCTGGAGGTTAATGAGGCCACAGACTCGCTCTGCTCCACACTGAGCTCGTGTCTAGACGAGCTGTGCCCTCTTACCACAAGGCCAGCTCGATCCAAACACTCTCATCCATGGCTAAATGATACCCTCCGATCGCAGCGCACCAGACTCAGAGCCGCGGAGAGGAAATGGCACAAATCCAAACTAACTGATGACCTCAAAAACTACCAGACACTCCTGGCCTCCTTCTCAGCCAGCATCACTGCTGCTAAGACGGCTTTCTACAATGACAAAATCAACAGTGCTACAGACACTCGAAAACTTTTTTCAACCTTCAAATCGCTACTCAACCCTCCGATGCCTCCTCCTCCATCCAGCCTTACTGCAGATACCCTCGCCTCATTTTTTACAAACAAAGTGGCGGCAATCAGCAGTCAATTCTCTACATGCCCACTCAACGCATCGGACTCAGATACCGGACTCCTACAACCTCTAGGGACTGCTAGATCATCTTTTTCAGCATTCACGCCTCTCTCCGAGAATGAAGTATCTAGACTCCTGACATGCAGCCGTCCTACCACATGCTCGCTGGACCCTATACCTACGAGCCTACTTCAGTCCATCAGCCCGACCATCGCACCAGCTATCACACACGTGATCAATGCCTCGCTAACCTCCGGCACATTTCCAACAGCGTTCAAAACGGCCCGGGTAACACCGTTACTTAAGAAAGCTTCTCTCAACCCTGCTCAAGTCGAGAACTACCGCCCTGTCTCACTCCTGCCTTTCTTATCCAAAGGCATTGAACGAGCAGTCTCCAAACAGGTCTCTGACTTCCTTTCACAGAACAACCTTCTGGATCCAAATCAGTCTGGGTTCAAAAGCGGCCACTCTACCGAAACGGCTCTGCTGTCTGTAACAGAAGCCTTAAAAGAAGCCAGGGCGACCGCTCGGTCATCAGTACTCATTCTGCTTGACTTATCGGCTGCCTTTGACACGGTTAATCACCGCATCCTTCTCTCTATACTCGCTAACATGGGAATCTCCGGTTCTGCTCTCTCCTGGTTTGAATCCTACCTCACAGGACGCTCGTTTAACGTATCATGGCTTGGTCAGCTATCTGCACCTCACCATCTCACCACAGGGGTCCCCCAGGGCTCAGTACTGGGCCCCCTTCTCTTTGCTATCTACACCACCTCCTTGGGACAGATTATCCGTTCGCATGGCTTCTCATACCACTGCTATGCAGACGACACACAGCTCTATCTGTCCTTTCCACCTGATGACCCCTTGGTTTCAGCACGGATCTCGGATTGCCTCTCAGACATAGCTACATGGATGAAGGCACACCACCTCCAGCTGAACCTCTCAAAGACTGAACTGCTGGTCCTCCCAGCTAAACCTACCATACACCACGACATCAACATCAAATTTGACTCTCTGTCTGTTTCACCTACCAGGACTGCAAGAAATCTAGGAGTTGTTCTCGACAACCAACTAAACTTCTCAGATCATGTTGCCTCAGTCGCCCGGTCATGCCGTTTTGCACTCTACAATATACGGAAAATCAGGACTTACTTAAATCAAGATGCCACCCAACTTCTGGTTCAGGCAATAGTCATCTCACGACTCGACTACTGCAACGCCCTCCTGACAGGTCTCCCAGCCTGCACAGTGAAACCACTTCAGATGATCCAGAACGCGGCGGCGCGCCTGGTCTACAACCAACCCAAGAGGGCACATGTTACCCCGCTACTCATCCAGCTACATTGGCTACCTATGGCGGCCCGCATCAAATTCAAGGCTCTAACGCTTGCCTACAAAGTAGTCTCCGGTTCTGCTCCCACCTACTTGAATGCCTTCATACAGACATACGCTACCTCCAGACCGCTGCGCTCCTCAGACGAACGACGTCTAGCTCTACCTCCGGTACGCTCAGGCCAATCCAAACTTTTCTCATCTGTTGTTCCTCGCTGGTGGAACACACTGCCAGTTCCTACAAGGGCAGGGACATCCCTCTCCATTTTCAAAAAACTCCTGAAGACCCAGCTCTTTAGAGAACATCTCCTCTCATAGCAACACTTACAACAAGTCTTGCTGATCCTAGCACTCACCAGCCGTCTTAAACTGACACGTAACTGTTAAAAACAGCACTCACTGATGCACTTATTCTTACTGTACTCTAATGTTTTTTAAATTGTCCTAATATTGTTGAGAATTGCTCTAAACTTAAACTGTTTACCATGTTGTTAGTCGCTTTGGCTAAAAATGCGTCAGCCAAATGTAATGTAATGTAATGTAATGTAATGTAATGGTTGCTAGGTTGTCGCTATAATAAATCATATGGTTGCTAGGGTACTTATGATGGTTGCTATGCAAAATAGTGCTATGGTAAAAAGTGGATGCTATGGTGGTTGGTATGGTGGTTGCTAAGGTTATGTTGGTTGCTATGGTGGTTGCTAGGTTGGCGTTAGAGTGGTTGTTGCTAGGTTGTTGCTAGGATAATTCAGATAGTTGCTAGATTATTGCTAATAGTAGAGGTCCTGGGAAAGATTTGTATGCACTTCATTTAGCGGAGAATATCTCAACTGTTATAGACTAATATGACCCCATTGAACAACGTGGGATGTGTGCCAAAATCGCTACCCGGGACGAAAGTTCTGAAAATTATCACAATAGGTGACACTATTATCACATTATAGGTGAATGGGACTTTTTTTTTCCTTAATAGATATTCTCATAAACTTCTACCAGTTTAATCTTCATATTAAGAGAAATACTTTTTGTATTACACTTTGTCTTAAAAATAAAATAAAATATGCAAATTAGCCAATATCTCATTAAATATGCGTACATAAACCCTAGTCTGGGTGTTCCCATGCTGCCTTGCGCGCGATTTGATTCACGCTGCTAAGGCAGCCTGGAAACTACCGCCCTAATTTTTGCCTCAGATAGGGAACCAATCACAGAACAGGGGGGAAAGCAAGACGATGATGAGCTACGTATTTGATAGACATCCGTGGCACCCAATAAACAGATCTGGGCATTTTTTTCAAATACGAGAAAATGAACGTTTGGTTCCCAGACCACGTCTCATTGAGAAGTGGTGGCGCTAGCCAGGCTACATAAACCCTTGAAGCTATAGATTTTCTGAGGTGATCACAATGTTCACAATGACCATGATTGTAAGGTCATAGTGTAAGCATTCTTATTTGATATAAAGAAAATGGCTAAAAAACAGTCAACCAATTGCATAGCCTACAATTAGCAACAAACAGGAATTGCCAGTTATTTATTAACCTAAACTTTAAAAGCTTACATTTCCTATCTGTTCTTAATATTGCTGTCATCACCACAACTTTTTTTTTCAACAAAAGTTTACTTGGCAGCCATAGTGACCTGAGATCATAGCAGAGCACATGGCTGTCAAGCAAGATGACTTGTGAGATCAAGAAAAGTAAGGAAATCTACTCTTTATTCTTTGTGTTGCTGTGTACACTTATTACATGTCATTATCATATGAGTTGTAATTTTGTGTATTTAAATAATTATAATGAATTTGTATCAGTTTTAGATGCTCATTGAGCTCAATGCCAATCAAACCAGCTAATAGGCTAACTGAAATAACACCATGCCAATCTCTAGGTATGGTGAAGGGTATGTGATGAAGGGAAAAAAAAGTCCCATTCACCTATAATGTCATAATAGTGTCACCTATTGTGGTCATTTTCAGGACTTTCGTCCCGGGTAGCGATTTTGGCACACATCCCACGTTGTTCAATGGGGTCATATTAGTCTATAACAGTTGAGATATTCTCCGCTAAATGAAGTGCATACAAATCTTTCCCAGGACCTAGACTATAAGGAACATAAGGTGGTTGCTATGCAAAATAAAGCGGTTGCTATGTTGGTTGCTAGGGTAATCATGTTTGTTGCTATCGTGTTTGCTAGGTTGACATTATAGTGGTGGTTCCTAGGTTGTTGCTAGGGTAATTAAGATGGCTGCTAGGGTGTTGATAGGGTAGTTGTGGTGGTTGCTATAGTAGCTCAAATGGTTGCTAGGGTAATCATGTTGGTTGCTATTTTGGTTGCTATGTTGTCATCGTCATATAGTGGTTGATAGAGCTAGGGTGCTTAATCTCATTGGTTGCTACATTGGTTGCTAGGTTGTAACTGTGGAAGTGGTTGCTAGGCTGTTGCTAGGGTATTTGACATGGTTGCTAGGCTGTTGCTAGGGTCCTTGAGGTGATTGCTAGGCTGTTGCTAGTTGTGGTGGTTGCTATGCTGGTTGCTAGGTTAATCTCATTGGTTGCTATATTGGTTGCTAGGTTGTAACTGTGGAAGTGGTTGCTAGGCTGTTGCTTGGGTATTTTACATGGTTGCCAGGCTGTTGCTAGGGTAGTTATGACGGTTGCTATGCTGGTTGCTAGGTTAATCACGTTGGTTGCTATGTTGGTTGTTAGTATCTGTAGAGCCAGATTGTATGCTTAAAGCCTGAGACAGTGAGTCATCTCCCAGCGCCTTCCCGTTTTGCTATTTCTCCTCTCCTCACCATTAAACCTAATTATAAAATCATGGATCCATTCATTTTTTTCTGTTAGCCTGACATCTCCCGGATTGCGAAATTAGGTATGATATACACCAGGGGTGGGCAAACTTTTTGGCTCAAGGGCCACATTGGGTTTTGAAAATTGACCGGCGGGCCGCACAACAGCCCCCCCCCCCTTATAATTTAGTATGAAAAGTATTTGTTTTAAAATATTAATTGCTTACAAATACTGCTAATTTTATGCTTTTTATCAAATGTATAAATTGTGCACTGTCGCTTTAAGACAGTCACTTTAATTCACTTTTATTTCTAAATGATCTTCTGCCTGCTCCGTTTTGGCTAGTGCTGTACCTACGGCTGGGCCCTCTCACAGTTTTTAAATGGTCAGTAGTGGGAACTACTGTTGCCTTCATGATTTCCTTTTAAAACTTTCTTATAAGAAGGAGATATTAATTATCAACAATCACAGCTGGAACCTGCGGCTCTCTCTCCCTCTCGTGAGTGCAGACGCGTTCCCAATTAGCCTAAATGGATTGCATGTTCAAGTTAGATCTGCTGCAAACGAGATAACTAAGAGTTAACTTAGTTTAACATGATGTTATCTCTATTTAACATGATGTTTTGACATTGACATTGTAAACGTTATCTAAGGAGAGTGAAAAGCAGTTTGCAGTAAAGCTAACCAACGTCGTCTCTATCGCAGGAAAAAAATAGCGATCAGCCTGATAACTAAATGAAATGCTCGGCGGGCCGGATGAAAGTGTTTGGCGGGCCGGATCCGGCCCGCGGGCCGCAGTTTGCCCACCCCTGATATACACCCTATACATAGCAATGACTTACTTTCAATTTCAACCCTTTTGTCCTGGCAACCCAAAACCCAAAACCCAAATAAGGTAGTAGGTGCACACTGCGTAGTCACTGAGTCTGGTAAGCAAGCGGAATTGCTTACGAGAATTCACACTTTTAACACTGTTGAGAGAATCAGACTGTACTCTTATCTAGGCTGCATAATTATGAGAAGGCAGGTGTGTTTTTGATGTGTGTCACATTACGGAGGGGATGTTTCTGTGTTTTACAGGGATGTTTCAGTGTTGTAAACTAAAGGGATGTTTCAGTGTTCTAGAGCAGTGTTTCCCAAAGACTGGGTCGCGACCCACGGGTGGGTCGCAGGAGATTTTATTTGGGTCGCCAGCACAATTTATGTTGTATGGTTGCATGTTAGATCTGAAGTGAAATGGGTCGTGATGGTCTGTGCAAAAGTGGGTCCCCAGAAAAAAAGTTTGGGAAACACTGTTCTTTCAGTCAAAGATTCTATAGTTAACTAAGATGAATCATAAGACGATTCACAAATGGAACGAAATGGCTCTAGTTCCGGACTCCTAAATAGGCGTGTCAAAACATAAACTTTTCTCTGAATAAGCAATAAGAACATATAAATATAATTTTGTATACTATTTTACAGTCATTGTTTGTGTGTGATGACAATGAAACACTCTTTCGGACACGGAATGAATAATTTAATTTTGCCCGTTAACCGAGCTAGCTAGCTAACATTAGCACAGTAAGCGGAAAGTGAATGGGAACGGCTAGTTATGTTTGCTAGCTAGCTAGCAGCTAAGGACTTTGGTTAAACTTATATATTGTTGCAAGCTAACCTGAAATAACATACGTTCAGCAACTTTCTGAGTCTCTGAGTCTAGAGCCTCTGACAACAGGTGGCTGTGCACCAGAGCTTTTAGGAGACAGTGACAGATCACAAACAAAGCTATTTTTGTCTTTATTTGTTTCGTTGGAAAATACAATTTCAATGTCGGAATGTTAGGGAGACATAGAACATAGAAAATACATAGAAAATAGGTTCATAACTTACATCGCTGAATAGGGCTAAGGGATTGGTCATATTCCAGGAAAATGTTAATTTCTCCCGTAGGAATACATAGACACTGGACCTCCCGCTAGACACCTAAATGGGCGTGACAGCTTCGAACCCCACGTCACAGCGTGCCAGAATTTACCCTCTTATGAATCGTCTCGCTTTATTAACCGTCTCTGTTTCAGTGTTCTAAACTAAAGGGATGTTTCAATGTTCCAAAGGGATATTTCAGTGTTCTAAACTCGCCTTTAGAGAATCTGAACAGCCCTCATGGTTCTGTACCTCTGGATCAGAGTCCGATCAGAGCCTCATGGGCCCCGGGTCTCCGTGCACGTATTTGATTGGCTGATATCAGTGTATGTTGATATTTGATTGGCCGATATCAGTGTATGTTGATATTTGAATGGCCGATATCAGTGTATGTTGATACTTGATTGGCCGATATCAGTTAGTATTTATGCCATGTGAAGAAAGGCGTGTATCTGTTTGATGCATTGTGTATTTGTGTTGTGATGTAAACCCTGATCACACACACACACATTCTCTAACACCTCCCTGCTTTGTGATCTCTCCACTCAGCTCATCAGCACCCTCTCCTGGTCACTGTCCTCTCAGAACTTGCTACTTCTGTGTGTGTGTGTGTGTGTGTGTGTGTGTGTGTGTGTGTGTGTGAGTCTCTCATCTCTGCCCGCTACTATGTTCTGCTCTCATGTGTTCTGTATCTAAGTGTTCCATAACTTCTGTGTTCTGTATTTTCTTATGTGAGTTCCCATATGTCATTTGTTCTCATGTTTTGAGTTCTCTGATGTTCAGTGTTCTCAGGTTGTGTTCTCATATGTTCTGTGTTCTCGTGGTTCCTCAGGGGGGGTCAGTCTCTGAAGGTCCGGGAGCATAAGGTTCTAGGCCCATACGTGGACGGACTCTCTCAGCTGGCTGTCACAAACTTTGAGGTAAGCACTGCACACACACACACACACACACACACACACTCACTCTTTTCTATCTCTGTCTTTCTCTCTCACACACACACACGCATGCACACGCACACACACACACACACACACACACACACACACACACACACACACACACACACACACACACACACACACACACTCTCTCTTTTCTATCTCTCTGTCTTTCTCTCTCTCTCTCACACACACACACACACACACACACACACACACACACACACACACACACACACACACACACACACACACACTCTTAAAGAGATTGTTCTAGTCACCATAGCTGCGTGCCTGGAGACTAATGTTCATGGTCATTAAATGTGTTTGTGTGTGTTTGTGTGTGTGTGTGCTTGTGTGAGAAAGAGTACGAAACCTTGAATGCCTGTTGGACTTCGGGTTGTTGTCAGGGAAGAATTATGCCTAGCACTTACAGTAATGTGTGTGTGTGTGTGTGTGTGTGTTTGTAAGTGTGTCTGTGGGTTTAGTATAGAAGAGTGGTTGCTTTATTGCTGTGAGTGCTTATGGTTGTTTGTATGTACAGTACATTTGTAAGTGAATTGTTTATGCTTTTCTGTGTGTGTGTGTTGTAGGATATTGATTCTCTGATGTCCGAGGGGAATAAGTCTCGTACAGTCGCCGCCACCAACATGAACGAGGAGAGCAGTCGCTCCCATGCTGTCTTCAGCATCATCATTACACAGACACTCTGTGACCTACAGTCAGGGGTAACACACACACACACACACACACACATGCACATACATCCTGTCTTCAGCATTATCATTACACAGACACTCTGTGACCTACAGTCAGGGGTAACACACGCACACACACACATCCTGCCTTCAGCATTATCATTACACAGACACTCTGTGACCTACAGTTAGGGGTAACACACACACACACACACATACACACACACACACACACCATAACCTAAGATCAGATGTGTGCGTGCGTGTGTGTGTGTGTGTGTGTGTGTGTGTGTGTGTAGAACTCAGGTGAGAAGGTGAGTAAGATGAGTCTGGTGGATCTGGCGGGGTCAGAGCGAGTCTCAAAGACTGGAGCTGCTGGAGAGAGACTGAAGGAGGGAAGCAACATCAACAAGTGAGACACACACACACACACACACACACACACACAATCTCCATGTGTTGGATGGGGGAGAGTATGATCGATTTATCCCTGTGTGTGTGTGTGTGTGTGTGTGTGTGTCCACAGGTCTCTGACCACACTGGGCTGTGTGATCTCTGCTCTGGCAGACCAGTCGTCTGGAAAAGGGAAGAATAAATTTGTGCCTTACAGAGACTCTGTCCTCACCTGGCTACTGAAGGTAATGGCACTGTGTGTGTGTGTCTCTCTGTTAGGGGGTGGCCGTATGTGTGTGTGCGTGTGTGTGCAAGTGTTTGTGTTTGAGCTGGTGTGACTGGGACATCTGCTGTGTGTGTGTGGCCACTGTGTGTGTGTGTGTGTGTGTGTCCGTGTGTGGTCACTGTGTGTGTGTGCAAGTGTTTGTGTTTGGGCTGGTTTGACTGGGACATCTGCTGTGTGTGTGTGGCCACTGTGTGTGTGTGTGTGTGTCCGTGTGTGGTCACTGTGTGTGTGTGCAAGTGTTTGTGTTTGGTCTGGTGTGACTGGGACATCTGCTGTGTGTGTGTGTTCAGGACAGTCTCGGTGGGAACAGTAAGACGGCGATGATCGCCACGGTGAGTCCTGCGGCCGATAACTATGAGGAGACGCTGTCCACACTCCGCTACGCTGACCGCGCCAAACGCATCGTCAACCATGCCGTTGTTAACGAGGACCCCAACGCACGCATCATCAGGGAGCTACGGGAGGAGGTGGAGAAGCTACGAGACCAGCTCAACCAAGCTGAGGTGTGTGTGTGTGTGTGTGTGTGTGTGTGTGTGTGTGTGCGTGCGCGTGTCAGTGATGCGCGGGTACATGTATGAACGACCT
>NW_027468587.1:27652122-27662122 GCF_046254945.1 Alosa pseudoharengus
GTGTGTGTGTGTGTGTGTGTGTGTGTGTTTGTGGTGTATATGGTGGTGTGTGTGTGTGTGTGTGTGTGTTAGGTGGAGTGAGGTGTCGAGGCAGCTGGAGCTGTGGGTCTCTATACAGGAGCTGAATGAGCAGGGGGAGTATTCCTCAGTGGAGCTCCACACCGCTAAAGACGTCACCACAGGAGGAGTCTTCCAGCTCCGACAGGTCCGCTGTGTGTGTGTGCTTCTGTGTGTGTGTGCGTGTGTGTGTGTGAAGGAGTGTATAGTTATATTTCTTGCGTAGCTGCATGGTAGTGTCTTACCCCACTACTCTGTTTATGTATTCGGGCTGGCAAGCAAGTAACATTAATCATCAGGTTATTTTACACATCAGCAAACTTATACAGCACTCCAGCTGATGCATTTTTTGGGGAATTTTGACAAAACCATGGTTGAAATAGACTACTTGGGGCGTTTTGACAAAACCACGGTTGAAATAGGCTACTTAGGGCGTTTTCACACTAACAGCCTTAAGTGTGTTTTAATCAAACTGAAATGCTCAGCAAAACCAAGATTGAAATAGGCTACTTATATTTGCCTTCAATTTCATTTCAGCTTAAAGATAAGAATCAGATCTTTTCAAAGAAGTCTGACATTTATACCATAATTGACACATTACAGAATATGATGTTGCCAGAATAGTGCATCGACATGACACATTATGTGATTTTTAGTGCTGTCAAACGATTAAAAAATTTAATCGCGATTAATCGCTGAATTCCTATAGTTAATCACGATTAATCACATATTTTATCATATGGTTAAAATTCTATTATTTTGCATTTCTGAACTTTCCAGGAGTCGATATTAACAATAAAGCAATTATTGTGTATCTTGATTGGGAGTTACTTTATTAACTGAACTTTAAGACGTACTGTAGGTCTATTTGATTATTTCAAATCAAATTTCAAAAGATGTGCAGCAGACCTGAGGCAACACAATATTCTTCAGAAATTTAGCTGATATAAATGCTACCGCAGAAGTGCGTGCACAAAATGTAGGCCTACACACATTATAAAGGGCATAACAAACAGAAAATATTATATTCATACTATATTTATTATCTTTGAGTTCAGTTGAAAATAAGGAAGCTTTCAACATGAGTGCATTGCCATTTTATAGGCCTACAGTCTATGGTGCACTGTCACTTGCCACACACATCAGCGCCGAAGTTTTTAACAGGCAAACACTGGATGAACAATGGATTTTATGGAGCAGCGTCGACCAAATATAACTGAATCGTGATTTACACGGCGCCAAAGTGCGATGCTGGTGTGCGGAGTTGTATTGAAAAGAATGGAATCTAATGTAAATGAATGTCGAAAGCAGAGTGCATCGCAAATAGTAGCAGCCAAAGAGGAATGTTGATAACAAAACAAGTGACGGTGAAAGAATCTTTGGCGGCACACATTTAATGCATCAGCCTAGGCTACTACTCTTTGGCCGGCTCGTAAGCCCAAACAAGTGTGTGCAGCATGCCTTTACGTAGCCTACTAACGGCGCATCATCACAAAGATATATTTAATCTGCATCACGCCCCATTTTAGAGGAAAACAAGTTAACATTATATCATTGATAGACAGCTAGTAATCACACGTTGACGTTACATCTATTTTTAATTCACAGGACATTCAATCATTTGAACACGGCAGTTATGAAGAATTATGTTTATGTAACTTACTCATGTCGAAACTATGTACATTACCAACCTAATCCGTTTGCAATACCCCATGTTGAGAACAAATTTACCATAATATCCTATGCAAAACGGTTAGCTTGCTAGCTAGCGAACTGTGGAACTTCAGTATAACATAGCCAATTATCTCACCTACTGTAGTTGTAGGAAATAGGCTACGTTCATATTACAAGTGATAGAATGAATGTGTGACTTATGTTTAGTTGATGTTATGACATGTAAAGTTAAGCTTGCTGAACTTAGTTATAGTCAGCCACGGGCAGTTTGACTGTGCCTATCGATACATTCGTTACACTCCTGTAAACTACAAAGAGCAAACCATAGGAACATGGTCATATTAATCCCATAAACACACAGATAACTCTTACACCAACCTTATTTTGTGCCTTTTATTCACGTTTGTTTCGTGATTTAGTAAGTATAAGCCCTTTTCGCTCCCCACTTTGATGCAGCATAGGTTTCCATTATATCAGTCATCTTTTCCCTAAAAGGGGGCGTGTATGTGCAACACATACAACGTTCCATTAAATTCGTCAGTGCTTATTGTTTAGTTTCCGGTCTAGCTAAATCCAGTGTGGTGTTGTAGTTGTTCTAACGTTACTAGTTGTTGCAACAGCATGTGAAAAAACGACAAAGTTTGTTTAACCAAAAAGAACGTTAATCTCGCGTTAAAAAAATTGACGCCGTTAAAATAGGTTTACGTTAACGCCGTTAATAACGCGTTTAACTGACAGCACTAGTGATTTTACAATATGTTCTTTTCAAATGAATTGACAGACATTTACATTGCGCCTATATGCAAAATATGATTTAGGGGAATAGCCTAATATAATATGAAGTGTCAGCAGGCTGCACATGCAATCTGGAGAGCAAACAGGAAATCTAGACTCCATCAAGTGAAGTAACATCAAACACTGTCTACCATCAAACATCACTCACCCAGCACCGACACAACTGAACAATCCTTACTCACCCAGCACCGACACAACTTGACAATCCTTACTTACCCAGCACCGACACAACTGGACAATCCTCACTCACCCAGCACCGATATAACTGAACGAGAATTATGGGAGCATCAGGATTATTTTTTTGTATTTATTTAGTGTTTTGTACCCTATAACGTTACTCCAGCTTGTCATGGTGACTCAGACGAATGTGTCTTGGATCAAAAACAGAGTTGCTGACCATATCGACCATATGGTTGCTGACCATGTCAGTGTGGACGCTTTTGTTGTTATAGTGATCTTTATCGTTATAGCTATTGTTCTAGATATTGTTATAGCTATTGTTATAGTTATAGCTATTGTTATAGATATCGTTATTGTTATAGATATCGTTATAGTTATTGTTATAGTTTTCAATATAGCTATTGTTATAGCTATCGTAATAGTTATCACTATAGTGTTTGATATAGCTATTGTTATCATTATCGTTATAGTTATCGTTATAGCTATGGTTATCGTTATAACTATCGATCCTGGTGTGAACGACCCTTTAAAGATATAAGACTGTAGCAGGGCAACTGTGGTTCAGAAGGAAGTTCCCTGAATTGACTGAACACAGCGTAGCTTCACTACCTAATCTAATCAGATCTCTTACGGGTGCAGTTGACAGCTTGTTGAGAAACATTTTACCACAAAGTTAAGTGTCCTTGTCAATAGTACAAGTGTGTGTTTGTGTGTGTGTGTGTGTGTTTGTGTGTGTGTGTGTGTCCAGGAGGTTGCGCATGTATTCTGCTGCATCCTTAATATTTGTGTCCCTGTATAATTTTCTTCATGTGGACATAAATAAATGGTTAAAATGTGTGTGTGTGTGTGTGTGTGTGTGTGTAGGGTCACTCTCGCAGGCTGCTGGTGTGTGTGCGTCCGGTCCAGTTCTCCGGTACGCTGCCTCTGCTGGCTGAGGCTGTGCTCTCGGTGTCCATCGGATGTGTGTCTGCACGCTCCACCAAACTACAGCGCCCACTCGACAGCTACCAGGTCAGCACACACAAAAAACAAACACACACATGCACATACACACACACACAAACACACGCACACACAAACAAATACACGCACGCACGCACAAACACACACACACATGCACACGCGCACACACACCTCCAGTGTGCCATCATGTTCCACCAAACTACAGTGCCCACTCGACAGTTACCAGGTTATTACACACACACACGCACACACACACACAAACACACACGCACTTAATAAACACACGTGCACACAGACACACACACACACACACACAAACACCTGCAGTGTGCCAGTCTGCCGTTATTACACACACACACACACACACACACACACACACACACACACATACACACACACATACACACACACACACACACACAAACTTTTGCCTGATCCCTGAGGTCAGTGTTTGTTTAGGGTGGGGGACGGTATTCCACACAGGTGTGTGTGTGTGTGTGTGTGTCTGTGTATGTGTGTGCGCGCGCAGGGGTCAAAATTAACTTTTTGGCTTACTTGGCAAAATGGCTAGTAGATGAAAAAAAGGACCAGCCAGACAAAACTAAACAAAGTAGCCTATCATTAGCCTATTATACAGCCTTTCAGAATGCTGTAGAAGATTGCAAGTTCCACTGCAAAGTCCAAATGTTTAAATGAACGGGCCTTCCCAATGTTTAGAGGTTCAGTCATTATTAATTTTGTAGCCTATAATCAGACAGTGTTGAAGCGGAGCAAACAAATTACATTGCTCTATCCCGGTCAGTAATCAAGGATCTTTGCTATAATGACCGCTGCAAACATATGACCGTGGCAACGGGTTTTGAGCTATGAATCACGTCTTTCATATCATTCTGTGAGTTTGTTCGTCATCATTGAAAGTGAAAGTAAGCAACTAATAGGCTATTAGGCAGGTCAATATAGGGTTCAACATCAAAAAAATTGGATTCTTTTTTTATGGATTCTGGTACTGTTGGACATGCTAAACATACTAAAAATCTGACCTTTGGAAAGGGGTAATTTTCAAGATGGCTGCCAAGAGGTTAGAATGGCTATGGGCTCTATCTTGGCGATCTAAAACTCATGGGCACTGGCGAATAGCTTAAATACATTTAGGGGTTTGTCCAGTTCACATTCGGGGTGGTTTTGTTATCAAACGTCGGGCGCTTGGCGCAAAAAGGCGGTTCTTATGTTTCTTAATCAGTCATGGGTGTGTTTTGGGCGTAACATCCTTTAAACCAATGAAAGGATCCAATGAAAATGAAATCTGTAATTCCCTTGAATAGCAAGCAGCGCAACATCAAATAGCGCATCAGTATTTTCATAGGAACGCATTTGAAGGAATCTGCTTGCACGTGAGACCGTATGGAACAGGTTTTCCACTAAACCATGCTTTACTAAAACCTAGCAGAGTATAGCCTACACGCATCTGCACTCGTCTATTATTTGAACTCATTGGCAAAGTGAAACTAACTTTACAGTGGTGTCATATTCAATGACAAAACAGTTCTACACAGTTAATTACTTTCACTATTGATTGACAATGGGTTACCATCGAAAAAACACAGCCTGGAAAAAGCAACACTTACCCCAATAATGTTTGAAAAACGGAATAAAAAACCTCAGAACATTTATCCTGCAGAGGAGTTGCTGCTTACATCTCGTGACAGTACGTCTTCAGCTGTGCTTCATATGCGCCTTTCGCTATAGACCAGGTTTTTCTTGGTCAGTTGCGTAAAGCTTTTTAGATGGTGTAAGATGGCGATTTTTAGATAATGCGCCAGACCACACCTTAGGTTTTTAATTGCCACACCCCTGGGTGCGTTGTTTAATAAAAGAGTGCATGGTGAAAAATTTGAGTGTAAGATAGGAATACGCTTTGCGTCGTGATAAGTATACGCTTTGCGTCGTGATAAGTATACGCTTTGCGCTGCATTTCTGCAATAAGCAGCCGTTTTCCACACGCCAAAGTGGCGCAGTTGCCATAATTCAGCCGCCCATACAAACAGTGTACTCGCCATGGGCGCTTGGCCGGTGCTAATTTCGAGCCCTGTGTGTGCGTTTGCGTGATTGCCTCATCCCAGGGGTCAGTGTTTGTTCTAGGGTGGAGAAGTTAAGGTTTAAAGGGAAGGTTTAAAGGGTCTGACTGTGTGTGTGTATTTGTGTGTGTGTGTGTGTGCATGTGTATATATTTGTGTGTGTATGTGTGAGCGTGGGTGTGTTCTCTCCTGGCTGCAGGAGGAAGATGGAGAGGTGGATAGCTATCAGGTACCCCCCCCCCCCCCCTCACGTGGTGCTGGCATGAGCTTACAGATAGGGGGCGCTCTAGATCCCAGCACAGTGTGTAAAGCACAACACTCAACCCCCTCCACACACACACATACCGCTGCATGTTGTCATGCTTCACCTGACCCAAAACCGCCACCCCCCCTTTCTCATCACAACCTACAGGCACTGTGGACGAGGAGTTTCATCAGCTAGTTGACTATTAAACTGTTATACTCTCAGAGACCTGTTCCACAATGACAGAGACCTGTTCCATATAAGTTATGTAAAGTGGTGCAATAAGAACACATCTGCTATGGTATCCATTTGAATTGTTCATTAAACACCTGCTGCTAACAGCTAGCATTAGCAATGTACGACTAGCCAACTGCTAGCACTAGCAATGTACGACTAGCCAACCACAGCCCCTCTTATCCTAATGGGCCAAAATTGTCTGTGGGGAAAAAAACAGCTTTTCAGGCTGTGTGCAGCTCCAGGCTGATTGGTCTGCAGGTCGACCGTTAGCTAGTTAGCATGCTAGTGATTGGTCTGCAGGTTAGCTAGTTAGCGTGTTAGTGATTGTTCTGTAGGTCCACCCAAGGGTGCAAGCGAGCATCTGGAAAGCCTACCCCCTATGGCAGATTCCATATGCTAACAAGCCATCACTTACTGCTAGCATTCCATTGAATCCCATTCATTTTTGCGTCACCTTGACAGCAAATAACTTTACATCTGAAGCGTTTAAAGACTCTATTTGTCCATTGTTTATTTCTAAAGAAACATAACAATGTATGAAAGGCTCCATTACCGTGTATCCACGCTATGGCCCCGTAGCAGCTGTTTTTTGTAAAAATGGCTAAAAAATGGCTAACCATGTGATTTTCTGTTGTACAGTAAAGACTGGTAGAGACAGGTTGCCAAGGAAGTCTGGGATCTGTTTGTCTGTCGGTAGCTAGTTGTGTGCTAGTAATTTCTCTGCAGGTTAGCTAGTTAGCGTGCTAGTGATTGGTCTGCAGGTCCACCGTTAGCTAGTTAGCATGCTAGTGATTTGCTCTGCAGGTCTGTCGTTAGCTAGTTAGCATGCTAGTGATTGGTCTGCAACTCCACCATTAGCTAGTTAGCGGGTAAGTGTTTGACACACTCCATAGTGCTTCCTTGAAATGGACACAGTTAGTCATCAGTGAATCAGTCCTTCTGGGCCTGGTGTGTACAAATACATACACATACTGTCTCACACACACACAATACCAACTCCTACCCCTTACCACCACACTAACCCTGACTAGCTTACACATGTCTGCATGAGGCATGAGCCAATCGCATGAGGCATCACAGGTCACATGACGCATTAATGGCAGCTGAGGGAAAGGGCTTGTGTGTGACCTCAGAGGGAGGGAGGTGATTGTGTGTTGAGTGTGTGAAAGTTTGCATTTGTTTATGCATGTGTGTGTTTGAGTGTGTTAGCGTTTGCGTTCCACCAAACTTCAGTACATATGTGTATGCGCACGTGAGTGACCATGAGTAATTTCCATCCCTGGTGTGTGTGTGTATGCGCACGTGAGTGACCATGTATGTATGTGCATGATTGCAGAAGTGTGTGAATATGTGTGTATTGCATGCTTGCTTGTGTGTGTGTGTGTGTGTGTGTGTGTGTGTGTGTGTGTGTGTGTGTGTGTGTGTGTGTGTGTGTGTGTGTCTGTTAACTCAAAGATCATCATCAGAAGAAACACAAGCATTCTGGAGTCCCATGAAGTAGTCAGTGTGTGTGAGTGTGCGTGTGGTGTGTGTGTGTGTGTGTGTGTGTGATCTATGTCCAAAAGAGAAAAAGAGGCGTGGCTAATTGGGCTTTTATAAAGTAAACAAGGCTGTTAACTAACTACATTTGTGAACAAGCCGACTGTAACAGACACACAGACCAGTGAACAAGCCGCCTGTGGGCTGTTTTGCTATTTGATTATTCGTGTGTAATTCATCGTGCCCATAGAATATAGTAGTGTGTGTGTGTTAGAGGGAGTTCAGGTGTGTGATTGTCTGACTGTGTGTGTGTGTGTGCGTGCGTGCGTGTAAGCAGTGTTAGTTCAGTGCATGTGTACATGCTTATGCATCTGTGTGTGTGTGTGTGTGTGTGTGTGTGTGTGTGCGTACGTGCGTGTGTGTGTGTGTGTGCAGGAGGATGATCTGAACTGTGTGAGGCAGCGCTGGTCTGAGGCACTGGTCAAGAGGAGAGAGTATCTGGACGAACAGATCAAGAAGATCATCAACAAACCTGGTGAATCACACACTCCTCTCATCTCACACACACTTCTCTAATCTCAAACGCACACAAACCTCATCTTACACACTCACACACACACTCCTCATCTCACACGTACACTTCTCTAATCTCAAACACACACAAACCTCCTCTCACACACACACACACACATTCCTCTCATCTCACACACTCTCTATCCCTCTCTCTCTCTATCCCTCTCTCTCTCTCTCTCCCTCTCTCCAGAGAAGTCGGAGGAGGATATGGAGCGGGAGGCGCGGCTTGTTGAGCAGTGGGTGGGGCTTACAGAGGAGCGGAATGCTGTGCTGGTGCCGGCGCCAGGCAGTGGAATACCGGGAGCCCCCGCCCACTGGTACACACATCCACACACACACACACACACACATACACACACACACACACACACATCACCCACACATATACACACACACTCTCATCACCCACCCACACATACACACACACACACACACACTCATTACACACACACACACACACACACACACACACACACAATGGAATATCGGGAGCCCCTTGCCCACTGGTACACACACACACACACACACTATACACACTGATATGACCTAGGGGTAAGGCCACAACAAAAGAGGGAGTCGAGAGGTTTGATATTTAACTAAAATGTGGATTTATTAACCAAATCAAATGAACCAAATAACAACCAACCAACCAAACAAAGAATGTGAGATGGGACCAAGTCAGCTGTCAGTACTGCATGGATGTTGTGTTTGGGTCCAAGTCAGTCGTCAGTACTGCATGGATGTGGTGTGAGATGGGACAGTGTTTCCCACATAATTGAATTCTATTTGTGGTGGTAGGATTGCAGAATTAACTTGAATGCAAAAGTTTTTAAAGTTTAATTCCGGTATTTAGCACTTTGAGTCCCTTTTCTGGTTAGTTTTGGATGAACTAGAGTGGTGGACACCGAAATTTTGACGATGGGTCCTGTCTCGACTTTTCTTACTCATTTTGAATCACCTTTGACTACTTCAGAGTGGCGGTCTATGGGCAAGCACAAACATGTCCTTAAAACAACCCTTAACGTTCATTTTCAAAACTGTGCAACTCACCGAGTGATAACTTTAAAAACTAAATGTTGGGTGTGTGTTTCAGGATCCTCTCCTGGAATGAAGGCACACACACACACGCACACACACACACACACACACACACACACACAATAATAACAGTAAATGTGGGGTGTTTTGTTTCAGGACGCCCTCTCCTGGTATGGAGGTTCATACACCTGTACTCTTCCTGGACCTGAATGGTAAATAGCCGACTCCTGTGTGTGTGAGGGTGTGTGTGTGTGTGTGTGTGTGTGTGTGTGAGTGTGTGAGTGTGTGTGTGAGAGTATTCTGGGCTTCTCTGTTGAGTGTGTGTGTGTGCGCATGAGAGTGTGTGTGTGTGTGTGTGTGAGTGTGTTATGCACACATTGTGAACACATAAAGGGGGAAACACAGAGTATGGTTACAAAAGTTTACAATTTATTGAATCAAGTTAACAAAGTCCCAAAACAAGCAGCATCAGACAAACGGGCCTTCAAACAAAGACATGTCACAGAGAGAAGCCCAGAATACTCTCACACACACACACACACACACACACACACACACACACTCACACACACACACACACAGAGAAGCCCAGAATACTCTCACACACACACACACACACACACACACACACACACACACACACACACACACACACACACACACACACAGAAAAGCCCAGAATACT
>NW_027468587.1:27667122-27817122 GCF_046254945.1 Alosa pseudoharengus
ATGATGACATCAAGGTGAGTTTTGTGTACAAATGTTACTGTAAATGCAGAATGTTTTACTGATAATTATGTAAACATGTTTACTAATGTGACAACAGACATGTTTACTAACGTGACAACAGACATGTTTACTAATGTGACAACAGACATGTTTACTAACGTGACAACAGACATGTTTACTAACTTGACGTCAAGTCAACTTTATTTCTATAGCACATTTTACTGTATGTACAGACGTGTTTACTAGAATAGTTACAGACATGTTAACTAAGGTGATTACAAAAATTTTTACTAGAAAATTACATACATTTTACTAGAATAATTACAGACATGTTTACTAATGTATTTGCAGACATGAACAAAATATATTTATTGTAAAAAGTAATCAGAAATCATTCTAAATGATAATAAGAAATGTAGTCCAAAAATATACCAGAAAGTAGTTTGATGTCGAAAGATAATAAAAAAGAGAAGACAAAACAACCAACAGACGACCCAGAGAGAGAGAGAGAAAGAGAGAGGGGCGTGTAGATGTGGTATAAGTGTTAACTGATATGTCTGGTGTGTGTGTGTGTGTGTGTGTGTCAGAGCCAGTGTGAAAGTCAGCAGGACCTTACAGAGTGTGTGTTCCAGGACCCCTCAGTGTGTTCCACCCCTACTAAGAACCGCGAAAATCATGGTACACACACACACACACACAATCATACACACTCATACACTTACACACACACACTCATACACACACACACACACACACTCATACACTCACACACTCACACACACTTATACACTCATACACAGTCATACACTCACACACACTTATACACTCACACACTAGGGTTGTGCCAATGGACGATATCATCGTCCATCGTGATGGTTGACAGGCATCACGATGGGAAGCAACCATCGTGATGCCACGCCCCCACATGCCAGTCACTAATTCCTGCTGTAACAGGCTAAAACATAAAAAAACCTTTCCCTGGAAATGAAATTGAGGCTACTTTAAAGGCTGTCAGCCAAACAGTTATCACGTATTAGTCTACCGTTTTGTAAAATAAAAGACTTTAGTCTACCGTGTTATTCAAATAATTCCTGATTGTGACGTGAATGTGTAGGCCTAATTGTCTTTTTGTAGCCTACATGTCTCGCAGGCCTATAGCCTACATTGGACGTAAAATATGTAGCCTAATGTTTTAGCAGAAAATAGTCCTATAGAATTATTATTGTTTGGCTACGACTAGGAGATTCTAGCGCTGAAATATTTTTGCGAGGCTACAGCGAGCGCCAAATGCGTCCTTCTCCTCTTGTGTTAATGTAAACCATTTCTTTCGTTAATTATAGGATCAGAAGGTAGCCTATCCGTCTTTCACTGTAAGGCTTGTATTTCGTGCATTTAGCAAAAGTCCCAGACAGCAGCGGAGTGGTAATCGGGATTCGTTATTTGTAAACGTTTTTTAACTTCTCCCTCCTATAGCCTGGACTGCGCAATCGCAGCCCTTTACTTTCACTTCCCGCCGCCCTCATAGTCAGCATAGACGGTAGCCTGATAACGTGGGATGCTGACCACGATAGTAGTCTTAAGTAGCTTTTTTGCTAGGCCCAGCGAAGGCTGGCAATGTGTAATATTCCGCTGGTTGGTGCACACTGCACACGCAAGTGTTCAGATTGATTGATCCGTCTTTCATGACGATTTTCTTGGAGCAGATCTTCCACACAACTTCGGTAGCCTGGGCCTGGTCAGTAGGCCTATGTCTCTCTTAGCTGTCCACTTTCATCAGGTCGTATAGCCTATATAATAATATAATACATTTTTTTATGTAGAAAATTATAAATGTATTTCTGTACAGACATATGGTAATTAATTAGTGTTTACACTACCCCCCCACGATATCATCGTCCATCACGATGTTTTACTGTACACATCGTCAAATGCCAATTTAGGGGACATCGCCCAACCCTATCACACACTCATACACTCACACACACTCACACACACACACACACACACTTATGCACTCACACACACTCATACACTTATACACTCACACACACTCACAAACACTCACACACACTCACACTTTCTCGTGCACACACAATCTCTCTCTCTCTCATACACACACTCACAAACACACTCACACACACACTCACACACACACACACACACACACACACACACACACACACACACACACACACACACACTGGTGTTGGTTGTGACTGGCCCGTGTTGCAGGTGCTGCCCCGGAGAGCCCGGTGTGGCTGTCCAGTCCATTTAAGGTTCTGCCGGTCCAGCCGCAGCGTTTCCTACAGGCCCTGCTGCCCGTCAGAGAGGAACAGAGAGGCCGAGAGGCTCGACCACTACTGGGACAGGAGGTAACACACACACACACACACACACACACACACACACACACACACACACAGTCATACTCCCATGCACACATACACACACACACACACACACTCAGACAGTCATGCTCGCATACACACACACACACACACACACACACACACACACACACACTCAGACAGTAATGCTCTCACATACACACACACACACACAGTCATGCTCCCATACACACACACACACACACTCAGACAGTCATGCTCACACACACACACACACACACACACACACACACACACACACACACACAGTCATGCTCCCATACACACACACACACACTCTAGACAGTCATGCTCTCACATACACACACACCTCTCCATCTCTCCATCCACATACTCCTTCATGTGATCTCATTTGTGTTAGATGTGTTATGTGTCTGTGTGTGTGTGTGTGTGTGTTTGCATGCCTCTCTCACTTCTAACTCTACCACATCATGACTGCACTCATCACTGAGTGTCTGGATGTGCGTGCATGTGTTTGTGTGTGTTTGTGCCAAAGCTATACTGCTCTGTGAGAGTGGATGTGTGTGAATGTTATAGATTTGTGTACGTGTATTTACCATTGCCCCATTTGAGTGTGGAGAGTGTGTGTGTGTGTGTGTGCTTGATATTGTCATTACTATGTGTGTGTGTGAGAGAGAGAGAGAGGAAGACAGAGCGCGAGCATGTGCTATCCTGCATGTCCTGTGTGTGTGTGTGTGTGTGAGCCGCTGCGTTGTGTGTGTGTTGCAGAGCATGCGCTGGGCTGTGGAGAGCACAACGCTGCCCCCTAGCTGCCAGTGGCCACAGCGCAGTCACAGACTCACTCAGCCACCACAAGCACACACTGCTGTAAGTTACACACACACACACACACACACACACACTTACTCACTCATATACTGACACACTCACGTTTAACACACACTTACTAACTCACACACACACAAAGCAGTGTTTCCCACAGAATTGGATTTCATTTGTGGTGGTAGCTGACTTGGGCAACGGTGGGGAGGGATCGAAAATTATTATTTACAATTAAATTCATAATTAAATTCATAATGTTTTCTATGTAGTTCTATGTAGTAAAATGTAGTAAACTAAAGGTTCGTAGGCCTACTTCTTCTCCTTGGGACAAGCACTTTTGACTCATACATTCAGTGTCAGAGTCAATAAAATGAATAGAGCCCAGCCTAGTCGAAATTGACAAGCAGCTGTAACCAAGCATGCTAAGCTCGACATCCAAACAGTATTCTAACGTTAGTTTAGAGATACGGCTTGATTGCATAAGTTAGTTATTCCACTGTTTATTCCACTGCTTGGTTGAATTTGCCATTGTCCTATGTAATTTAGAACGACCATTAACCGTATGTTATTTGCACACCTATGAAGTAGATCAATTTTTTTGGCCGTATCACACATGTATATTAATTCGCCAAACTCGTTGTGAAGTTTAAATTAACGGTCACGTTGCATCCGAGCTGTAAAATGCAGACGTTCAGAACATGGCAACATTGTAGCATATGACGGAGGTGGCTTTTAGCTAGATGGATGACAGCAGGCTAAGTAAAATAGCGATGTTTCATGAAGTTCATCAGAATATTGGGATACGCCCGCTTGACAACGGGAGAGATAGAACTAACGACTGGCCTTTGGCCGTAGCAACCATCCATTGAGAACTAGCGGCAGTTTGTCCTGCAAGTTGAGAAATTAGTTGATATGTGTCGGAAGAAATTAGTTCTACAAACAAGACAGTTTTAGCGATTAAAACGTTAAAATTGTAACAGGAAATGAACACAACGCAAGTGGCAACAGTGGAATAAGCGGGATAATGGACTCCACAGTGGTCTGTTCACAGAAATGACTATGTTGTGATAAGACCTTAGCAGAGTTAATTTGAATGCAGCTGTTTTTAACAAATTTGTGCAGCATGGTCACGATGCTAAGTGGATTTAATAGCAAATTAGCCAGTCGTCTTTTTATGCAATGTTTCTATGTGCCAATAACAATCCTTCACTGGTTGTTAATGTTTTGTTAAATGTACATGCAGAGCGGGTTCGTTATGAGAGAGCGTAGCGGGGCAAGGAAAGGCTGCGTGCTTGAAAAGCACAGCTCATTGAAAGGATTTGATCTCATTTAATAATACAACATAAAACATTATTGTGTGGCGGCCACTGTTGATTTTATAGCGGCCTGCCACAGCTTAGTCAATGTATGGGAAACACTGCACAGACACAGACTCATTCTCTCTCTCTCTCTCTCTCACACACACACACACACAGACACACACACATGCCTAAAACACACTCACTCACTCTCTCACACACACACACAATACACAACATATGTTCACTCACAAACATACTCACACGTGCACACACATGCTTAAAAAGTAAATAAACACACACACCTAACACACGCTCACAACCACACACGCTTAATACACTCCCCACACACACATACATTCAGACAAACACACACACACCCTTTTTCACTCACATACTCACATGCACACACACATGCCTAACACACACTCTCACACGTACACATACACACGCACTCACTTAGCACACACGTCATGCGCACACATACATATTCATCCACTTAACTGCCACATACACTGACACCCAACACACACATGCACTCACTCACACACACACACACGTACAGTCACTCACCTACTCTCTCACACACCCACACACGCACAGTCACTCACCTACTCAACAAATACACCCTGCTGTAAGATACACTCCACACGCACACAGGGAAAAGCTAGTGTGTGATTGGTCATTCCTCATCAAACTCAGTAACCATGGTAACATCATTGCAGAGCTCCTCCCCCTCTCATCTTCACCTGTGATGTCACAGCTAACTCTCTGATGTCAGAGCTCTCTGACATCACTTCCTTTGCCCTCTCCTCAACCCGTTTTTAGCCAATGGGGTCACTCCGTGTCAAATCAGATAAGGTTGTTGCTGCACCGTCACAGATTTGGTTCAAACCTTGTCTACATCATAAATGGCTCCCAAAACCAAGGCCTGTGAAATATTTCTGTTCAAATCCTGTCTTCATATTATTTTCAGCCCTTGATATTACTCATTATCAGGGAAGTAATGTTTTAGCATTAATATAATGAAGAGTATTATTCATAGCCAGCCCAAACAATGTTCTGAAGAAGTGTAAAAGAGAGTGAAAAAAAAAAGAGTGAAAAATGAAAACATTGGAATTTATCAAAAATATTTTACAGGTCTTATAGTTTTGATATGTAAACATTATGTAGACAAACTTTGAGCAAAATCTGAGACAGTGCGGAAACCATTTTCCTAGAATCTTTCTGGAATGACCCCAATCAGACTGTTAGTTTCAATCTGCCTGTCTGACCATGAACATTCAATGATGTCTCTGTGTGGGTGTGGATGTGGGTATGTGTGCGTGCGTGCGTGCGTGTGTGTGCGTGTGCTTGTGCGTGCGTGTGCGTGTGCATGTGTGTGTGTGTGTACAGGACTCGGATGAGGAGGAGTGCGATGTCCCTGTGAGTCCGGTCCAGGGCGGGGTGCCGTTGGAGATGTATGTTCCAGAAGACTTCGCCAACTTTGACGTGTACAACGCCAGCCTGGAGGGCAGTGTGTGTGTGCGTGGGGAGCGTGGGCGTGCCGGGGTGTGTGAGCGTGAGTGTGTGTGTGTGCGCGGGGAGCGTGCGCGTGAGTGTGTGTGTGTGTCGCGCAGCCCGACGGTGAGCAGCTGCACCAGTGGCTACTTCTCTCACAGCGCCTCCACCGCCACCCTCTCTGACGCCGCCCAATCAGATGCCACGCCAGCCGACGCCAGCCACTCAGACACCACGCTTGCTGATGCCAGCCAATCAGACACCACGCTCGCTGATGCCAGCCAATCAGATGCAACGCTCGCTGATGCCAGCCAATCAGATGCAACGCTCGCTGACACCTGCCAATCAGATGCCACGCTGGATGAAACCAGCCTATCAGAAGCCACGCTTGGTGATGTTGTTCTACCCAACAGCAGCAGCAGCTCGGAGCAGCTCAGCAGAGACTGCTCCCACACCCCTGCTGCAGCCACACTCACACACAAACACTCACACGCACATTCCTCCTCGTCGCTGACCCCTCCTGGCCCCCTCCTCTGTGTTCTCAGCACCAGTCCCGAGTTCTCTGACTTCCAGGGGGCGGGAGAAGGACTGGGGGGGGACACCTGGCCCAAACTCACCTCCCTCGACCCCCCCAAACTGACCAATGTGGACCCCTCCAAACTGACCAATGTGGACCCCCCCACCGAACCCAAACTTGCCAATGGTCAGGGTCCCAGGCCACCCCAAGAGGGATCAGTGGAGCAACTCCCTGATTGGATGGCTCCGGGGGAGGGACCAGTGGAGCAGCTCCCTGATTGGATGGCTCCAGGAGAGCTGGTGTGGGTGGGCGGGCACTGTGGAACTGTGCACTATGTGGGCGGAGTCGAGTTTGCTGCTGGAATCTGGGTGGGAGTGGAGCTGGAGCTAGCTGTTGGTGAGTGGGAGTGTGAGAGTGTGTGTGTGTGTATGCAGGTATCTGGTTGAGTGTGTGTCTGTGTGTGTATCGGTGTCTGTGTGTGTATGTGAGTGTGTATCTGTGCGTCTATGTCTGTCTGTATGTGTGTGTGTAACGATCTGCGAGCAGTGCCCAGCGAGGCATCAGCTAGTTCAACAGTTGAACTACTTAATGAAGATATACATTAAGTACGTAATATACAAGGGCCTTTATGCCTGGACTATAAACTACTATTTATATTTGTGAACACTACGAAGTCACTAAGACATTCATGGGTTTCATCAGGTCCCTTGCCACAGGTGTGTCAAATCAAGCCCCTAGTTTATGAATGCAAACTGCATGGTGCTTGATTTTATACACCTGTGGCAAGGGACCTGATTGAAACCCATGAATATTTCAGCTAGGCTTAAATAAAACGCAATGTCCGGAAATGCAAGCGGTTGGCCCTATCGGCTACCTGAAAAGTTTGAGTGTTTAAACTAACATCGACAGTGGTTTATTAGCCCTAAGTTTGTGTTACCCTAAAAAATCCAGAGTTCTCGCAAGTGCACAATTTAAATTGTCTCTGCGAGACACTCTGGCAATGAATATTGATGCACGTTACTTTTGCCACTTGTATCGCGGGGAGCCAATCACATCGGTGTATCTGATATAGGCGGGCCAAAGGCGAGCTAAACAGATGACAGTCGTACTGTTATCCAATTGCGTCGAAGTCCGGAATCAGTCAGTAAACATTGGTCTGGCCATGAATAATGTAATGGCCCAACTCAAGGGGCGGCACCAAGCGTGCATTTGAAAATCGTATAGTCTTATCCAATTGCGTGCAGTGAGATTTTCAAATGCACGCTTGGTGCCGCCCCTCGAGTTGGGCCATTACATTATTTGTGGCCAGACCCTTAATCTTTCTAGATTACCAGGGTCTGGAATCTCCAGGTGTTAGAGAAGCACCAATGTTCGTCCAGAAACCTTTTAATCACATAGATGTTTCAAAGCCTCCGTAGTCTAGTAGATGTTTTAATGTTACAGCTGTGGCAGCCTCCGCAGTCTTGGTCAGACTCATTTAAATAAAATTAAACTTTCGCCAACTTTGTTTCGCATGCCTCGGCGAATTCGCGCTCATTTTCACCCAATCAGGGCGATTTCGCCTCCATTCAACCTCAATAAGAGCAACAGGAAATTTGCATCAATGGAAACGCACCATAAGTCAGTGTGTGTCTGTGTGTGTGCTGCTGGAATCTGGGTGGGAGTGGAGCTAGAACTTGCTGTCTGGTGTGAGTGTGTGTGTGTGTGTAGCAGGTGTGAGTGTAAATGTGTGTGTGTGTGTGTAGCAGATGTGAGTGTGTGTGTGTCAGTGTGTGTGTGTATTAGTGTGATTCCTGTGTATCAGGGCCTGTATTTACAAAGAATTTGAAGGCTAAAAAAGTAGCTCCTGGCGAATTTAGGAGCAACTCCTAAAAATAATGGGCGTGTCACAGCTTAAAAGAAGTCAGCTTAAAAGGGGGACAGCTTTAAAGAAGTGGGGAGGACTCCTAAGTCACTAAGACCTACAAACAATCCCTGTTCCTATTCACAAACAATCCTAAGACGCTTTTTGTGGAATTTCACGTTGCAATGTTTTGAAATGCACATACGGCTACAGCTCTCAACCACGAGGGAATAATTGTGCTAACTAAGGGATGCAATAACGCCACCAACAACAACCAAAACCATTCATTGTCAACATGTTAACTAAATGTAACGTTTCATTCAATCAAATTAAATTGTTTATCCTATCTACAAACGTAGGCTATGTGTTTTCGTGCAGATTATGTAAAACATGTTGCAAAGATACTGCATCAATCCGTAGTTTATTTCATTATGCAACTAGGCTATTTGCTTTGTCTTACTATTTATTAATTTACTGTAGGCTATTTATTCATCTTCCATCCTTTGCGGTACTTGTGTAGCGCACGCATTCTCACCAGCAAAGACCTGTCACTCGTCATCGTAGGGGAGGTTTTTGGCATCATTCCCGCGTTATGATCATCAGCCAATCAAGGTGGTCACTTCGATCTAGCTCGTCCATGAGTAATGACATCAACCATAGCAACAAAGACTCACTCTTAGTTTAGGAGTTGTCATTTTTCCTTACTAAGAGTAGGTCTTCGAGGCTTTGTGAATAACTTTTAAGAGAAAACTCCTAGCTAAAATCTTTCAGTGCAATTTAGGAGTCTTAGTAGTGTTAAGATAAAATGCTTTGTGAATACGGGCCCAGATCTGTAATGTTATCACCTCCACAGTTCTGTTCTCTGGGCCGAGTCTCCTCTTGACCACTCTCTTCTCTTCCTGTTCCCCCCGCAGGAAAGCACAATGGTACGGTCCAGGGGCGTGTCTACTTCCGCTGTGAGGCGGGACACGGAGTGTTCGTACAGCCCGCCCACCTGAGCCGAGACCCGCCCATATCGCCTACGCAGCCCCCCACACCCCTCCTACTGTAGGATAACACACGCACACACACGCGCGCACACACACACACACACATGAACACACACACGCGCACACACACACAAACACACACACTGCCTACCCCACCGTAATGCTGTTGGGACACCCCACATACACACACCAGACAGGTGAAGGTGGGATAACATCAATCAGAACCTCTGGTCACGAGCACATGATGGCAGTACTGCCTGCAGCACGATCTGGCCTGGTGTGTGTGTGTGTGTGTGTGTGTGCGTTCATCTGTTTCTGTGGAGTTGCAGCATTTCTAAACCATCACCACGAGTCAGGACCAAAGATGCAGCCCTTTAATATGCTCTGCACATAGAGTATAACGTGTATGTGTGTGTGTGTAAGAGGGGGGTATTAGTGCTCAGTGCCATGTGAGTGTGTCTAGGCAAAACACAGCAAATAAATCTGCTCAGCAAATATACCGCTGTGGAAGAGTGTGTGTGTGTGTGTGCGTGTACCCTGTGGGAGTTGTCAAGCCGATTTCACGCACAGAGCCTCTGCTCACAGCCTTATGACCAGGCCACCGTTCCCATGGATGCAGCACACCTGTGACCAGAGCCATTGGACATCACACCTGTGTACAGGTGTACAGTACACTTCTGTTTGTCACCATGGACACCCTTCGGTTGCTATGGAAACCCTAGTGTGCCTGTAGAGAGCCTTCTCTCCTCCATGAACTCCATGGACACGTGTGTGTGTGTGTGTAGCTTGTAGTGGGTGTGCGTCCCTGTGATCAGGGTGGTTAAAGGATGCTCTGTTTATTTGTTTGTTTGTTTTTTGTGTGTGTTTGTTTGTTTATTGATGTTTTCTGCCACTAGTGTGTTGATGAAATGAGTGATCTGTTTGCACCATGCTTCATACTCATGCCAATATCAATGCCCATATGTTTGTTTACCTTATACATTTGGGCAGACTTTTGTTTGTTTGTTTGTTTAACTGGCTTGAGGACCAGAGGGATGGTGGGAAATATGTCTGTGTGTGTGTATCTGTGCGTGCGTGTGTGTGTGTGTGTGTGTGTGTAAAAATGCTGTACCTGGTAATGGAGGAAGACAAACCCAAGACCTTACTGTGGAAAGGAGTACCGTGCTGCTCTCCGGGATGAGGAGGTGTACATACGTGCTGCTCTCCGGGACGAGGAGGTGTACATACGTGTATTTGAACATAGTATTTACAATATTATATTGTACAGAATTGTATTTATACTGCATCTCAAAAATACTGTTTTAAACTGGTACAAAGAGCCTGTAGAATACAGAACGTTTATGACCTAAACTTCAGCCTCTGAGTGCTCTGTCCATCTATCTGGGGGTTGTATGTGTGTGTGTTTGTGTGTGTCCATGAGTATGTCCTAATGGAGAGGGCATGTTGTAGACCCAGTCAGTAGCCTATAGTAGAGCATCACTAAGACCTGTTGATTGTGTGTGTGTGTGTGAGAGAGTGAGAGAGAGGTGACATAAAGGTGTCCCAACCAAATTAAGTGTAGCTCCTCCTAGGTAACGTTATTTGAGCGAACATCAATGGTAATGTGTTAGCAATAGCATAAAATGTGACCTAGCTTGTCAGGTTAGTTTTCCACTCACAATTTTGACCTAATTTGATTTGGACATTAATCTACCCTGATGATGGCTTGAAATTCTGCAATCATAGTTGCGAGTTTTATTGATGAGCATTTGTTTTTAAAAGGACAATCCATGCCGACAAGAGAGCCAGATCCCCTCATCATAAATAAATGCGCATTTTCAAATGCAGTTTTTGTCATTATTTTGTTAAGTTTTACTTGGTTTATAAAATACGGTTTTAAAACTTAAAATGTTGATAAAACTACCGTTTACACCAAACGGTATAAAACTACAGCTGCTGCTGCTGAATCTGGTGTGACCTTTCGTCTGCCCTCGTTAGAGTGTGTCCTGTGGAATGCATGTCGTTTCCCCGTGCGAGCGCGCGCGGTGAATAAACCGAGCTGGACATGTCACCATTACTCAGCATGAATGATTTGATTTCCCAACTCAAGCTTACATCCATAGATAAAGCTGGGTAACAGACTGCCCCAGGTACACAAAGCGAGACGGGTGGTATATGAATAGAACGAATGACATGGCTTCGATCAGTTTCTGATGTCGTTCACCAGTTCCCGGAGAGTCGGAGCGGAGTTCCGACCCTGTGACCCACCGGTACGCGTGGGGGGGTGGGGGTAATGGTGATGGGGTGGAGTCCACACGTGCTCAGTCAGTCTGCCGGTGGAGCAACAGACAGAGCGCGAGCGCTACGCGACTTTTCTCTCAAGGGCAACTTGCAATCAGAAATCAATAGTTAACAACTTTCCAGGTGCGCTTGGACAAAACTACACGACCCGTGTAGAACCACCTCGATATCTGAAGTTTGTTTGGAAACACTACAGGTTTAACGCGCTGCCCTGGAGTCCGTGGACAGACGGAAGATGCACTCTAGTCAGAAGGACACCACCTACACGAAGATCTTCGTCGGTGGGCTGCCGTACCACACCACCGACTCCAGTCTCAGAAAGTACTTCGAGGTGTTCGGAGAGATCGATGAGGCTGTGGTGATCACCGACCGGCAGACGGGAAAGTCCCGGGGCTATGGATTTGTAAGTAGACCAATAATAGTCCTGTCATCTAACATTATTGCCCCAACAAAGGGAGAGGCTTACACGCTGCCAGCTGATATGCCTGAGGGAAAGTTGTATATTATTAGTTGAGAGGGTGATTTCCCGTGTAGTTTGTGTTGGTCAGCGTACTGATAAGTAAACACGCTGTTAGATTGGGTGTCTGGAGAGAGTAAACAGCGTGCTATTGTAGGACAAACTAAGGCGCGTAAACAGCCTTTGGAGTTGAGTAATTGTGGACCGCTGACAGGGCGCTTGATGCCAAAGCCAGTGAGATCGGAGAGCATTTTTAGTAGACGGGTGAGGGGGGCTATTCTAGATAGATAGCAGCGAGTAGCTCTCTCCAGCCTAAAATGAAAACGAATCAAGCATGACCTGTCGCAGCTCATTAATGCCATGCTTTGCAGTCTATATTCTGTGATCTAATCTCTAAACAGTAGTTTTTTGACTTCCGACCCCCAGCAATCTGTTCCAAATGTTCTGTCCACTTGTGTTGTTCTGGGATCCATCTCCCACAAACGGCAGTTCCTCTTGCTGCTCCGACTGTGTGTTGCATTCTGGTTAGACAGGCTTCTCTGTCCCCACTACCACTGGGCACTGCTGGAGGTGCTGTCTGTTGAATGCTTTCTCTGTGTGTGTGTGTGTGTAGGTGACCATGGGTGACCGGTCATCAGCAGACCGGGCCTGTAAGGACCCCAACCCCATCATCGACGGACGCAAGGCCAACGTCAACCTGGCTTACCTGGGGGCCAAGCCTCGGGTCATGCAGTCAGGTAGGGCCCCACACAAACACACACACACACACATTTATATACATCTACACACACACACACCTATACACCTACACACAACTATACACCTGCACCTACACACACGCATATACACATACAGAGCTCCAGTCATATGGAATTCTATATTTTCCTATGGCCTAGTGTGGCTCCTGAGATCTAGCTCAAATGTGTGTGTTGATGGTGCCGTCCACCAATCACAGCTGTTCTTGATGTGTGTGTTGATGGTGCCATCCACCAATCGCAGCTGTTCTTGTTGCAGGGTTCTCATTTGGCGTACCACAGATCCACCCAGCATTCATCCAGAGGCCTTATGGGTAGGTCAATGCACACACTCCCACACACACACACACACACACACATCTTGAATGTATAATCAGTGTAAAGCTGGTGGGTCTGTAGCCGGGGGGGTGGAGGAGGTTGTTGAGTGGACGGCCTGCAGGTCTGAACATCTGATGGTGGATGCCGCGACTGTTGGAATCTCCCTGACCACCCAATCTCCAGCAGAAGCACTGTTCTCTTTGAAACACACACACACACACACACGCACACGCTGTTTATCTCTTTGAAACACACAAACACACACATTGTTCATCTGTTTTTGACAGGGGTCTTGTGTGTGTCAGCTGTGTTATCTGTGTTTTCAGTGTGTGATGTGTGTGTCGTCTTCCTCAGGTGTTGTGGTGTCTATCTCAGATGTGTGTTGTCACTGTGTGTGTGTGTGACGTGCTTGTCAGGTGTGTGATGTGTTGTGTATATCAGATGTATGTCAGATGTATTGTCTTTCTGTGTGTGTGTGTGTGTGTGTGTACTTGTGTATGGGTGTGTTGTCTTCCTCAGGTGTGTGTGTGTATGTGTGTGTTGTCTTCCTCAGGTGTGTGTGTGTGTGTGTGTGTGTGTTGTCTTCCTCAGGTGTGTGTGTACTGTGTAGGCCTGCACGATTCGGGGAAAAATATGAATCACGATTTTTTTTATCTTAGAATTGATATCAATAGTGGGCAGCCGTGGCCTACTGTGGGCAGCTGTGGCCTACTGGTTAGCGCTTCGGACTTGTAACCGGAGAGTTGCCGGTTCGAACCTCGACCAGTAGGCACGGCTGAAGTGCCCTTGAGCAAGGCACCTAACCCCTCACTGCTCCCCGAGCGCCTCTGTTGTTGCATGCAGCTCACTGCGCAGGGATTAGTGTGTGCTTCACCTCACTGTGTGTTCACTGTGTGCTGAGTGTGTTTCACTAATTCACGGATTGGGCAGAGACCAAATTTCCCTCACGGGTTCAAAAGAGTATATATATACTATACTTATTTATATCACGATTCTTTGCCACGGTTTTTTTTTGTCATGAAGTGTAACGTTTATTGCACACATGAACCATGACAAAACAAAACAAATTGGAAGTACGAAACATAGCTTCAATGAATATAGAAAATACTGGCCATTTAAGTACAGTAGGCTACCAAAAATAGTACATATTGGCAATTCCACGCAAAACTGTCACATCTATAACGCCAACACAATGCCATCGTATTTAGTTGGCGTTATGGATGTGACAGTTTTGCATGGAATTGCCCATATAACACATTCAACTAAATATGGGCCTGATACAGGCTCTATCTGAACTCCTTGAGCATGTCTTTACATAATTAAAACATGTCAATCAACATGCTGCAGCTACAGCTTCAGTCTCTAGAGAAATATAGCTTGTCACTTGCCATTTTAAGTACAGTATCAAAATGATTTCTTAGCACACTCTTGAACTGCTTGCCTTAGAGAATTAACATTCAACTGGCCATTCAGTTCGGTTTGAGACTGAGTGGTTGGCTGATTCTCGTCACTAGTACCCAGTGTTTTTGCAGTAGCCTACTCTAGGCTACAGGTTATTTCTTAAAAGTTATTTCTCCTCCACAAGCTCATGTTATCAAACAGGTGCTTTCTCTACGTCCTCCGCAAATTAAGCCACAGGTAGTTCGGTAGAGAAACGTTTGAATAAATAAGCGTTTGCGATTGACAACACGACTGACAACGTTATACTATACTAACTCTGCAAAGTTAACTTGAATGCATCAATTTTGAACAAAGTTGTCTAGGCTACAACCGCGCCAGTTGTAGTCTGCACGAACAGTCCTTGAACAAGCGATGCGGGCTGAAGCAAACCTGTTTGAGGGAGAGTGGTGCAGGGAGAGAATGCATGCTCTATCCTGGGCATGGCACTACAATGAAATAATGTAGGCTATATACTGTAGGCCAATCTATATTTTAAATAAGCAATCACTGCGTGTTGCTATGGAAACAAGGTAATATATATTAGAGATATTGTGAGTAACGCTGGAATGGACTAATTAGGCCTACTGAAATTTGAATTGTAATTCGTTACCTTACTTCGTTACCCAATAAAGTAAAAAGATTATTCTAGCGCGTAACTTTGTAACTCGTTACCCCCAACACGGCTAGTAGGCTACCTGGGTTCAACATCAATTTTGTTTATTTCCTGTCGCACTAGTTCGACGATGCTGCAGCCTCGAAGGCTTTCCGAACTAGGCTACCGCGCTCGCTCCACAAGTGAAACACTCGACTAAAAGGTCCTTTGTCATTGGCTGAGGGTGAAGCCCTGAACTTTGTGAGAACATAGAAGGGAGAGCATTGCAGCGCTGGGGAGCGCTTTAAAACTCAACGAAGAAAGTAGCAGCATTTGTGATGCAGTCGGCTCGTAAAATTAAATGAGAAACAAAGTTATTTAAAAATGAAATGGCGCACAGGGGTGAATCGAGATCGCGATTTTATAACAATTTATCGTGCAGGCCTACTTTTGTGTTCGACGTTGTCTCTCATGTCAGTGTAATGTTCTGCGCTGCAGGTGGACGCGCCGGAGTGGGACTCGCCTGTCTCCAACCTGATTGGCTGTCATCACGTTCATCTCATCTCTCTGTGATCTGATAGGTTGCTGTGATGTTTAACCCCCCTCTCTCTGATCTGATAGGCTGCTGTGATGTTTAACTCATTTCTCTCTGATCTTATTGGCTGTCATGATGTATAACTCATCTCTCTCTAACTTGATAGGCTGGCTTGAGGACTAGCGGAGGGCCGCGTGGTCAGTTGGCCAGAGCCAGCCTGTGTGTGTTTACACACGAGCAACACGGTGATTGGCTGCATGGGTGCTGTTTCAGTGTAAAGATTCGAGTTTCCACTGTGTGTGTGTGTGTGTGTGTGTGTGTGTGTGTGTGTGTGTGTGTGCGCCTGCACGAGTGCGCGTGTGTGTTCCATGTCCTCTGTGAGGGCAGTGGACTGCTGTGTTTGTTGGTTGGACTGCTGTGCTTTGGGAATACACACGCTCCGCTCAGAAGAGAGGAGAGTGGACTTAAGGTGTGGTGGTGATGGTGGAGTGTGTGTGTGTGTGTAGGGAGAGTGTATTGCTCTTTAGAGTGTGACCTCACCTATTCACAGGGTAACATAACTTGATTGTTGCCATGACGACTTGATTGTCGCCATGAAAGTGTTTCATGGAGATTATGAGGCCGTTACCCTGGACCCTCGGATCTCTCCTAGAATAGTAGTGTGTGCGTGTGTGTTTGTGGTGCTCACCCAGTTCAACAGCGCTGCTACTGATGCTCATAGCGGCTACGCTAACCATTCACCGCCACTGACCGCCTGAGTCAACTCTACCTTAACACTCACCTGAGTCACCTCCACCTAACTCTCCCCTGAGCTTAACACTCACCTGAGTCAACTCCACATTAACACTCCCTGAGCCACCTCCACATTAACACTCCCCTGAGCTCAACACTCACCTAAATCAACTCCTCCTTAACACTCACCTGTCAACTCTATTTTAACACTCACCTTAGTAATATGTAGCTCCCCTGAGCTTAACACTCACCTGAGTGACCTCTACCTGAGTCTCTACCTTAACATCATCAGTCCTTAAAGCAGCACTACAGTTTTGGTCTGAAACTAGCAGGCTAGCTACATAAACATGCTAACCCTTTCAAACACCACCCAAAGCTTGCTAACATACTTGCTGGTGACTAGCTGGCAATATAGTGTATATATTGTGCTGTGAAATGTTTTCCACTCATGTTTACGCCGTGTTCCTACCCAGAACACAGAACTACATATCCTGGATGGCTGGTGGAAATGACACGTGTGGAAATGACACGTGTGTTTATCTGTCCCCTCTGAGGACCATATGCCAAAATGATACACATTAATTTGAAGATGATATCACAGTGAAGGATGAATGGATGAAGTGAGAGAGAGAAAAATAGAGATGGATAGAGAGATGAAGAGAGAAGAAACAGGATAGATGTAAAAAGGGATGGAGCAATTGCAGGAGAGAGGGAGAGACAGAGAGAGAGAGAGAGGGGTGGAATTACAGGAGAGAAGAAGAGGTGCCCAAATAGGCCGCCTGGAGCCAGACCTCAGATTTAGCTTCTTTGGACAGTAGCAGCTGCAGTAGACACACACACATACATACACACACACACACGTACACACACACACACACACACACACACACACACACACACTCATACACACAGCCTGTCTTCTGTACCGCTGCACGGGTGACTGATCCCAACAGGCCCACTGACAACAGGTGGGGTACACATGCATACACACACACACACATTCCAAAAGCTCAGAGATTACCCATGTGTTGTGGTGATTTACAAAGCACCTTTATTTAGCCTTGAACTTTAGACAAATCACTGGGTGTCCCAGTGGCGTCCAAGAGCAGGCCAAGAATACCACCGCACAGGACCAGCAGCCTAAGACACACACACACACACACACACACACACATGCAAGCGCGCACACATACACAGAGACACACACACAAACAGGCAGACATTAACAGCAGAACAGAAAGGCCTCACTCGCCAAAACCCATCTTCTTACGTCCAATTTTTGATGAACAGTGTAATCTCTAATGTGTAAAATAGGGTTGCTATCATAAGAGCTTGTAAAGAAAACAAAGAGTTCTTCAAAAGAGCCAATGCAGACTAGCAACTCGCTTTAGCCTACAGTAGGAATGTTTACCGACTTTAGCAGCAGAGCTAAGAGCAATGCAGTGAGGGAGTGTTAGCGCTAGCAGTAGAGCGGAAGGCAGTGTGGCCAAGGGTTAGCAACAGCAATGCAGTAAGACCGTGTAGAGCTGTTAGCATTTAGCCACAGCAGTAGCACTAAGGGCAATGCAGTGAGACAGTGTTGTGTTTTTAGCATTAGCCACAACAGTAGCGCTGAGAGCAATGCAGTGAGGCAGTGTAGAGCTGTTAGCATTTAGCCACAGCAGTAGCACTAAGGGCAATGCCGTGAGACAGTGTTGTGTTTTTAGCATTAGCCACAACAGTAGCGCTGAGAGCAATGCAGTGAGGCAGTGTAGAGCTGTTAGCCTAGCGCTAGGAGAACCACTAAGAGAATCGGTCCTGATTCAAACCTCTGAACGAAGCTGGCAGCTGATCCAGTCAAGTTTGCTACTACCTCTTGCCAGACATGAGAAGTGTGTGTGTGTGTGTGTGTATGGGCCCACATTCACTATGGCGCCCTGCCCGTCCTTCTTGAATGTCGGGGTGACACAAAATAGCCACCCCAGACCCTCATGTCACTCTAGTCCTGTGTGTGTGTGTGTGTGTGTGTGTGTGTGTGGACAGATATAACACTCTAACACCTGTTGTTCTGCATGTTGCTGGGTGGTGACTGTTGAGCTTCCCTCAGTAAGTTCACCACAGTTTGCCCAGATACAAAGAGCCACAGCATTCTCTCTCTGTCCGTAGCTCGATAGCTAGTTCTATCTCTCTTTTCTCTCTTTCTATTTCTCTCTCTGTCTTTCTATTTCTCTGTGTGCTTTTATTTCTGTCTCTCATTCTCTATCTCTGTCTTTCTATTTATCTGTTTCTCTCTTTCTGTCATCCCTTTCCCCCTCTCCCTTTTTCGCCTCCCTGGCAGTTTATTTTTGGTTTATTTCTCAATCAGTGTGGTTCATTGTAACAAACACATGGACAGACACACTCTCACACTAATGGAGCACTAAGGTCTTCTAGTGACCTACACACACTCACACACTAATGGCGCACTAAGGTCTTCTAGTGACCTACACACACTCACACACTAATGGCGCACTAAGGTCTTCAAGCGACCTACACACACTCACACACTAATGGCGCACTAAGGTCTTCTAGTGACACACACACATTCTTCACATTCTCTCTCTCTCTCTTTGATACACACACCCTCTCACAGGCACACACATACTTGTGTTGTTGAGTGGGGACTCGGCTTCTGCTAACCTGGACTGCATTTCCAGAAAGCGTCGTTGAGAAAGTCTTTTGGTAGCCAGCTGGAACGATAGCGGCGCAGTTTGTACGTTAAGTTAAACTCCCTCCCAACACCTTAAGAGATGTGCTAGTAAGAGATGCTAGCACCCATAGGTTTCAGCTCTCTTGCTAGCATGCTAGCACCCATAGGTTTCAGCTCTCTTGCTAGCATGCTAGCACCCATAGGTTTCAGCTCTCTTGCTAGCATGCGCTCCTCCAAATCCGATGGTGCTGCGAGCTGGGGTTTGGAGGCTGGTCAGGTGCAGGGCTGAGCCGTGTGGTCGGTCGGTCACAAGCGCCGTAGACAGAGAAAGCGTTCAGAAGAACCTCCATCATGCCCTGGGGGCGGGACCTCTCAGCTCTGTTCAACACACTTTCTGGAAACACTCCTGTGTGTGTGTGTCTGTGGGTGATTAGGTGGGTCAGTGGATGTGTGTGTGTGTGTGTGTGTGTGTATGTGTGTGATGGTGTGTGTGAGAGTTAGGAGTGTGTGTGTGAGAGAGAGAGAGGAGTGTGTGTGTCAATCTGATTTTGCTATCTGGGTTTGGTGTTTGAGTGAGCTAGTTTGGTGTGTGGTTTTGGTGTTTGAGTGAGCGAGTTTGGCGTGTGGTTTTGGTGTTTAAGTTAGCGAGTTTGGCGTGTGGTTTTGGTGTTTGGTTTTCTGGGGTTTGGTAGTTTGCGGTGTCTTTTTTTGTTTTTGGGCTGTTGGGTAGTTTGCAGTGTTTTACTTGGTTTGGCATTTGGGGTGAATTTGGTTTGGCGTTTGGGGGTGAATTTGGTTATTGTGGCAGTGTAACGCCTGCTTCAGTAATCACCAACACGGAGCCATTGTCTGAGCTAGTGTGTGTGTGTGTGTGTGTGTGTGTGTGTGTGTGTGTGTGTGTGTGTGTGTGTGTGTGTGTGTGTGTGTGTGTGTGTGTGTGTGTGTGTGTGTGTGTGTGTGTGTGTGTGTGTGTGTGTGTGTGTGTGCCCAGGCCCCATAACCCCATCAGCCCAATTGACGTCTCAGGGCTCCAGTGCTGGTGTGTATGTGTGTCCTAGTGTGTTGAAAACAGTGTGTGTGTGTTCTGGCTGCCCTGAGCTGCAGTGCTCCCTGACCTCTGCCCCCCCCCCCCCCTGTGACCTTTGCCCTCTGACCCCGTGCCCTGTGCTCTGCTGCAGGATCCCGGCACACTACGTGTACCCTCAGGCGTTCGTCCAGCCCAGCGTGGTGATCCCTCACGTGCAGCCGCCCGCTGCCAGCCCTGCGGCCGCCGCGTCCCCCTACCTGGACTACACGGGCGCCGCCTACGCCCAGTACTCCGCCGCCGCAAACGCTGCCGCCGCCTACGAGCAGTACCCCTTCGCCGCCTCGCCCGCCGCGGCCAGCTACATGACGTCCGGGGGGTACGGCTACGCCGTCCAGCAGCCCCTGGCCTCACCCGCACCATCTGCTGCCGCGGCAACCGCCGCTGCCTTCAGCCAGTACCAGCCGCAGCAACTGCAGTCGGACCGCATGCAGTGAACACACACACAGAACCACACACCTCTTACATACATGTAAATACACACAGTCAGTGCCAACAGTCACACACACACACACAAACACACACACACACACACATACTGACACAACACACATGCAGACGCACACACACCACAAACTAACAAGTAAACAATAATAGTGAATAATGTAGGAAGGAAAGCTGATTGGCTACCAGTTTTCATCATTATTGGTCTTTAATTATGCAGCATCAGTTATTTAATAGTTATGTGTTTGTTTTCTCCACAGTATTTAATATTTTTTAGTAGGAATTTAATTTATGTATCTCTGAAGATCTCTGTTTTTATTTGTTTCCTGTTGGTCTAGTTTGTTTTGTTTTGTTTTGTTGTTTTGGATCTGAACCCAAGTCTAGATGCTGTGACACTACACCACGCTGTGGCGGTTTATCTGTGTGTGCGTGTGTGTGTGCGCATGCGTGTGTGTGTGCTCGTGTGCACATACCTATGCAACTTGATGGGAGTTCCAGAGACACTTGACGACAGCTTTTCCCTGGCACAGACATCCAATAAACACACACACACACACACACACACACACTCTCATACACTCATACACACAGATATAGACACATATACCGTAGTTCTATAAGGAGCCAGGTCATGCGTGTGTATGTGTGTATGTATGTGTGTGTGTGTGTGTGTAGGGGGGTGGGGGGGGGGGGGGGGGGGGGGGGTAGGGGCAGAGCTCTATAGAATTTCTTTAAATTGTATTATGAAGGCCATTTAGATAGCAGAGCCTCAACTGCTGTCGTTTTATAGAGTGTGTGTGGATAATAGGGCAGATTTTCTAAGTTAGTTTTGTGTTGTGTGTCCCGAAGAGTGCTCAGGTTGGGCATCCCAAGGGTGTTTCACGCCCCCCAGTGGCCAGAAAGAGACATACATAGGGATGGGACAGTCTCATCAGCCTCTCCACCTGACACACACAGACAGGAAGATAAACTCTAGAGAGATTATAGTAGCGTTATAAGTTATTTCATGGAAATTAGGGATTTTACACTGTTTGTCGATTTTATACTTGAACATTTTCTTAAGAGAGAAACGTGTCAAGTGGACGTTTTATTTATCGGACGCACAATGGACTGCATATTCTACTGACACCACTGACAATGTATTTTTACATTCTCATGTTCAGAGGAAATTACCATTTAAGAATGGAATAAAATAAATCTTACAAACAGGAATGGTGTTGTCTCCTTTTAGCATGTAATGAATAGAGACTGTGTGGAATGGAAGCCTGAACTCTTGCTCACCAGACACAAACACACACCCCTGGAGGCTTGCCTGGATGCCTTAACTCCTGCTCATAAGACACACACACCACACCTGTGACATTCTCACAGTCTCAAGATTCAATTGAAGGTTCTAGAACCCTTGCTTTATGACCTAGAATGTCTGCAATCACAACTCCTTTTCATCTTTCTCCCCAAGTTTTTATGTTTTTATTTTTAGTTCTTAGCACACACTTTTGTCTAGAGCAGTAGTTCTCAAACTGGGGGTCGCCAAAAATATTGGAGGGGTCGCGAAATGATTTGCATGATTTTTAAAGGTTTTTAGTCACAGGCTGCCATTGACATGATTCCTTTGATGTTGACATAGCCTACCTATAAGAGAAGACATTTTCTGCTTCTGCTTCCAATGCCCATCTTACAGCATTTCGAAATTCCGCTTGTTAGACAGAAGGGGGTCGCGAGACTTGGCCCATGTTTTTGGGCTGGTCGCCAGACAAAAAGTTTAAGAACCACTGGCCTAGAGCAACTTACAATGGCATAAAACTCTCTAATATTCAAAGCGAAAAATGTGCTGCTGAGTTTGTGTACTAGCCGTACTGCTGAAGTAGGCTAGTCCAGCCTGGTGAGACAGGCCAGGATCTGTCGGGGATGGTAGAGGTTGTGGCATGTGCTTTCAAGATGTATTGCCAAGGGACAGATGATGCGAGCCAGCTTTGGCAGGGTGTGCGTGTATGTTTAGATCAGATAATGTTAAATGCAATGACATTCTACTGCCGTTCCTAAAGTTTCCATGTGTGTTTCCGTGAGCATGATTCAGAATATGATTTAATATCTCTATCTCCGTAGTGGGCCGAGGGCGGCCAAAATAAACCGAAGATAAGAGATAAGAATCTACTGCGCCATCGCCTTTGACGTTTAAGAAATCCGGACAGCCACCGTAGTCTAGAAAATATATATCAAAATCAGTAAACGCACCTAGCGGAGACAGACGCCCTTCAACAATATTGCAATTACTGTTGAAGTGCGTCTGTCTGCGCGGGAGCATAGGCTACGCATGAATTTGACATCATAATGGTCTTGGATTTGAATGGAATTTGAATTTCAGCTCGGACGGGTGTGCGTAAACTGTTTGACGAGTGCGCTCAGGTAAACTGATGGATTCGGAGGAGAGCACCGTGTCGTTACGGCAACAGAACGATCAGCTACGGCAAGAGAATGACTACCTGAAGCTGACGCTGGGTCTGCTGCGGGAGAATCAGACCCTCCGGTCCAAACTTTACGGCACCGACCCGTCCACTGACCACGGCCCGCTAGGTGCGTTTACTATATTTTGAGCGGGTTTGGAGAGTTCATTAATGCAGTAAGCCGCACATTCCGCCAGAGGGCGGTAGATATCTGTGACTGCACAGACGTGGCCCCTCCAAACCCCAGTAGAAATGGATGGTCAAGCTGGAGAAAGTATTGCACAAAAGTCTCCTGTAGCGGCTGGTATGTGTGCTCAGAGAGATGTTAAGGGTTCATGTTCTAATGGGTAACATGCATACACTTCACCCAATCAACACGTTGATTGCTTCAACAGCATGTATGGGAGGGGTGAATTTGATTGTTGAGCTCAGATCTTACAAACTATTCACCATAATTTAAACTTGACCTTTCCTGTGTAGGGCACAATTAGTTAATCGATTAGTTGAAATCAGCAATTACTCAGTTAATCGATTAGTTGAAATCAGCAAATATTTTGGTAATTAGTTAATCAGTTTGTGTCCATTTTTTAGAAAAATGCTTCAACATTCTTTAATTTCAGCTTCTTAAACTTAAAATATTTTCTGATAAGACAATGATGGAAATGCTTGTACGATGTAACCCCCCGCCCCCCCCCCCCCCCTCCAGAAAAGGTGAGTGCTGTGACCTGGGAGGACACGCTGGACGATGGCTGCTTCACCATTGACCCCCTGAAGGCTCCTCACAGGACCTCGTCTCCCTTGGAGACCACCACGGCCAAGAAGTCCGCACTGAGGAGCCCGCACCTGGACAATGACCAGCAGGAGAGCTACCTGCCGCAGGTGAAAGGTCAGAGCTCATGTGGTGGGGGAGTGTGTGTGTGTGTGTGTGTGTGTGTGTGTGTGTGTGTGTGTGTGCGTGCGTGTGTCTGATGGTGGTGTGTGTTTGTGTGTGTGTGATGGTGGTGTGTGTGTGTGTGTGATGGTGGTTGATGGTGGTGTGTGCGTGTGTGATGGTGGTGGTGTGTGTGTGTGTATTGTGAATAGTGAATTGTGAATAGCCTACTGTCATACAGTTAATGGGATACTGTGCAGAGTTGGGAAGTTATGGTAGGCCAATTTGGTTGTTGAGTAGCCTGATGGTACGCACAATTTGTACGGCCGTACATCTGCAGGCGCTCCTGGCTGCTACCAGACATAGGTGTAAGTGTGTGTCTGTAGCTGCCACCTAGGTGTAAGTGTGTGTGTTTGTGTGTCTGTAGCTGCTACCAGACATAGGTGTAAGTCTGTTCTGCGAATATCAAGTGGTTGGGCCGTATATCTGAACAGCATAACCGAACATTTGGAATTCCGCACTTAGCCAGCTCTTACACTGCCCCTCTCCTAGTATTTCCAATGGACATCATGTAAATCATGTGTCTGAACGAAGTGAAGAACAGAGATTCTGTTCATGTGCGTGTTCAACTTGTTCAACCACACAGAGATTCTGTCAGTGCGTCGGTGTCGTTCACACATAATGTCCGCATGTTGGCATCATACCTGAATCACCATTCTACATCACCATCACATCCGTTT
Organism: Alosa pseudoharengus; assembly: GCF_046254945.1. Taxonomy (NCBI): domain Eukaryota; kingdom Metazoa; phylum Chordata; class Actinopteri; order Clupeiformes; family Clupeidae; genus Alosa; species Alosa pseudoharengus. The sequence goes on from NW_027468587.1 coordinate 27,691,821, forward strand.
GACAAAGATATGCAGATAGTGTGGAGGAGAAGTCTGAAAGCAGCTTGTGTGTGTCTCTCTCTCTGTATGTGTATGTGTATTCATGCGTGCTGTGTGTCTGTATCTGTGTGTTGTTTATCTGTATGTGTGTCTGTATGTTTGTGTGTGTGTATGTGTGTCTGCATGTGTGTTGTGTGTCTATGTGTATGTGTGTCAGTATGTGTGTGTGCATGTGTGTTGTGTGTCTATGTGTATGTGTGTCAGTATGTGTGTGTGCATGTGTGCCTGTTTGTGCGTCTGTGTGTGTGTGTGCATGTGTGTTGTGTGTCTATGTGTATGTGTGTCAGTATGTGTGTGTGCATGTGTGCCTGTTTGTGCGTCTGTGTGTGTGTGTGTATGTGTGACTGCATGTGTGTTGTGTGTCTATGTGTATGTGTGTCAGTATGTGTGTGTGCATGTGTGCCTGTTTGTGCGTCTGTGTGTGTGTGTGCATGTGTGCCTGTTTGTGCGTCTGTGTGTGTGTGTGTGGTCAGACCCAGAGCGGCTGGTCGGTGAGATAGCGTTCCAGCTGGACCGGAGGATTCTGGGTAACGTTTTCCAGGAGCAGCACCGACTCTACGGCTTCACAGTGGCCAACATCCCAGACAAGATTACACAGGTGTGTGTGTGTGTGTGTGGCCAACATCCCCGACAAGATCACACAGGTGTGTGTGTGTGTGTGGCCAACATCCCCGACAAGATCACACAGGTGTGTGTGTGTGTGTGTGTGTGTGTGTGGCCAACATCCCCGACTTGTAACCGGAGGGTTGCCGGTTCGAACCCCGACCAGTAGGAACGGCTGAAGTGCCCTTGAGCAAGGCACCTAACCCCTCACTGCACTGGGATTAGTGTGCTTCACCTCACTGTGTGCTGAGTGTATTTCCCTCACAGGATCAAAAGAGTATATACTTATACTTACTTAACTAGGCAGATGTTTCTTACCTTGACAGCTTTGATATTATTTTTATTAGAAAATAAATAAATGAAATATCTGTGGTATTTCAAATTAAAACTCGATTACTACTTTTGCAAACCACTAGTAAAGATAAACAAATATGTGCCAGGAATCAAGTGTTAAAAGTAGTGTGAATATAGTAGTGGGGATGGCTGTGCCAGGCTAGTAATCTCTACTACACAATGAGGCCTGCTGGTGTTCATTTTGGTCTGGGTCATACAATTCTGTTATATAGCTGACCCAGCCCTGGCCCCCCCATCACAGTCAAGCACCCAGTGAACAGCAGCACTCTATGGAGGTTCTTGAAGTAGTCCCAAACTGTGCCCGCACACATATATTTCTTTTTCAGGGCCAAAATGGCCGACCACAGGGCTCGATAGTATTATACTCTATGGAGTATTAACACCCAAATAGTTAACACGCAGTTTCAGAGAAACTCGGTATAGCTGTAACTCCCGAGCCGTAAAGAACGAGCTGTTACACTCTAACTATGCCCGATCTGTCTATTCTGTTAGAATGTGAAGGAAATAATTCTGTATTCATATTTTATGTGAATAGTTTAATGATTCAAGTCTTTATGACTTGAAAAGGGGGATTTGAAAGTGTTGTGAATCAGCCTCATTTCTGTAAATGTACATACTGTGTAGTTCTTATGGTCATTTGTGATTTTTGTACCCATGTGTACCATGTGTGTGTGTCTTTGGTCTGTATGCAGTGTATCCATTGTTTATCCTTGAATGATTAGAATTCAGTAGGCACTGTCTAGGGACCTCTTGGCTTATCCTCAGGTGTGACTCTCTATTGTATAGACTAGAGAGCAAGGATGGGGGAGCAGACCTCCTATTGTCACCATTTGGCCATGAGCAAGTTGGGGTGTTAAAACAATATGTTGCCAGGCCTTTGAAGCTTAATTAAAGAATAATAAAGCTGACCAGGCCTGATGACACAACAACAAGAGACCACATCCCCACACCTTTACCTTGCATATTCATACTAGTAGGTCACTCCCTCTCTTTGTGTGTAACTTTAAATATGGTCTCTGTTAGTCAGAGAAATACTGAGAACATCTGGTGGAAACCTATGATGGGGTGACCCAGACATGTACCTCTCTCCCTTGAGGGCCACTGGCCCCTCATTGAAAAGAATAAAGCCTGGATCCTGATAGCATCGTCCTGACTGAGTCTGAGAAATATGGTAGTAAAAAATATACTATCAAATGACAGGGTTTATGTGTGTTTATGTGTCTGTGTGTGTGTGTGTGTGTGCTCTCCTGGCAGGTGTGCACCCACCCTGTGAGTGGTAAAGTGGACGAGTCTCTGCGAATGCGTCTGACGGGCCAGTACCATGCGCTGCTCGAGCGGTTGGGCCGTTTTGGCTACAATGCCGGACGCCACGCGTCCTTCGCTGAGTTCATGGTGAACACCTACGGAATCCTGCGGCAGCGGCCGGACCCACGCAGCGCCCTGAACAGTTGCTATGGAAACCCAGCGTCCCTGCAGCGCCTGGTGGTCAACACGGTGCCCTCCACCCTGCTCAAGGACGCCCTGCTGCTGCACACCTGCCTCTGTTACCTGGCCGAGCAGGACGGGAAACCCCTCTTCCTGTGGTAGCCACGCCTCTTCCTGTGGTAGCCACGACTCTTCCTTTGGTGGCCAGACCTCTTCTCGTGAAAACCACACCCTTTATTGGGATAGCCACATCTCTTTCAGTGATAGACATCTTCCAGCAGTGCTGGTTACACCCCCACATAGACATCAAACTTTTACACATGCATTAGCGCATATAACTGTATACTGTAACTGTATAACTGTTGAAATAACTGTTCACACTTACACACACTCTTGCCCTCTCTCTCAGACACACACACAAATTCCTGATCCAACCGTGTTTATTATTTTGCTCACACACACTCACTCCCTTTGTAGCATGGCCAGGTGTGAGAGGGGGGGAAACCGTTCTAATAAAACCTCATCTCAAACCACTTTTATGTGTCTTTGATTTCCAGTAAATGTGCTGTAAGTAAACTAATTATTATTATTATTAGGTATTTACCTAACTGCATCATACATTCATAGCTCTTTAACTTGTCACCGACCTTCACTTTAATGTTAGGCCTACTACCTAATGTGCTCTCTGCAAGAAGCTTAGTTATGGCTCCGTGCACGAGCACCAGCGCGCCCCCGCGCCTGTAAGTTGTCTGTCAAACCCAAGGAGGAAACCGCTGGAGCCACGGGAGGTGAGAGAAGTGAACCTGTCAAGAAACTTTAACTGCTTGACGCGTAAACATTGTTCATCACACAATTAGTTGCAATATACAATACTTAATGTTGACTACATTTGAGAAATGTGGAGTCATTAAGCTAACGTGGCTGTTACTTGGTAATAGTGTAGCGAGACAGTGAGCTCAGTTTGGGACACGGCAGGTAACGTTAGAAGTTCTAGCGTTCCCGCAGGTGAGGCTGGTGCCAGACAGGAAGCAGCGAACTGCCGAGAAGTGCTTTCACATTTTTTATTATTTTAGAGGTTGATCTAGCCCGACCCCTTTTGTTTTCACCTTCACAGAATTTAGTTTCGTTTAATGTAGTTTAATTTTGACAGCGGTTTGCAGCCTGCTGTGAGGAACAGCTAACCCTCTGACTAACGTTAGCTTAACCGACTAGCACTGAGCCGACTAGGCTGCTAGCCAGAGCCCCCAAACTACAGAATGCGAGCGGGAGTGCCAACTTGCTAACGTTAACGTTTCCCGGTTACCCCTCGCTTGAAATTGGGTAAACCGGACAGGATGTTGAGTTTGTACCCCGTCCAGATTTCCGCACCGTGTTTAACATGTGGTCAGTCTTTCTGACACGTCACTACAGTCTTTCTGACCCGCATATGACGTTACCGGGTAAGATGGATCGCAGCCAGCCATCCGTGGAACTGTGCCGCTCATTAACAGGTAGTCGGTCTGCTCGGCTTTGATACATAACATGGACTGGCATTTTGTAACACACACACACTCTGTGTTGGGGGCGTTGCAAGCAATCCCCTGCGAAGAAAGCGCAGAGGATGTCACGGCTGCAGTCTGATCCGCCGGCGATAATCAGTCTGTCTTTCTTAGTTTAAAAAATTATGCCGTTTTTTCTAAATTTGAGTTACCAGGCAGCACCACGACATCGACCTCTTTTCTGGCCGCTTACCCCGGCAACGGCACTGAATTCAGATTTGTAATTTCCGTTGCCTCGGAGCGATTAGAGCGCGCAGATGGTGGCGCCTGGATTAACTCACAGAACAGCAACATTCGCCGCCTTTGTGCCCCCTCTACGACCGCGCCGGTCCCAACCCAAACAATCCACCCTCATGGACACGCGCTGTCCGAACACCAGCCGTGCCGCCTGCGTCGCGTCTCACAGCACCAGTCCGCCGGGAAATGTAAGCTGGAGTATTGATCAGTGAACGCCAGCACTGTGTAGGCTGATGAACACTGCCAGCGTTGTGCAGTAGGGTGACTGGTTGTACTGTGTTGTCTTCGGATTCCCGCTGGTGTTCCCGCCGGACGGCGCATGGATGAATGCAAGGCACGGTCAGCTCTGTCTGTGTTTAAATGTAGCGTATAGTTAGACTGCGTTCCGCTGCCCTATGGCTGGCTGGTTATATTCTGATGGCTCGTTTTTGACGGTGAGAGACTCGGTGACCCACTTCATGGTCGCTTAATATTATATCTGTGTCAGACCGTCCGTCAGCGGGCGGGGAATTTGTGGTCAGATTTTGGGCTTTAAAATGGTCCAGTTTTATGGTTGTAGCCTACGAGCGGCACCAGAGCAGAGTCCGCCAGCATGGAGAAGAAAAGACATAGCTACTGCAAAAACACATTATGTGTTATGTGTGTGATGATTAGAACCACTCTAGTTATGTAGTGATGTAGGTATTCAAACTAGTGCCAGAGAAAATGATGCAGAATATTTAATATTTTAATACTTCCTGCAGCTGCCACAAGATAAACGTGTGTGTGGTGTGTTTGAATTTTTCAGGTCACCTGATGTGTACCCACCCACCCAGCTGGAGAAGAGTGTGTTGAGAGTGTGTGTGTGTGTGTGTGAAGGTGTTTCATGTGAGAGTGATTTGGAGGTCTTGTGTGTGTGTGGGAATGTATGTAGGGGTGCCTGCTGTGTGCGTTTGTCCCCTGTGTGTATGAGTGTATGCATGTTTTGTTTTTCTGCCTAGGATTTTAATCATGTGTGTGTGTATGTAGGAGAGTTCTCTGGTGTGTGTGTGTGTGTGTCAGTGTATCTGTGTGTGTATTTCCTGTGTGTGTGTGTGGTCATGGCGCTGCGTGAGTCTGCGTTCTCCAGCGCGTGTGTGAGCGGTCTGCACGCGGTCGGATGGGCACTGGTGTTCCCCAGCTTCTGGTTCCTGGACCGCCTGCTGGCGGGCTGCAAGTCCACGACGTGTGAGCGCCGTGCGCGGCGGGATCAGGAGTGCTATCTGCACCCGCTGCTCGTGTTCTTCGGCTCACTCCTCTTCCTCACGCTCTTCCTCGTCTGGGCGCCGCTGGCGCTGCTGGGCTTCCTGCTCTGGGCTCCGCTGCAGGCCGCCCGCCGGCCCTTCCGCTACCACCGGGGGGAGCCGACGCTGCGCGGGGCCGAGCGCAACGGCACGTGGCGTGCCGCGGGACGCGTGTCACTGGGCTTCGCCACGGCCAACCTGTGCCTGCTGCCGGACAGTCTGGCGCGCTTCAACAACCTGGGCGAGACGCAGCGACGCGCGGCGGCCATCGGGGGCAGCATCGTGCAGGGAGTCACGCGGCCGCACATCCGCATCTACGTGGACTCGCCCAGCAGCTGCGGAACCCTCAGCCCGTCCAGCAGCCTGCTTACCTCCCACAATGCACCGGGGGGCTCCTACGGCGCCACGCAGACTCAGGCCCCGCCCCCCGCCGCCGCTGACCCCTCGTCCACTTCCTCCGAGGAGGAGAACCCGCCGCAGGAGGACGTCGCCCCCACACCTCCCTCACCCGGCAGCGGCTCAGCGGTCATGGCGCCCTGCTACGACGACCCCGTCGCCAACAGCAACCAGAACTCCAGCCTGCCAGATGTCAGGGTGGTGGGTTCGGACATGGGCGGCGACGTTGGCAGCAAACGACGGCACCCGCCCCGCGCTCTGGGCCGGTCGGGGGCGACGCGAGTGGATGCGGACATTCCGATGGAGGTGTCGCCCATGTTCCCTGCGGGTGTGGACCTGCTGTGCTTGCAGGAGGTGTTTGACAAGCGTGCGGCGGAGACTCTGCGGCGCTCGCTAGCGCCCCTCTATGGCCACGTGCTGTACGACGTGGGCATGTACGCGTGCGCGCCCGGCTGCGGCTCCTTTAAGTTCTTCAACAGCGGCCTGTTCCTGGCCAGCCAACACCCCCTGCTGGACGCACAGTACCACTGCTTCCCCAACGCACGAGGGGAGGACGCACTTGCCGCCAAGGGACTGCTGTGTGTCAAGGTGCTCACGCCACACTTACACACACACTCGTGTACACAGACACACATACTCATGCACACAGACAATTTGGGGAAAATATCTAATTGAGATTGCGACAAATATTGCGATTGCGATTTTTTTAATTGATTCAGTTCAATATTCCAAATGTCTCTTAAGTTCTGCCACTTCTGATTGGTCAGCATGCTTAGTGCATGAGAAGCACCACTCTCCTGATTGACTGTGAAGCTCACCAATCAGAAGTGCTGTGCTTCTCATGCGCTAGGCATGCTTACCAGTCAGAAGTGGCACAGTCAAGGAGGATGACTTGAATATAATAATCATAATTGAAACCACTGCGATTGTGATAACTGTGCAGCCCTAACACACACACATTCATGCACACACACACACACACATATACTGTACACACACACATATACTGTACACACACACATTCATGCACACACACATACACACACACATTCATGCAACACACACACACACACACACATTCATGCACACACCCAAACACACACACAGACAGACACTCCTGCACAAGTGTAAGCACACACACATTCATGTACACACACATCGTATCTGCATTCATATCTGTATCGGTAGATACAGACACACACACTCATGTACATACACACATTCAATCATGCACACACACATTCATGCACATACATACACATGAGCATGCACACACACACACACACACTTGTGCACAAGCACACACATTGTATCTGCAAACACATGCACACAGAGACATACGCAGACACAATGCACGCGCACACACACACACACACTCATGCAGACATACACAGAAACATACACACACTCCTACACATACAGACACAGCCACTTACAGACACAGTCACTCATACTCATTCAAACACACACATACACACGCACTTAGATCACACATACTGTAGTAGGCTCACAAACACATTGGCGCGCGCACAGACACGCTCAGGCTCTCACTTAATGAGAAGAACTCACCAATTCATGCTCTGTTGCTATATACTGTCGTGTTCCATTGGAACTGGGGAGAAATGACTATGTGTGTGTGTGTGTGTGTGTGTGCTTCAGGTGCAAATACAGCTTCCTGACCAAGGGAATCAAAGGATGGTGGGCTACTTCAACTGCACTCATCTTCATGCTCCTGAAGGTACACACACACACACACACACACACAGACACACTTGCACTTACATACATACATAATCACACGTGCACAATCACACACAGCACTTCCAAACAGTGCTGAGCTCAGGACTCTAATGACGTTCCTGTAACTCTGGTTCCTCTGTGGTTCCTCTAGCTGTGGTTCCTGTAACTCTGGTTCCTCTAGCTGTGGTTCATGTAACTCTGGTTCGTCTGTGGTTCCTCTAGCTGTGGTTCCTGTAACTCTGGTTCCTCTAGCTGTGGTTCCTGTAACTCTGGTTCCTATAGCTGTGGTTCCTGTAACTCTGGTTCCTCTGTGATTCCTCTAGCTGTAGTTGACTTAGTTGTAGATCGACTTATCTTACCATATATCCTATCCTATCAACAATAACTTTTGCAGATCTCGATATTGCCCGATTGTTTTTATTGCATTAAATTGCATTTATATCATTAGTTTTCAACATATTTTTTGTATTTAAAATGGTGCAACAACTAGCCTGAAGGCAGGAGAGTATGCGGATACATTTTTCGGCAGCACAACCTGTATCCATAACAACCGTAACCTGTATCCATAAAAAACGTAACCTGTATCCGTAACAACCGTAACCTGTATCCATAACAACCGTAACCTGTATCCGTAACAACCATAACCTGTATCCATAAGGGTTTGAAATGGTACCTCTGCGTCCTGCAAATCTGCAGCAAAGACCGGTTTATTTCTCTATCTAAATAACAATTACTAATAATGTACTGTATAAAAATTCTGTTGTTGGTAATCTAATTTGGCATTTAGACACATACAGTCATACGTTTTCATAAATAGCCTGTGCATTTTCAGCCTCTGACAGGAGCAAGGAAGCATGATACAATTATCATTCTGAAGTGATACACTAACTTATCTAAAACATCACCATCACATCAGGTTTGAACATCACCATCACATCAGGTCTGAGCTGGGAACAAAAATCTGCAGTTGCAGGTGGGGAAAGACTTTGCAATAAGCCCATTTCAGTGTCCAGGTGTCTGACCTCACTGATGTTAATGATCCTTAATTGTTAAAATGTCTTCCTGTTTCTGTGGACTGTGCTGTTCCAGAGGAAGTTGGTTTATACAGTGGCAGTGATATCTTGGAAATGGACTGATTACATTGATATGTAGATATCATAAAATGGTCTAAATTGACAATGATATTGTTATTATCACTGATATAGTTTATCGTTATTCTTTTGGGAAAGTGAACAGTGTGTGGAGAGGGGGCGTAGCCAGATAGATGTAAATTCCCGAAAATGAGGAAGCAGAAGTTACATTTGAGCCATTTCAAAGCCATTAGGGGATTTGTTTTCATGAAAAGAAATAATAGAACGCACGCATGCGCACACACACACACACACACACACACACACACACACACACACACACACACACACGCTCTTCAGGCTGGGGAGTGCGGTTTGTTGTGGAGATCTGCCAGCCATCAGAGGAGGGGAGTGGTCTGACGAGTTTGATCCAATTCAGATGGAAACGTGTGTGTCTGTGTGTGTGTTCTAGGTGATGGGGCGGTGCGGTACGAGCAGTTGAACATGGTGTTGAAGTGGATTGATGAGTTCCAGGAAGCTCACAGTGAAGAGGGTGAGATGGTGCTGTTTGATGTCCTATGTGGAGACTTCAACTTCGACAACTGCTCTCCTGGTGAGTGCTAATTTCCAACAAATGAAAATTCACTCTGCTGCTGCTGCCTTCAAACAAATATGTCTCATTCGAATACCATGCTATCACAGTGATCGCCCCAGCTATACTCTATGTGTTGGGTCATTTACCGCCTACCAGGCCAACTAGGCGACTTTATGGACGAGCTGGACACTCTGCTGTCCTCCATCCCTGAGCATGACTGTCCGCTACTCGTCCTTGGCGATATGAACATCCACTTAGACGCCCCAGGTTCAGCGGACTTTATGGCCCCGATCCACTCTTTTGACCTCAAACGGGTTCGCAGCCCACCTACTCACAAAGCTGGCAAAAAGAGCTTGATTTGTTCCTCACTCGGTTCCTACCTCTCCATCTTTCCAACCACTTCTTCATCCGGTTCAACGTCAGCCTGACAGAACAACCTTCCGGCTCCTCAGCCGACGGTTACGTTCCACCACAACTCTGTGGTCGCCTTCGGTCTACCTTCACTTCACACTCTCTCCTCTCTGGAGGTTAATGATGCCACAGACTCGCTCTGCTCCACACTGAGCTCATGTCTGGACGAGCTGTGCCCTCTTACTACAAGGCCAGTTCGATCCAAACACTCTCACCCATGGCTAAATGAGACCCTCCAATCGCAGCGCACCAACTCAGAGCCGCGCAGAGAAAATGGCACAAATCTAAACTTAACTGATGACCTCAAAAAATACCAGACACTCCTATCCTGCTTTTGAGAAGCATCACTGCTGCTAAGATGGCTTTCTACAATGACAAAATCAACAGTGTCACAGACAGCCGGAAACTTTTCTCAACCCTCAAATCGCTACTCAATCCTCAAATCACTACTCAACCCTCATTTCCGAATTCGTACCTCTCTCCGAGAGTGAGGCATCTAGACTCCTGACATGTAGCTGTCCTACCGCATGCTCATTGGACCCTATACCTACGAGCCTACTTCAGTCCATCAGCCCGACCATCACACCAGCTATCACACATGTGATCAATGCTTGGCTAACCTCTGGCACGTTTCCAACAGCATTCAAAATGGCCCGGGTAACACCGTTACTTAAGAAAACTTCTCTCAACCCTACTCAAGTTGAGAACTACCGCCTTGTCTCACTCCTGCCTTTCCTATCCAAAGGCATTGAACGAGCAGTCTCCAAACAGGTCTCTGAATTCCTTTCACAGAACAACCTTCTTGATGCAAACCAATCTGAGTTCAAGAGCGGCCACTCAACCAAAACAGCTCTGCTGTCCGTAACAGAAGCCTTAAAGTAAGCCAGTGCGACCGCACGGTCATCAGTACTCATTCTGCTTGACTTATCAGCTGCCTTCGACACGGTCAGTCACCGCATCCTTCCCTCTATACTCTCAAACAAGGGAACCTCCGGCTCTGCTCTCTCCTGGTTTGAACAGTCATTAGTACTCATTCTGCTTAACTTTCCTCCCTCTTTGACATCTACAACACCCACTGTCTGTGCAAAGCCACAATCGTTGTTAAGGACACAGCACACGCGTCCCATGCACTCTTCTCCTTACTGCCATCAGGTAGAAGGTGCCGCAGTATAACTGCCCGCACCTCCAGAATGGGGAAGAGCTGTTGAACAACAAAACATGATGCACATTTTTCACACTGAACTGAAATGCACTCCTGCACTTTTTCTCTGCTGCTAAATTCTATATACCGTAGGGCTGTAACGATATGTATATCGAAACCGAAATCGCGACACTTATATCCACGAACCTGTGTCGTGGTGTGAGAAGGCAGAATCGTGAGACACCCCTTCTAATCTTTTACCGGTACACTACTGTAACGCCCTCCTGACAGGTCTCCCAGCCTGCAGTGAAACCCCTTCAGATGATCCAGAACGCAGCGGCGTGCCTAGTCTTCAACCAACCCAAAAGGGCACCTATTTGAATGCCCTCATATGCTGCCTCCCGACCGTTGCGCTCCTCACCGCTCTGCCACCGGTACGCTCAGGCAAATTTTTTCATCTGTTGTTCCTCGTTGGTGGAACGCTCTACCAGTTCCTACTAGAGCAGGGACATCCCTCTCCATCTTCAAAAAACATGTAGCACTACTTACAACTAGTCTTGCTGATCCTAGCACTTACACTTGACTAGAACTGACACTTGAATGTATAAAAACAGCACTCACTGATGCACTTGTTCTTATTGTACTTTACCATTTAAATTGATTTAAATTGTTCTAGAATTGTTGAGAGAATTGTTTTAAAAAGCTTTAAACTGTTTACCATGTTGTAAGTCGCTTTGGTTAAAAATGCGTCAGCCAAATGTAATGTAAATGGTGTGTGTTGGTTTGTGAGATAATGCTGTTTGATGTCCTATGTGGAGACTTCCACAAGAAGACTCCAAGACTCCAACTTCGACAACTGCTCTCCTGTTAAATGTGTGTGTTAGATGAGGTTCTGCATCACAGTGTGTTTAATTAGGTGTGTATGTGTGTGTGTTAGATGACGTCCTGGAGCAGAAGCACAGTGTGTTTAATCAGTACCGGGACCCGTGCAGAGTTGGACCTGGCCAGGACAAGCCCTGGGTCATCGGTAAGTGTCACCATGGCAACAAGCTGCCCGAAGCTGCCAAACATTTTAGAAGATCAGCCGCCGGTTGCACCTGCCAAGTGTGAGTTTGATCGTAAGTTTAGGTGTAACGTGTGTCTTAAACCTTACGTTGAAACTAACTAGATGTAAACTAGCGCTGCATTCTTTTTCTGTTGCACCATTGCTACTTAAAGGATAATTCCGATATTTAGCACTTTGAGTCCCCTTTTGGTTTGTTTTGGATGAACTGGAGTGGTGGACACCGAAATGTTGACGATTGGTCCTGTCTCGACTTTTCTGACTCGTTTTGAATCGTCTTCACTGCTTCAAAGTGGCTGCCTATGGGCATTACATGCACAAACATGTCTTTAAAACTGTGAAACTCATCGAGTAGCAGCTCCTAAACCCGACTAACTGCCAGTTTGCGTTGGAACTAAGCTAAGATGGAACTTTAGTTCAAGTGGTGCAATCGGCTGCTGGTCATAGTCATGAAGAGTATGAAAACTGTTTCTGTTCTGCTGGTGGAACATAGAACCATGTCTATGGAACCCACTGAAGACACAAGACTGTTGTCATAGGGATGAAACACAGAAGATAGCACGTCTCCATTCAGTGTAAGAGGTCACGTCACAGTCAGGAGATGTTTTGATATTTCTGATGTTTGTTCAGGCACTCTCCTTGAACAGCCCACTCTCTATGATGAGGAGGTGAGGACCCCAGACAGCCTCCAGAGGTAAGGGCCCAAGCACCATCTCACAGGCGCACACACACACACACACACACACACACACACACACACACACACACACACACACACACACACACACACACACACACACACACACACACACACACACACACACACACACACACACACACACACACACACACACACACACACACACACACACACACACACACACACACACACACACACACACACACACACACACACACACACACACACACACACACACACACACACACACACGGCAGCCGTGGCCTACTGGTTAGGGCTTCGGACTTGTAACCGGAGGGTTGCCGGTTCGAACCCCGACCAGTAGGCATGGCTGAAGTGCCCTTGAGCAAGGCACCTAACCCCTCACTGCTCCCCGAGCGCCACTGTTGTTGCAGGCAGCTCACTGCACCGGGATTAGTGCGTGCTTCACCTCACTGTGTGCTGAGTGTGTTTCATTGGGATAAATGCAGAGACCAAATTTCCCTCACGGGATCAAAAGAGTATATATACTTACTAGGGGTGTGAATCTCTCATGTAAAAGACGATACGATTCGCATCTAAATACATGGGCACGACTCGATACAAGAAAAGATACATGTTTATAAAAAACGGTTCAGTACGATTCGATGCAGTTCAAGAATGGAAAGCATTCTGAAATATTTTTTATTTGCTCAAGGTGCACATTAATTTTATATTATCAATTATCATGGTCATGGTTGTCAATTAGGCAAAAAAATGTGTGAATATGATTATCTAAACTGAGGTTTGTTTCATATACTGTATTGAAATGAAAAAAGAATAGTCTACATTTCAGTCAAACACAGCAGCCAAATACAACATAAAAATAATTTTTTATAGACTTTACAGATTTTATAGAGTTATATCTGATTGTTTTCATGGAGCTGTAGCCTTGTTGAGGTAAGACAATACCGAAATAAAATAAAACAGTGCTTAAGACACTCTTGGCCTTTTCTCATATAGCCTACCCTACAAGAATAAAATAGGCCTACAAATCAATGAACTCTCTGGGCTTATTTTGTTCCAACAGTAGACCTAATGCAGAAGTCTGAAGACCTATAATGCCACAAGTCAGAGTAAATATGAACAAAATCATTGGCTAATAATTTGTGCATCGTTTTAGCAGCAAGGGCCAAATTATTATTTAACATTAAGGAAATCCATTCATCAAAGGTAAGGCTACTCTATCGTTGCTGTTTAAGAATGCTAAGAGTGTTTAATTTCGCGCTGGATTTCGAAAAACAAAAGCCGACCGAGTGCAAGTTGTCACATGCTTAAGTTGCAGTAGATGTATGAGTAATGGGGTCATTTGACAACTTTGGGCAATGAATGTAACCAAAAAAACGAGCTGCATTACCCACAATTCCGTGCCACGTATAGTTTCAAAACCGGAAGTGGGATGAACAAGCTGCATGGAACGTAAATGAGAGTCTGAGCGAGCAGAAAAGGTTGTGAACCGATTCATAACAAGTAAATCGATATAACGACCGGTTCATTTCATTTTTTTTCCGATACGGGGCTTCACGTATCAATGTAGCTGTATCTTACACGTTAAAAACGGATACCGATACGTATCGGTTAATCTTTACACCCCTAATACTTACTTATACTTATACATACACACATAATATTGCCTGTTCCTTCTCTTGCAGACCTCTACTAAACACTGTGTGTGTGTGCGTGCCTGCGTGTGTGTGTGTGTGTTGCAGGACACTGGAGCGGGAGGACCTGAGGAAGCAGTACCTCAGTCCGCCTGTAGCGCAGGGGGGCGCAGCCGTCACCTGCCTTGAGGACGGGAGACCCTGGATTGGCCGCCGACTAGACTATGTGCTCTACAGGGAGAGCACCACTGCCAAGAACACACACGCGGTGAGGGCAACACACACACACACACACACACACACACACACACACACACACACACACACACACACTACAGGGAAAGAACAACCGCCAAGAACACACACACAGGACAACACACACACACACACACATATATATATATATATATATATATATATATATATATATATATTCACACACACTCTACAGGGAGAGCACCACTACAAAGAACACACAGTTTGCAGTATGCTAACTTGTCTCTCTCTAATCCGTCTCTCTCTCTTTTGTCCTCTCTCACTGCAGGAGGTGGAGGAGTTCACCTATGTGACACAGCTTGCTGGTCTGACGGACCACATCCCAGTGGGGCTGAGGCTGGGCGTGTGTCTGCCCACAGACGAGCCCTGATCCTGGGGCCCATGCTGCACAGAGGCCCCTGGGCCTGCTGGAGCAACGGAGACGAGGGAGCCACTAAAACCAACAAACAAAATAAACGAACACACAAGGCTTCTGAGCGGAACACACTCTGCGCTTGGCCAAACTACACTACCTATGCAAACAGACTGACCACAGGGAGGCTGTGAGCTGACCACACAGTGCCCTGTGCTGACTGCAAAAGGATAACAGGAACGCAAACACATTAAAATGAGCATCACCGTTTACAGTGAGAGTGGAATAACGAGCAGTTGAATCCAAATGTGATGATCGTGAGCTTAATGCATGCGGTTATGGGACCAGTAATGTCAATTCACAACAATTATGTTTTAGAAGAGTTTTTGTTTTCGTTTTTTTTTTTCACAAAATGGTCTTGTAAATAAATTTGAATATAACATTGGACTGTGTGTGTTTGTTTATGGATCGGTATTTAAACACAGCATTTATGTGGGTTTCATCTTTGGTTTCATATTAGATAGTTGATGTAATTCTGTCTTCCTGCATCACTAGAAGGCGCTGCTGCGCTGGCAAAGGCATATTTCTACTCTTCGTCGCGCTAGAAGTAGCCAATCACAATTCCAGTTAACAGATTCACTTCCTGTTTTGAATTGGTCCTTCAAGCCGAGCTAACCATGCACGTTTAGTGAAGTTAGTAGAGTATGTGTTTTACCGGGCCTTGAAGAGATGTTGCGTAAAATAATCAACAGCAACTCGCTACTAGTACTTTACAGAGTAACAAGCAAGAATATCAGAACACCAAATCGGCCACTGTCCTCGCAGAAACACACACAACTGTTGACCCCGTCTGGTGTGTGTCGTTCACCTCCAAGATACTGCTCTCATTTACCAACCGGAGAAAATGCTGCCTTTCTACCCACCAGCCTCGCACCACAAACAGACCACGCGGAGTCTGAACAGCATAGTAAGTAGGCTAAACATTTCCTTCCGAATTTTGAGTGACAAGATCAACAGTCTGCGACAGTACCGTCCCGATAAACCCGTCGTAACGTACCTGCCTACGTTTCCAAGTGCACGAGTCTTCGGCTACACCAGTTCACTAACGTTGGTGCCGTGTATTTAACCGTTCCTCCACAGAAAGCCATGACGTGTTTAACATCGACGTGCTGGTGACACTTCTACGACAGGAGAACGCGCAGGACATCTGCGTGATCCGGGTGCCTCGCGAGTTGAAGTACACCGAGTATTTCGTGGTGGTCAGCGGCTCCTCCACCAGACACCTGCGCGCGATGGCCTTCTACGCAGTCAAAGTGGTGAGCGAGGAGACGAATAGTGTGTGTTTGTTGATGTGATGATTGGTTGAGCCGTGTGCCCTCTCCTCGCCGTTTTAATGCGAAATGTGATCTGTTCTCACAGTACAAGTTCATGAGGGGACCAGAAGACGCGCACGTGCATATCGAGGGCCAGAATGCGGAGGACTGGATGTGTATAGACTTTGGTAATATACTCACTGCTGTTCAGCGATATTGAATTGGGTAGCGCTATATAAGTCTGACAAATAATCAATTTGTATTTCCACACATGTCACTGGTCAAACGTTTTGGGTCATTCCACTCCATTATAGACAGAATACCAGCTGACATAATTGCAAAATGGTTCTTGACTGTTGTAGAAAGAAATGGTTCTTTAATGCAACATCTGCATTGGCCATTACCAGCAACCATTCATCCAATGTTCCAAAGGCACCCTCATTTATGAAACAAATATACAACACAAAACGGGCATAGGACAGGTGGACGCTCATTTCTACACAAAACATGGCATTTATCAATTTGAACATGAGCGGTGGCTACGCTCAAATTTCACGTCAAGTCTCAACTTGGGTCATTCCATGTGAAAACAGCCAATATCGGGGTATCATGTACATGACAACTCTCAGATTTTGCTGAAAAGCGTGAATATATGCCTTATGTTAACAAACAAAGGAATCTGAAGTTTCAGGTCAATATCTCAAACGGTTTGCCTTAGGGATGCACGATATATCCGATAAGTGAAAAAATGAAAATATTATTATCGGCCCGATAACAGAATTCTGGCCGATAATTTGCGCCGATATTTTTTAAAGTCCTAATTTAGGCCTCTAAGGTCCGTCTGGCTACACTGAGCTAGCCTACTTGAGCTTGGTTGGCTATACTTTTTCCTCAATATAATGTCAGCGGTGTGAATGTATTTCACAACTCTAACAAAATCTGTGGATATGCGTTCATTTGGGAATCTGTGCATCTCAAAATCCTCTCGTGATTGATCCGCCATGTAACCTTAACAGAGCGGAGCTCAGCCCTATCTAGAGCAGTCTTGTGCTGGTGTGTTTGCACTTGGGGAAACAAATAAACAAACTCGTTAGTGGGACGAGTACATAAGTAGGCCTAGTTGTAAGTTGTGTTTTAGTATTATATTTGCATTACTTTAGCTTGGGTTTTGTATTATTACCTAGAAATATGCTAACCATTCGTGCTTCAGTTCCAGACAGGTCATCATAATAAGTTATTAAAACCTTCGGGGCTAAGGCCTTTCATTTCTGCTGCAGCAGGTTGTGCGCAACAGAGTAGACGGACATACGATACAGTCTGAGGAGTTACAGCTTTATTCAGTTACCCGCAGTTGAAACTAAACCTAAGTTTCCCTCACAAACTCTGATTTGGTCGCTATACTGTAGCTTATTCCAAGCTGAGCCGTTTATGAGCGTTTAGTCCTAAATGAAAACGATTCAAACTCTCTAGCCACTCACTCGCAATTCACTGACGTCAGGTTCACTTAAAGGAGCCACACATACTGTAGGGCTAGGCTACTGTTATGTTGTTGACTGCCATACTATTGAGGACTATTATGAGTTCTGTCCATCATTTGGTGTTAGGTAAAATTACTGCAATAAAATTATGCTTATTAAATGCTTTCCCCAAATCACTTTTCACAATTTTTTTCAAGAGTAATATTATCGGTTATCGTATCGGTATCGGCCACAACAAACCAATAAATATCGGTTATCGTTATCGGCCCTAAAATTCCATATCGATGCATCTCTAGTTTGCCTGTGGCATCCATTTGAATTTCGGGTGCCACGGCCCTAATTGACACATTGGAATTTCACATTTCATCTTTTGCCATTTTTGGAAGCCCATAACGTCTGTTCTAATAGTGGTAGAGGGTAGAATCAATATTACTTACTGTTTGAGTGAGAGGTGGGTCACCAAAGTCCTAAAAAATGTTGACGGCATGTGTGACATTTCACTTTTTGGGTGGCCCTAGCACCACAATTAATGATCATATTTATTCTAAACAGGATTATTTGTTATATGTGGGAACCTTGCTCTTGCCAAAATGAATTTGAAGGGTATGGTACCACTGGTGGGGGTTTTATGGGGGTCCAAAAACCCTCTCCGGCAGAGGTGACTTTTGGAACCCCATATTTGGACCCCCAAATGACCATGTGGGCACTTGATGATCCTAACGGGATTTATACCAGATAAAGATACATATATGTTCTTTCTTTTAATGAAATAAAAATTTTGACTATGAAGCTCCATAATATGAATTTTATTCTTCATAATGCACCAATTTGGACATTGTTTCCAGAAGTCTGGAATGTAGATCAGGGAAAATTTAGTGATGATAAAGCATGAAAATAGTGGAAATAACTTAGTATTATCCTCAGTGATGGCAAACAATTAAATACTGAGACTGTCACGGATTAACCCCTTATCTCCCCTGAAAGAGACCCGCCATCAAACTTCAAAATTGATATAAAGCAATGATGCGATCGTGTTCCACTGAACATTTTGGCCGAGGCGTAACGTCTCTCCAGTTCGTACGTTTCCTTATGTTTTTTAATATATTCTGCACTAACAAAGAAGAATGTAATGTTTTTAATGTTTTCAGATCTACATCGGTTTGTACACTGGATTGATAAATGAGGGCCAGTCTGTGTACTAATCTGATATAATTTTCAAATGCTAACTGAGAACACATTGGAGAACCCTTTTGCAATTATGTAAGCACATAATGTAATCTGAAAACTGCTGCCCTGATTAAGAAAAACAATGCAATTGATCTCAGCTGGTATTCTGTCAATAATGGAGTGGAATGGAAATTTCTACAGTAAGTGACCCCAAACTTTTGACCAGTAGTGTAGATATATTTTAATGTAAAATATACAGTATATATAATATATATGTGTGTGCATTCCTGCGTGCGTGCAGTACCCACACACACACACACACACACATGCGAGTGTCTGTGTACAGTATTGTGTTTGTATATTATGTGTTGGTATAAGTTACTCTCTGTCCCTCAGATTTGGCCTGTCTCGTCCTAATAGTATTTTTAATTTTGATTTGACAATTAGTTTATTCATATTGTGAATTTCTGAGTTGAATTTGTTGAAATAAATGCATCAAGTGATATGGTGCTAACCTCTGCCTCTCTCTCAGGTCAGCTGATATGGTGCTAACCTCTATCTCTCTCTCAGGTGATATGGTGGTCCATTTCATGCTGCCTCCGACCAGAGAGACATACGAGTTGGAGAAACTGTGGACGTTGCGTCACTATGACGACCAGCTGCGCAGCATTCCTCCTGAAACGCTCCCTCCAGACTTCATCTACGGAGCCAACGACCCCAAATGACATCATCTGGTCGCGTGGAGACCGGAATGGATTTCAGCATATCAGAGACTGGGTTCTACGCTGTTTCACTGTAGTGTGTGTGAGATTGAGGAGTTTTGTTTTTGTCTTTTTATGTGTGTGTCATCAATAAATTATTGACTTTTGGATTCTGAATTTCAATCAATTTAAATGTCCAGGTTTATTCATTGTGCACAGTATGTAAAGAACAACTACTATGAAATGCTCACACATTCACACACACACACATTCACAAGTATCTGCAGCCACCTGGTCGCCTGCAGGTAGAATGCCGACTGCAATCTGACAAACAGGTTGTGTGCTGGGTGGTTGCAGCCATTAAAGTGTGGGTGGTGCTGCTGATAGGTGTCCTGCAGGGCTGGGAGTGTGTTGCTGGTCATGAGCTCAGCTGTACTTACAGATCTGGAGGTTCCTCCAGTCACAGAGGGAACGCCAGCTCTACCACGGTGATGTGGGCAGTCAGTGATGCAACTGGGTGGATTGAGGATTCCACTTTGCTTTAGTTAACGCATTAAATCAGTTCGCAACTGCATGGGCCCCCTTGGGATTTAAGAGAACTTTGGGGATTTCTAAGAGGCCATTCTTTCACACAAACATACAGGCATTTGTGGGCGTTTTTGGGAGGTAACCAGGCGGTAACAAGCCCATGCTGTTGGAGATGCAAACAAATGCTGCATCGCCATTGAGATCACATAGAAAGGAGCTGGCTCAAGGGTTATAAAAGTGTTTTTATTATGTTCATTTATACAATGAAAGCACACCATTCATGTTCACTGCTGGCTCCTTGGCTATCAATTTGGTAACTATAGCGGGCTATTTGACGTCTTTAGAACACTAAACATATCGGAGGTGTCAAATGTTGACTTACTCCAGTCAAGATTTTTTGACATTAATCACTCCTATGATGTATTGCTATTGTCTATCCAAAGTAAAGTGCCTGTTTGGTTTCGACATAATTAGTGTGTGCAGTTGCGCCAGTAGATGGCAGCAGTCTCTAATTATGAGAATGCGAGGCGTTTGCTTTACTAAATGTCCAATTCCAAGTTCCCTTAGATTCTGTCATTTTACACCTGTTTTAGGCAAATCAGTTTACATTCCATGACTATTAGGCTGCTGACCTGTGAAAGATAACTCTTTATTTTATATCAGTGAAAATAGAAATGGTCAGAGCCTGTTAATTTCAGCACTTCAATGTGCTATAAAAACACATATGACTTAATATAGATATTCCGGTAAATTCAAAAGGGATCCCCAACATCTTGAATATCTCTGGCATCACCTTTGACAAGAAGCCGAAGATCGCGGCACGTGGAACTGGGGTGACAGGTGCACCATGGGATCGCTCCGATGTGAAATGTTTGAATTTGTTGGATCGAAGCAGGTGAGTGTGGGAAGGGCGTGACTGGGTCTGTGCAACTAGAACACATTACATCAACTCAACTGGATAGCTTGGCCAATGTTAATAATTCCACAGGGCTAATGCATACTTATAGTGCTTAAGTATCAGTTTTGACAGAAAACAGTCACTGGCCTATTTGGCATTGATGATTATTACACCTTCCGGCAAGGCTAGCTTCTAGCCAGCTAGCAATTTGTTTGTAACATTATAGCTCCAGACTAAAGACTTCCAAACCTGCCATTACAGTGAGCGAGATTAAAACCCAATACATAATATCCACACAACGTAAATTATCGAGTTAATTCAATTGTGACTACTTCGTTTGTTTCAAATAAGAGTTTGTTTATAGCAGCTCCCAGATATTAGGATGAAGTTAGCTTCTGGTAAGTTATGCTAATAGCATGCGCCATACCTTTTAAGGAGAGTGACGCCATGGAGCCTCTCCGAATGGAAACCGAGCAGAGTAAGTAGTATGGCTAACGCCAGTTTGTTAGCAGTCACTGCAAAAGCCCTCCGACACACTTGTTCTGTTAATCTTTTTTGGTTAATTATTATTCCTCAATGTTATCATGTGTTGTACTCTTCTTTGCGCGTTAGTGGAGCTTGTCGGCGTGACCCATGTTGGCGATGCCATCACCTTCTGGGGTCAGGTAAGTTCACCTCTGAGGTGATGTTGCTGTGTAGTGCCAATGGTGGTTTTGTGTGCTACAGGATTCTCTGATTAATGGAGTAACTGTAGTTTCTGTTGGACGGTAGAATGTGGACGACGAGAATGCGGTGGACGCGATTGTCAGAGCGCTGTGTGAGAAGTGCGATTCTGCGCCAAAGGTGCAGGGACCGACATCTACTCAGAAGGTAACTTAGCTGCTACTGTCGCATGTTAAAACTTGGCAAATGGAATTATCTTACTGATATGTAGCCACAGCAGTTGTTAACCTTCTTAAAATGAGGTCATATCAGATATTCTCAGTTTAGTCATCAGTTGAGCAGTGGCGTTAATGGTGGACACTGCACCTGGTGTATAATATCCAGCAGGGGAAATAAGTATTGAACACGTCAACATTTTTTCAGTATGTACACTTCCACTGAGGCTTTTTGCATGAAATGTTCACCAGACATTAGTATTAATTCAGAAAATCTACCCATATAAAAAGATCCAAACATTAAGTCCATAACATTCAAGATTGTCTATTACATCTCATTTATGAGCATAAGAGAGTAAATCTCTTGTTGTCTGTTGTGATTTTTGCTCCTCAAAAAAGAAATAAGAAGTAAATAGTATGTTTCCTTTGCTGAATGCTTTGGATCGTTGTTCTGCTGGAAGGTCTAGCCATAGACTGTATATATAGAACGGTCTATGGGTCTATAGCCATGTCTCATCCTCATCATCCTAATGGATGGCAAGATTCTCCTGGAAAAAAATGACATTCGTCATTCCTTCAGCTGTATGATCTCTGCCAGTACCATGAGATGAAAAATAGCCCCACGCCGTGATGCCTCCACCTCCAAACCTCACTGTTGTGGTATTTTTAGTGTGATGTACAGTGCTATTTGTCCTCCAAACATGGTGTGTAGTATGACATCCAAAAAGTAAAATTTTGTTCTAACTTGACCAAACTACATTCTCTCAGTATTTCATAGGCTTGTTCAAATGTTGTGTAGCAAGCTTTAAACAAGTTTCGACATGTTTTTATTCAGCAATGGAGTCATGTTGAGTGAGTGTGCAAAGAGTCCATGGTGGTGGAGTGCACTGCCTATGATGTTACTCTGTAACAATTGTACCTGCTGCCTCCAAGTCTTTCTGGAGCTTTCTCCAAGTGGGCCTTGGCTCTTGGGCTTACTCCTGTGCATGGCTGGTTGATGATGCAGTGATGTTCCTTCCACTTGCATATAATGACTCCAATGCTGCTTACTGGAAGATTCTAAAGTTTTGAAATGCATCTGTAACCAGTTCCATTGAAATGCTTTTTGCAACAATAAGGTTGCAAAGGTTTTGGGAGAGCTCTTTGGTTTTACCCATCATGAAATGTTTCTTCTGTGACACTTTGCTAACAAAACCTTTTATAGTCCATCTGTACTAACTCTGCTTATATTAATTTGCACAGATAGGAGGGATGATTGCTGTCTAACTACTTATAGATTCCAGCTCCATATGTGTGGGTTACCTGAGTTAATACTAATGTCTTTTGAAAATGTCATGCGAATAGCCTCACTGGAAGTATACTTACTGAAAAAAATGTTGACGTTCAATACTTATTTTCCCCTGCTGTATACATAGTGCATGTTCTGCTGTGTGTTCTATGTGTAGATCTATGCAGCGCGGTACTCTGAGGACCAGTTCTGGTACCGCTGCATGTTCTAATGTTCTGCTGTGTGTTTTATGTGTAGATCTATGCAGCGCGGTACTCTGAGGACCAGTTCTGGTACCGCTGCATGTTCTAATGTTCTGCTGTGTGTTTTATGTGTAGATCTATGCAGCACGGTACTCTGAGGACCAGTTCTGGTACCGCTGCAGAGTGCAACAACAGCAAACAGAGGACAAGGTTAGTAGAACCCACTGCACCAGCGAACCAAGTCACATGCCCACTGCACTAGAGAACCAAGTCACACGCCCACTGCACTAGAGAACCCATTCTGATGAGACACAGTCACACGCCCACTGCACTAGATAACCCAGATAACACAACCGTGACTGGTGTTGACATAATGGGACTCACTGACACACAATCTCACATCAGAGTACCAAGCCCCTGGCCTAGTTCTAATGGACAACTTACACACATCACACTCACTCACTCTCTATCTCTCTCTCTGTCTCTCTCTCTCTCTCTCACACACCCACATTCTAGGATTATTATTATTGTAACGGTTTTTCAAATTTGTTCTTTGTCTGCCGTACATACTCCATAGCACCCCCTTATGTCACTGCGACTCTTAGTTGGCATATTGTTTTAGCTACACACACCAATGCTGTGTTCTATTTGTCTTCTAGCGAACTCAGAGCTTGTAAGTGACGTTATGTCAGTGGTAAAAATACGAGCTGTTTGCGTTTTATTTGTCAACCAGCTGCATTACCATCTGTTAGCAATGGGCTATTGTTAGCAGTTGTTACTATCCAGTTTGTACAAAGCATTTCACAGTGTTATACCCAAAAAAAACGTCATAGCATCATAGCGACAGATATAGGTTGGACACTATTGTTTCTATGACTTAAATCCAACAGAACGGCTAATAAACAGCATATAAGGCTTGCACTGTTAACGGGCGCAGCCATCTTGGAAATTCAAACTCGTAGTACTCTGAATTGACTGAGCTGACGAGTCGCAGTAGAACTTCAGAGGACGTGAAAACAGTTAATTCTCCCTTGTTGAGTATGGTCAATGTAAATTAATAATAAAAATGTTTGAATTTGTTGGATCGAAGCAGGTGAGTGTGGGAAGGGTGTGACTGGGTCTGTGCAACTAGAACACATTACATCAACTCAACTGGATAGCGTGGCCAATGTTAATTCCACAGGGCTAATGCATACGTATAGTGCTTAAGTATACAGTTTTGACAGAAAACAGTCACTGGCTTATTTGGCATTGATGATTATTACACCTTCCGGCAAGGCTAGCTTTTAGCCAGCTAGCAATTTGTTTGTAACGTTATAGCTCCTTAGTTAGACTAAAGACTTCCAAACCTGCCAGAACAGTGAGCGAGATTAAATCCCAAAACATAAAAAAAAAAAAATAGTAACTCGATTTCGCCTATTTCAATTCTGTGCTGTTGCGTTTCTCTCGAGCCACGAGGGGCATTAGCAGGCTAGTCATTGTTATTGTTTTGTGCTACATTAGCCTCTTTAGCAAACCGGCTCGAAAACAAATTGTTACATTGTTTTGCACGCACAGCCAGACCGTGCAATGCATGACTTGGTGAACGGATTGAAGCAGCAATGTAATTAGTGTGTAAGAGCATTGCATTGACATTAAAATGACCAACACAGTACAAATACAAAGAAAATACATGTCATCTTATCTCAACTCTGGGCGCAACCATGTTTGTTGTAAGGTCGTATGGCCACCTCGGGGTACCCTCAAGAGCTCTGAATTAAATGGGGCGTGCCTCTGTGAAATGCCGCAAGAAAGCTGGGTAATTTACACATTCCAACTCAGGCGGGGGACTTACGAGACAAATGGAAAGACCCATAGGTTTACAGTAATACATTAACATGCATTGTTTGACATGCCTCAAACTTCACAGATTGTTAATTATTATGGTAAAAGATGATATTTTTATGCCCACAAGGCATATCTTGCATAGTGCCACCATCTGGCAACAGATATAATGGCTATTACACTGGTGATCAATTTTGACGCACTTCTCCTAGGTGGTTGATCAGAATCATGTCAAAATTAGAGGACATGATATCAAGATGTGGTTGATGTTGAATAGTCAAGGGATTGTTGATATGTTGAAATGTGTCAAAATGGTGATGCAATTAATATAAATATCTCGCTGAATAAACACAAAATGTGTCTTAAGTCACAATGTATTGGCTGAAACTTCACAGTTTATTGATTATGAATTCAGTTGATTAGAAATGATGATATTCACATACCCAAAATGCATGTCTGGCATAGCGACACCACCTGCCAACAGATAGATTAGCTATTTTACTGATCTTATCTCTACCATTTTCATCAGATTTGTTTCACATTTGGCGTATGCACTTACAGCTTTCCTGATTTTATATTATGGTGGGGTGGGGGCCATGTAGACTGAAATTAATGGTTCCCATGGGCGAAATGAATGGTTTCCATGGGTGAAAACTCATGAAATGTGGCAAGGACACAGATTTGGCCCAGGGTGTGGCCCAGGGACTCCATAGCGCCACCTTATGTCATTGAGTCTTGTGGTCAGTAAATAGTTTCACCCACACAGAACAGAAGTTGTTAGAGTTGTGGACCTCCCTAAGACAGTTCGATCCCCGACCAGTAGGAAAAATGTGGGCGGAGGAAGTGGTTGAGCACTGCTCTCCCATGCCCACATCCATGGCTGAAGGGCACCTAACCCCTCACTGCTCCTTGAGTGCCACTGTAGCAAGGTAGCTCACTGCTCCGGGTTAGTGTGTGCTTCACCTCACCGTGTGTTCACTGTGTGCTCTGTGTGTGATCTGTGTGTTCACTAATTCACGGATGGGATAAATGCAGAGACCAAATTCCTTGTATACGCAAGTATACTTGGCCTAGAAACCTGATTTACATGTACATTTTTACATTTACATCAAGATAATTTGGGCATGTATCATATTGCAGTAAATGAAAATGTTTTTGGTAATTTGCTCTCAGAGGTGCAGTAGATGTTTTTGGTCAGAGTCAGATACATGTGTACATACATGTGTTAAGATGATTATCTTTCAATTTTGAAATGTTAGTGCGTGTTCATCCTGTGTGCTTTGGCCCTTGGTTTGGCATGCTTGACATTTGGCCCTTGAGCCAAACTTTTTTGGGAATCCCTGCTTTAGACTGACACCTGCAGTTTGGAATACAGAGCGTACAAGGGAGAATTTGCCCCTAAGTGAACACCTGTATCTGTGTTCCTGTCGTTCCTGCGTTCCGTGTGTAGTTCCAGGTGTTCTACGTGGACTACGGGAACAGTGAGGAGGTGGAGCGCTCGGTTCTGGTGGAGCTTCCAGATGAGCTGCAGTCGGCACCGCTGGCCAAGAAGTACCGGTTCTGGGGGTTCCACATCCCCAGCGACCAGGACGCAGCGCGCCAAGAGCAGGTACACATACGCACGCACGCACACACACACACACACACGCACGCACACACACATGCGCGCGCGCGCACAAACACACACACACACACACACACACACACACACACACACACATGCTCGCGCGCACACACACACACACACACACACACACACACACACACACCCTAACGAACGATCAAACTTGTTATCATGCGAATACTTTTTGAATGACAAGCCCTCAAAGGTGATGTCTCTTCACATAATGAATTTATATCCATTTTTAGAGCTTTGCATAGGGGAAATTACACAAGATACATCTGATCTGATTGGATTTTTTAAAACAGGAAAATGTACTTCTATTCACTTAGTTTCACTAATGTGTGTGAAATACCAAAAGAGCCAATAATGTTGGAAGTTGAACAAAAATGATTGTTCACCGCGATGCTTAAAAGGGCTGTAGTTTTGGAACCATTAGTGATACAGATATACTATTTAAGATTTATGCACACTCACATACACACACATGGGGCAGCCGTGGCCTACTGGTTAGAGCTTCGGACTTGTAACCGGAGGGTTGCCGGTCGAACCCTGACCAGTAGGCACGGCTTAAGTGCCTTTGAGCAAGGCACCTAACCCCTCACTGCTCCCCGAGCGCCGCTGTTGTATCAGGCAGCTCACTGCGCCGGGATTAGTGTGTGCTTCACCTAACTGTGTGTTCACTGTGTGCTGAGTGTGTTTCACTAATTCGCGGATTGGGATAAATGCAGAGACCAAATTTCCCTCACGGGATCAAAAGAGTATATATACTTATATACTTATACACACACGCACACACACACACACACACACTCACATACATACACACACACACACACACACACACACACATACACACACATGTGTGGTGTGGCTGCAGAGTGAGCCTGTGGGCCTCAACACAGAGGGTGCATGTCATTGGGTGTGTATGTGTGTGATTGTT
The DNA here is from genome assembly GCF_046254945.1 of Alosa pseudoharengus. NCBI lineage: Eukaryota > Metazoa > Chordata > Actinopteri > Clupeiformes > Clupeidae > Alosa > Alosa pseudoharengus. Next base: position 27,719,463 of record NW_027468587.1, read on the forward strand.
CCCAGGGCAAGACCTTCCTGCTGAACCTCATCAACGGTAAGAAGCTGCGACTGCGTAAGAAGTCGGTGTGCTTCGATGGCACCATCCTGGTGCAGGCGTACCAGGGGAACCTCAACGTAGGAGACGAGGTTCTGAAGATGCAGTTCGCCCGCTTCAGCGTTCCGCCTGGCGGCCGCGACGAGCCACTCTCCCCCCCGCGGCCCCCACAGGCCCAAGACGCTCTCTGGCCCCTTGTCCCGCTCGAACGGGCCGGGCAGGGAGATGCAGACAACTGCCTGCCCAGGCTGAGACCCACCCTCACCGAGCAGGCCCCACAGGTGTACAGGTAAATACTCACAGGTGCACAGGTAGGCCCCACAGGTGTACAGGTAAATACTCACAGGTGCACAGGTAGGCCACACAGGTGTACAGGTAAAAAATCACAGGTGTGCAGGTAGGCCCCACAGGTGTACAGGTAAATACCCACAGGTGCACAGGTAGGCCTCACAGGTGTACAGGTAAAAAATCACAGGTGCACAGGTAGGCCCCACAGGTGTACAGGTAAATACCCACAGGTGCACAGGTAGGACCCACAGGTGTACAGGTAAATACTCACAGGTGCACAGGTAGGCCCCACAGGTGTACAGGTAAATAATCACAGGTGCACAGGTAGGCCCCACAGGTGTACAGGTAAATACCCACAGGTGCACAGGTAGGCCCCACAGGTGTACAGGTAAAAAATCACAGGTGCGCAGGTAGGCCCCACAGGTGTACAGGTAAATACCCACAGGTGCACAGGTAGGCCTCACAGGTGTACAGATAAATACCCACAGGTGCACAGGTAGGCCCCACAGGTGTACAGATAAATACCCACAGGTGCACAGGTAACAGGTAGGCCCCACAGGTAAATACCCACGGGTGTACAGGTAAGCCCACCCTCACTGAGCAGGCCTCTCATGTGTACAGGTATAATATGCTGAAATTTAAATAAATTATAGATTTGACCAGCTTTCAAAATGAGCCCTTAAACTGACTAAAATCCACAGGGCTTAAAGTATTCCGGCACTGTGCGTGTTGTTCCTGAGGAAGAAAAGTCAGGAAATCATTAGTGAGGTTTTGCTTCTAACCAGAAGTGCAAAAAAGCAGAAAAGTGCAATGTGATATACAAAGTATAAACAGGTGATGCATAGGCAGGACAAGAAATTAGAAGTATGTGTCTTAGCTGTCCCTTTCATCAGTCCATATATGTAACCTATAATATGCAAATATGCTGTGTAACTAGGCTATGTGATTCTATTTAGAAAATGTAAAACTGATTTCAGTACAGATATATGGTAATTGGTGTTACAGGGCTCTACACTAACATTTTTTTTCAGGAGCACTTGTGCGCCCAAGTTAAAAAATTTAGGAGCACAGACAACAATTTGGGCACACAGTCAGTTCTGTACTTAACTTACACATAATCTAACATTATACTGCAGCTAACAGTTAAACATGCCAGTGCACCAATTGCGAATATTAAGAATGACTGACAACATTTAGGCTACAGGAAACAGGATTTTAAAGATCAGGGCCTACTTTATTTTCAGTCTGTTCTATTTTCCTACATTTTGTTAATGTAAAATAATATAATACATTGCCATATTTGCATTTAGCCTGTATATCAAGTATCCTGCCAAATGTAGGCTAATTTATTTATTTGTGAATCCATCTATAGCTAAACCAAATATGCCCATGGTGACCTATCTGACTGCATACTGCCTAATACTACTACTAAAACAGTCCATTTTCTCTTCCACAAAACCCAACATAGGCTAATCAAGGATATATATTTTATACTTTTAGTTTTTATTTGAAATATCTGCATTGATAGGGGCAGTAGGCAAACGTTAGGCCTACTTTCGTTTTGCACTTCAGCTTGTATTCGGTGTAAACAAACAAGCATGTGTGGAAGCCTGGAGTTGTCAGTAGCGTTCTACCTTTGAATAAAATGGGAGTATAACGGAGGCTACTTTTGTGCCGGTTCGCTACAGCTATATTTTGCATATTGCAGCCAATACGTCAACTGGGCTAAAAGGCATGTTAGGTTACCTTTCCTTCTCTCACTGCATTCTCAGAATCTCATCCTGTTCCTCCTATATCCAATGAATTCGGTGGATAGAAGAACTAATTTCTTTAATCTTTGCATCTTGGCTGGCTAGTCAAACTTTCCGCTTTTTCTGCGTGCTCTTGGATTTGATAGAAGCGACTACTAGCGAGTCACAACGCGAAACTGCTAACGTTGATGGGAGGTGTAGTTTTTATGCTGCATTCGCGATGTGATTCTATGGTTTGCACCAGTAATGTTGCGGTGTATTTTGTAGACAAACATTGACATGGTTAGAAGTCATTCGCACCAGTGCGCCTAAATATTTTTTTGCACTCGCACGGCATCATTTTTACTCGCATGTGCGAGTGAAATGGGCGCACTGTAGAGCCCTGTGTTACTATAACCCCTTCTTTCTCATATTTCTTATTTGTTCATCCTTATGTCCCACCTCCTCTTATGTCCTGATCAATCACGGGAAGGAAATGAGGAGAGAATGCAATGAGCAATCAAGGACAGACAGATATGCGAAATGAGGTCCTGGTGACTCATGAGACGTCAATTACTGATGATGCGGAATCACCCCTGGTTATACAGTGATTAAGATCAATCATCGAAACATTATTGTTAATGATAATTTAGCATAGTAAGATCTTTTTTTGGTCCAACTGGTTATTTATCGTCTTTTATAAACCGCTAGGAACACACACAGTTGAACTCTTGGATCAAAGTCTGTAGTGGTGATTGTGACGAGCACACGCGCACACACACATACATAGACACACGCGCACACACACATACAGACACACGGGCACACACACATACAGACACACACACACACAGAAGCAGATAAAGGGCCAGCTGAATACAGATAATTAACTGTTTTTTTATAATGTGAACAACAGCCATGCATCAGGCCTGATGAAGTTGATGGTGGTTGTTCTTGATTGTGTGTAAAATGTGATTTAGTGCTGACGCAAAGCTCTCTTACTAGATCGTGTGTGTGTGTGTGTGTGTGTGTGTGTGTGTGTGTGTGTGTGTATGAGCTGACATTGATGGACGTTAATGAAAATGATAGTGGTGCTTGATTAAGAACCTGGCAGCTTTAAGAACTTAATGGAATGTTATTAAATGACACGGTGAGTCCAGTGTGTGTGTGTGTGTGTGTGTGTGTGTGTGTGTGTGTGTGTGTGTGTGTGTGTGTGTGTGTGTGTGTGTGTGTGTGTGTGTGTGTGTGTGTGTGTGTGTGTGTGTGTGTGTGTGTGTGTTAGGGAGAAGAGCACAGCAACCAGTCTGCTACCTGCCAACTCTCTGAAGAAACAGGTTGAGATGGAGCTGCTGGAAGAGAGTGAGCAGTTAAGAGAGGAGTTACAGGTATCAAATACAGTGTGTACACACACACACACACACACACACACGCATGCATGCGCCGCACCTGAGAACCCAGCCTGATACACACATGCATGCACACGCATAAAGACAAGAACTACTGGAAGAGAGTGAACAGCTAAGGAATGAGTTACAGGAACCACACACACATACAAACACTCATAGATGCACTACCATACTATTACTTACGTGTGCGTGCGTGTGTTTAGCGGCTGCAGAAGGAGGTTCAGAGTGCAACCGAGGAGAAAAAGGACCTACAGGAGGAGAAGAGCTTTCTACAGCAGAGAGTTCAAGACCTGAACTCACAACTACAGGTACACACACACATACACACAACTGCAGCAAAACCTATTTTCCCAGGGCTCCAGACTAAGTGCGTTGGTTGCACTGGTGCGCCTAACTACCTGTTTTATTTAGGTGCACCAGCACAAAATGTAGGTGCACCCAAATGTTACATCGCGTCACCTTTAACGCCACAATTTCAAGGTCACCTTGTTATCGCTCCCCAATATACATTCTGAGCTGTTGTCAGAGCATGGACCGGGAATGACCGTATTGGGCGGAACAGCACTTTTCTTACAAAAAAAAACCCTCTATGGGTCTCTTCTCTTCATTTTTCGTTGGCTGTTTTGTCGCTTTTATTTCCTTTATCCATTGCTGATTCTTTGGTCGCAATTTCAAACACACACACACAGCCCGGAGCAGCGTACAGGAATATCTGGACCACAGCCAATCAGAGGCAAAGACCCGCCCCATCTCTGTCTCTGGTTTAGACCACGATATGATCTTTCCATGAGTGTGGCACGGACCGGGAATGACCGTATTGATTTGATTTGGGAATAACTGTATTGATTTGATTTGGAAATGACAGTATTGATTTGATTTGGGGGCCCCACCACCTTGACGCCATCAGTAATATTGAATATTGTGTGATCATTCACATCAGTGGCGATCATAGACTCTGCTCGACCCTCCACACACACGCGCACACACACACGGAAAATTGTGGCTTGTCTTTTGTTTCTATTTCATATTTTGAAATGCATAAACTTTATATATGTTGTTAATAATTTATAGTATTTTATGATCTGCATAATTACTAATAGCTACAAATATTTACAGGGTGTCCGCGGGGTTGTAAAAGGTATTAAAAGGTAGTAAATGAAATTAGCCAAATTTAAGGCCATTTAAAAGTATTGAAAAGTAATAAACGTCATCTGATGAGGTTTTCCATTTGTGTTAAGTGCAGGCCTATCTCCTAAAATTCGCGTGAATTTATTTATATTATATTACTTATGTGCGAGTAGGACCTGAGCGATATGTCAGTGTGTGTTCGCGGTAAAACTTAGCGCCCCCTCAAACTGGATATATGGCTGGCTTGCTGCCAAACTTGTTGCCAAAAGTTCGCTACTATTGACAAAGTCATGGGAAAAAGTAATTTTTTGGACATTTGGTTAGAGTACTCGAGATTCAAAGACTGGCTTAGGCTAGTTGGCAACAGCCAAGAGGCTTATTGCCACGTCTGTAAAAAGACAATTAATGTCTATGTAGCCTACTAGCCAGCAAACAAGAATGTGCGGAGGTGGAAGAGTCGACTGCCTGGCTCAGTGGCTCATCGGCCACGTAGGGCTACTGTCTCTCCACATAAATATGCGTCATTGAAGCTATCAGCATGTCTACGCTACCAGCTGTCATTGTCATCCAAAAAAGTAATAATTTGCGCCATCGCGTTTTCAATGACATAGGCTGTAAGAGCAGCAGACATAGGCTACTGTATGTAGGCCTAGTTCACAATAACCCCTTTTCAAATTAAAAGTCCCCATAAAGGCAGAAGGCCTTTTCATTCAAACAAATATATAATTAAATGAAAGGGGAAAAAACAAGAATATAACATGTAAACATTATGCACATGTTATAAGGGGTTATTTGCAATGAGCTACCCCTGCCTTGACTACAGAATAGAGGTAAAACATAGGCCTGACAGTGTTGCTTTGTTTAGGCTATAAGATAAGGTTTAGGCTATAGGCTAAGATTTAAAATGTTCTACCCTCAGTAAATGTCATGTTAAGGTTAGTTTAACAGGTGTGACCTTTACATTATTCAAAGCTTGCTCAGGAGCTATAGGCCCTAGGCTTACTCCCTTGATGTAGTATGTGATGAGATCTAAGTCCCAATAGACTTGCTTAAAATTAGTTGAATATAACAACCTGTGTATGTTTTTATAGGCTGTATTGTAATATGCTATCAATATATTATAATATATTTTAACTCAATTTATCAATTAGTTTCCACAAAATTCCCCAGAAGTCATCATTTAAGGGGTTATTTTTCAACATTTTCGTCACGGGGATCATGCAGGCCCAAAAGTATTTTATCACATTCTCCAGCAGCACCCAATCAATAATTTGTATTTTTGTAAAATGTGACCACCTATTTTTGAATGTGAAACCTTGACTGGTAAAGTATATGAGACAGCAAGAGTGTGTGTGTGTATGTGTACTGCGTATGGTCGTGGGCCTATTTGGAAAAAAGTCCAGTAAACCTTTTCTGATTTTCACTTGTCATTTTGTCTTGATTGAGATAGAATGATAGTGAAATAAAGAGTGAAGTGCTGGAGAAGTGGTGTGTGCTCTTCCTACACATAATTAAATAACTTTTTATCTTGGGTTAGGATTAAATAACATAATTGTGTATAGGCCAGTGTTTTTATTGAAGCAAAAAAGGAACAAAGTATCCAGTAACTTTATACTTGATTTGAATTGTAAGCATTGCTACACTTTCTTACTCAGAAAGTTAAAGGGAAACTTGGCAGGATTTCCCCCTCTGCTGGAGAAATTGCACATTGTGCTATTTCAAACTGTGTGAAAAGGTAACGATAAAGCACATGGATTTGTTTACAAGCTAGTGAACTGTTAGCATAAGTTTGGCAGAACTATGTGGATGTTACAACGTAAGAAACACGCTTTAAAACGAGTTTCTTGTTTCTCACTTCTCTTTCCGGGACGGTAGTCTCAATGTTGCAAGGTTGGTTTTCCGCCTGGGGACGCTAGGCGCAGCGGGGAAAGTCACCATTTTCACCGGAACAGGTCATTTAACCATCCAAATGATTTCTAAACGGGTTTATTAAGTTGAAATAGTTGCCAAGTTCCCCTTTAAGTAACAAAATTACAGTAATCTGTTACTTTATAATTGGTTACCCCCAACACTGAATTTCGAAAGGTTGCCGCTAGTTGCAGCTCGAAGTCGTGTTGGTATTAAAAAATATTGTGAAGGTATTAAAAAAGGTATTAAAAGGTATTATATTCAATTTAAGAATTTCTGTATATACCCTGATCCAAGTTAAGTAACTAATCGGATCCTTCATTACAATCTAGCAATGTAAAAATAAACTTATATCATGGGTAATAATGCTTGATCAACGTTCCAAACAAAGAAGCAAAACCAGCAGGCGAGTTTGCCAAACAAACGCATTAGCTTGCTAGAACATATTGGGGAAAATACCGCTCTCAACTGAATGGTACAGCAGAGATGAGGTGCACTCTCACAACATGAATGATTGGCATCGCCAATGTTTTGTGACCTCAAAATAGGGTCATCTGCCAAAAAAGTTCGGGAACCCCCTGGTCTAAAGACTCACCATGCATTTAGACAAGAAATTCTCTTACAGAGTGTGCGTGCGTGCGTGTGTGTACATGGATGGAATTGGGGAGATTTTGGCTGTCTGTCCACTTAAAGATGGTGGGGGATTATAAAGTGTGTGTGTGTGTCAGAAAGGATGCTTAGTTATTCCACTAATACAGCAATTAGAGAGAGAGAGAGAGAGAGAGAGCGCTAATCTAGTTGTTTTCTTTGGAAAATGAAGCAGCAGTTTCAGCAGGGGATTGCACAGACTGAGCGCGTGCAGAAGACTGCTGAGGTACAGGCGACTGGGGTGCAGACTGAGCACGTGCAGACACGTGAAACCCAGACTGAGCGCGTGCAGACGGCTGGAGTGCAGATACAGACTGAGCGCGTGCAGACAGCTGAGGTGCAGTCGAGTGAGGCACAGACTGAGCACATGCAGATGCCTCTCATGGAACAGCTGTCCTGTCTGGCCAACAAAGTGGAGTCAGTTCGGAGACTAAGGTAGACACACACACACATACACACATACACACACACACACACACATCAAAGGAGTCAGTTCGGAGACTTAAGGCACACACACACACCAAAGTGGAGTCAGATTGGAGACTTAGGTACACACATATGCACATGCGCACACACACACACACAGCTGTCCAGCTGAACAGAACAGCTGTCCTGTCTGGCCAACAAAGTGGAGTCAGTCCAGACACTTAGGTACACATAAACACACACACCCCAACCAAAGTGGACTCAGTCCAGACCTTAGGAACACATGCACACACACACATACAAAAGTGGACTCAGTCCAGACACTTAGGTACACATGCACACACACACACCACAGTGGAGTCAGTCCGGATGTGACACCAAACACCAAGTGCGGTGAGTTAGTTACACCCCTGTGTATTTGTGTGTGTGTGTTGCAGAGCCAGCAACTCTAGCAGTACAGTGGTAGACACACTCCTGGAAGCTGTAGATGTCGTCGTTGGCAACCGCATCTCTGCCCCTGCTGTCATGGAAACGTTGGAGGTGGCATGGGCGGAGTTTGAAAATGCTCAGGAGAAGCTGAAGAGCTACAGCCAGGTGAGCTCACCTGGATTACCCAGTAGGGGTGTACGTTTTGGATCTTTTTTGTCACCGATAGTCGACACTCTTTAATCGACTATTGACTGTTAACTGATAAGAAAATGTAGAACAGATAAGTGACTGTGACATAAACAAAAACAAAGCTTAAGAAATTAGAAGTGATTTAAGTGTTAACAATTCACAACTTATTTTATTAATGAGCAAGAAGTTGCGCGATGAACAAAACATTTAATCCTCCAGCGCAAAAGCGCTTAAACAGCAGGTCCAGCAGCCTTTATTTTGTGTTAGATGGAAAATATTTGTAAACTCCGGCCTATTAACAGCAAGTAGCCTAAGCAGACAGACTTTCATATAAGCATGTTCGAGTGCTGTAATGAAAAGCTGTTCCGCTATCAGGTTTATTTAATCTAATTAATGATCCATAGCCAATAATAATAACACGGGGGTCCGGGGGATTTGTTTTCTTTTGTGGTTGCTAATCACACTATTTTAACGTGTTTTGAGAGGGACAGGCCCATCTTTTGTTTGACGCATGTCACGTTAGTTACCCCATGCATTAAAACAAATGTCACTGCTTGAATAACTGAAAAACATACTGAACATGGACATTGTCATAGTTCACAATGCCAATGAAAATGTTTAGCCTACTTGGTTTCTGACAGAAATTATGTTTTGTGCCAACATATTGTAGAAACACAACTACCGCCTTTATTTGGTGAACGGAGGTGCAAATCATCTCCTTTACTTTCTTTAGTTATTATATAGTCTAAGATCCACTTTAACCACAACTGCATACAAAACGTTTTGCCATCGCCACATTTACAAATATGCTATAATGCAATTTACCTTCATTATCAGTGATACTTTTTGCTTCGAATCGCAATTGAGTGCGCATTTAATGTAACATGCCACATGATTTCCAAAAGGCCTTTAGACAGGCTCATTTCTGACTTCACTAGACTATTATTGCATTTGTTTATGTTGTAAGACGTGAAGAAATGAAGGACATCGGCAATAGCCTAGGCTACGCACAAATTCATCATTCACTAAATGGACACAGAGACTCTTTGTTTTTCTTTTGCTATTGTTGAGTCGGATCTGCTCCACCTTTCCACCAAGTTTTGCAGAAATTGTGCCTTTTGTGAATTGTGATTTTTGCGATATTGTTGACAGAAACTATTTGTGTGGTGCAACCTGTTAAATATTAATGGTTCATAAACTCCAACGTAGTGCCAATTTAGGTTGAAACTAAACTAAGATGGAACTTACGTTCAACTTACGTACAAATGTAATGAATTGTAATGTAGCCTAACTTGTGCAATGGGCTGAGGTGCAGTGGCTGCAGGACTAGAGCAAGCGAGAGATGCAAGAGTGGAGAACAGCTCATGCGCATGCTAGAGATTATTATTTATTTATTTTTAAAGGGCCAGTACAAATGACCTCGCGGGCCGGACTTGGCCCGCGGGCTGCCAATTGAAGAGCCCTGGCCTATAGCCTATTCCAACCATGAGTAGCCTATAGCGGACAACTTGACTGATTTTTATTCAGAAATAGCTGTGGAGTCTATTGCCTGAGACTCGCTGTGGAGAAACCTGCTCTGATGGCACTAATGTTCCCTGAATGCCAAGGTAACTTCTAGTGGCCAGTCTCGGGGAACTGATTAGCTCTGATTAGACCGGTCAGGAGGATTCATGCGCAATGAGGAGGATTGTCTCTGATTTAGGCGTCCACATTCTGTGCGTTTACCACGCTGCAAACTTGTTATTTATTTTTTTAGCAGTTTAACTGATGGTATTAATCAGTTAAAAAACTTCTTATCGGTTATCTGCCAAACGGTGAATTATGAACACCCCTATTACCCAGCATGCCGTAGCGCTGCGTGATCTGTGTGTGTGTGTATGGTGTGTTTGTGTGTGTGTGGCTTATCAACATAATACACGTTACTGTGGATCAGAAATCTACATGCCCTCAAGCTTGGCTGTTATTCTGCCCTGGTTTTGGAACTGATTCTGTGTGTGTGTGTTTGCAGAGAGAGGAGTTGGGGGCTCTCATGGCCTTTCGGGACCGGCTGCGTGAGGAGCTCTCGATCGCCGTGGAGACGTTCCTGCAGGAGACCAACAAGTTACCCATCACTGAGCGCACACACACACTGGAGGTACTTGTGTATGTGTGTCTTAAGCTCTATGTATGTGGGGGGGGGGTGTATTAGTGTGTGTGTCTTTATGTATGTGTGTGTGGCGGGGTGTATTAGTGTGTGTGTATGCTGTCCATGTCTCTGAGTGAGTATGCATGTATTAATAACTGTGTGTGTGTGTGTCGTGTCGTGTCTTCTGTTTGTTTGGGCAGACGTCTCGTCATCTAATCCAGTTTGACCAGCAGCTCCTCGTGTGTGTGTGTGTGTGTGTAAAAGAGACCTGGTTATCTAATCCAGCATCTCCTGAGTGTGTGCAGAATTGGGCCAGACCGAGTGTGTAAACTCTGATAAAAGCCCCAAAACTCTCAAGTGAACACGCACACACTGTCTCTCTCGCACATACACACACACACACAGACTTATTGTGAAGGTTATTATAGCACACCTGCAGAAAAGAGCTTTAATGTTATGTTATGTATAGCTATACATATGCATGCCTCTATTCTATAAACATTACCACACACACACACACTTAGCCACACGTGAGTGTTTGATGTCTGTGTTGCTGTGTGTGTTAGGAACTGCTGAAGAGTATGCGTGGTGTGTGCGCGGCGGGTGCAGTGGGCAGCGTTCTCCAGCAGGGGGCGTTTGAGGAGCTGCGTCACCGCAGGAGTCTGAGCCAGAAACAGAACGGAGGCGTCTGTCATAACACTGACCGCACCCTCTCCAACCTGCGCATCTACCTGACCAACAGCCTGGACCAGGTGAGTCACACCCCTCTACCTGACCGCCAGGTGAGTCACACGCGAGTCCTGACTGTTAACTTGGATCAGGTGAGTCAGGAGAAGGGGTCAAGTAGCACCAATCAGATGGCTCCTCACTAAAGGGTGAATAACCCTCTAGTGTCACAGTACTGATAAACTGTGTGTGTGTGTGTGTGTGTGTGTGCGTGTTCCAGTTGCTGTGTGTGTCGGAGCAGGTTCCTGCGTGTGTATCAAATGTGTGTGAGGGGGTGGACATGATGCTTCTACTGGCAGAATCGGCTGTAGCTCGGGAGCTGGAGCAGTCATCATCTGTACAAGTGAGTGCTACTGCTGTCTATCTCACAGACACACACACACACACACACACACACAATAATATGCATGCCTAAAGAGACACATACACACAATATACACTTAACCCCTTTTGGCTGAGGATAATGGTGTGTGCGTGCGTGCGTGCGTCCGTGTCTGTCTGTCTCTCTGTGTGTTCTTCAGGACCAGAGCCATGTAGACTCCCAGCTGATCTCCGCTACTCAGCACAGCCTACTGCAGCTCATTCAGACAGAACTGGCTCTGCTCAGAGACATCAGAGACAAACACACTCTCTGCTCTCAGGTGTGTGTGTGTGTGTTTATACACTTGAGTATGTAGAGGCTGAACAGTGACCATCTGGTCTAGAGACTAAATAGCTGTGTGTGTGTGTGTGTGTGTGTAGTTCAAGCAGCTGGCAGCACAGTGGCTGGTGGGTCCCCCTTCTCTAGCTGAGCTTCTGTCCATTAAGAAGCAGATCAGGAGCCTGAACACTCAGCTACACTGGAAACAGATGGAGGCTAGCGTTATGGAGGAGGTACACACACACACACACACACACACACACACACACACACTCGGCTATACTGGAAACAGATGGAGGCTAGCGTTATGGAGGAGGTACACACACATAGGCCTGTCACGATAAAAAATTTTGCTGGACGATAAATTGTCTCAGAAATTATTGCGATAAGCGATAATATTGTCGTTCTGAGAATTTTCCTCAGGAAGAGGAAGACGGCCCACTTGTTGTGTTTTTTTTTCCCCAACTGGGAAAACTGCAGCGGATGATTGTGTTTTAGATGCATATGCATGTTTGTTGTGTTGCCGCTTTTAATTGCGACTGTTTTCCAACAAATGCCACACACCGACTCGCACACGTTCAGTGGTTCACCACGGGCATTCGGTTTAAATCCGAAATGCTCCCACACTGCAGCTGTCGCGTTTGGCTTAGATACCAATTCCATCTTTTTTGTCTTTATTAGGCGTAGCCTACTCGAACTCGCAACTAGCTTTCTCTCTGCCTAGTGCCTACCGGTATACTTCTCACGCGGCTCTTTAGCTGCACTCTGTGGTAGGCTACGCCAGTAGTCCCGCCTCCCCACACACCATGCGACTGACAAGTGACTGACATGAGGTTCACTCATCGTTACTCTAAGGACCCGAGAGAGAGAGAGGGAGAGAGAGACGAGGAAAACAAACAAGCATGCAAATGGCATTTATCGCGGCCAGAAAAATTATCGAGCTAATTTTAATTATCATGCGATTATTTGATTTATTGAATATCGCGACAGGCCTACACACACACACACACACACACACACACACTCAGCTATGCTGGAAACAGATGGAGGCTAGCGTTATGGAGGAGGTACACACACACACACACACACACACTCGGCTATGCTGGAAACAGATGGAGGCTAGCGTTATGGAGGAGGTACACACACACACACACACACACACACACACACACACACACCCCCACACTCAGCTACGGTGGAAACAGATGGAGGCTAGCGTTATTGAGGAGGCACACACACACTAGGCTACACTGGACACACACTCTCTCAACTATTCTGGAAACAGATGGAGGCTAGCGTTCTGGAAGAGGTACACACGCGCTCGCACACAGACACAAAGACACACGTCATTGATGGAACTTTTGAAACAATGATGGAAAAATGTGAAGGCTGTTGGATAATTTTTACAGATTAGAACACTATTTGCAGATTAAAACTAGAGATGCACCGAGTTTATGAGATTTCTGAAACCCAGATTTTAAACCTCAGAAAACGGCTGGTCATCCAGTGCAATGAATTCCATGATCTTTCCAGTTATGCCTTTACTCTTTTCCTTGCTGAACAAAGCTAACAGAGGTCGCTGATTTGTGGATGTCCCAGTGCTAGTTTGACCTTGATGTTTACCTTTAGCCCCTGAGTGTTGGTGTAGTAATGTGTCCAAGCGGATGGTGAGACTCAAGTTGACGTAATTCTCTTTTTTTTGTTTATTATTATTATTATTAAGCTACCGCAGGTTTAGGCAACAGACAAAACAGAAAACATTAAACAAAAACACTGATCAAAACGAAAAACAAACATGGGACAATGCCCGCAATAACTAGGCCCGCCATAGTAACAATCGACACATACATACGTCCTCTCACGACAGAGGCGAACCCCGAATGAAACGCTCAATGACATTTTATACCATCGGTCCCACAGAGAATAATCAATCGCCTCTTTGACACATTCTTTTAAGCCATAAACTGCATTAGCGCACACACTACTCTATAACATTCATCACCCATGCGCTGCAATACCCTAAAACAACAAATAAAGAATAATTGTCCTAAACACCCCTGCCTAAATGAGCGCTTCCCTTACGGGAGCGCGCCCCGACCATTTAAATGAGTCCCACCTCCTACCCTCCTGTTTGCACCCCTGCACCCCGGAAGACAGGCATACCACAGGTAAGGTGAACATTTAATGCACAATACAACTACCCAAAACACAAAACAACTAACATACAGGCACAGTTGAAGCAATCTCGCTAAGATGTAAAAAGTGCGCACATGAAACCCCCACAACTGCCCCGACGCTATGCTTTGCATCAGACCATTTAGCGATACCATGACCGCATATGACATTTCAATATTCCTTTGCTTTTCCCATACATACAAAGTATACAGTACAATAGTCCGCACCAGTCCGTATCCGTATATAATGTCCAGTTTTTAACCCAAACTCCGGTCCCATTGTTCTAAAACTGGTGGGAATGCCCCAAGCCCAGTGACAGACGCGGTGCGCTCTGTCACAGTTGGCCTTTGCTAGCCTCGTCAAACTTCGCAAATTCAGCTGAGTGATGTTGTCTCAAGTGTCGGATCAAATTCGTTGTGCCAAAGGTTTTTGGTGTCGTCCCTCCACGCCCTACTTTTTCCTTGCATGAGTTGCATATTGCAAATTTGTTATCTTCACACACACTGAAGAATTTCCAAACAGCTGACAGTTAATTCGCGAGGTTTCCTGCATGTGTGTTCCGTGCGCACGTGTGATACTGATGTTGCGCGATGTTAATCATGCGGCGCCCGGGTGCATTTACAAAAAATCGGCATATGTCAGACTGACCGGCCGGTCTCCGGTCATGGTTGTTCACGTGAAAATCGTCCGATTCCGGTCACCAGCCAATAAATCAGTGCATCTCTAATTAGAACACTTAGCTTTAACCCTTAGAACCCTAAGCTGTTTTTAGGGCATTTTCACTACCTTTATTCATAAGGATTTATTCTGGTCATTGTAAGTGCCACACAGACATATTATATATTGTTTTTTTCAGCAGAGTCTAGGCTATCCAGATCTTCATGTATTAGTACTAGCATTGATTTTATTTTGATTTTTAAAGAATTAAAATATAAAAATCATATAAAAATTCTTATATGTTGACCTGTATCTCACCACAGCAAGCTCATAGCTCTACATGCATTTCATGTGTGTGTAGGGCAGACTGTCCTGAAACAGGCAATATAATTGCCATGTTGGAGGGATACTCTGGGGCTGAGCAATTTACAGAAATATGTGGTGTGTGATTTACGGAAATAAATGCAATTTTTTATTTAGCAATGAAAAATGACCATTCTGCGCTCCATATCTGTGACACGAACTGATCTGACCTGACTTGACCCAAGTTTGCCTGTTAGCATGTGTGACTATGGTGTATGCACACATGATGATTCTCAACTTTTTACTGCATTGCCATGAACAAAGTAAAGGCAAAAATGGTGTTTCTTTGTTGAACAAATTGGGATGCAATGTGAGCCTTGAATTGGATGCCATGCAGGAATTTGCTAGGATCTCAAAACTGGATTATGAACATGTCATAGAGAAACACACGATAGCGTTGGATTATAAACATGCTTTGCCACAAAAACAGACAAAAACGTGGGGTAAGTCCAGCTATATGAAGTTATTATTTTGCTGTCACTTCGTCTGTTTTATAACCCAGAAGGATGTATTTGGTATCAAATGATAGCTCTGTGTCTCCTCTTTCATCTAACATACGTGGCATATATATCCGATCACGGGTCCGCGAGTAATTACTCCGAGAGTAAAGGGTGTGCAGCGTTGGTTTGTGTACATGACGTTAATATTTTGCAGTCACTTCGTCTGTTTTTATAAGCCAGAAAGATCGATATCCATGGTACCAATGGATAGCCCTGTTTCTCCTCTTTCATCTGATATGCTTGCCATATCTGTGCGATCACGGGTTCGCGAGTAATTCAAACGAGAGTATTGGGTGCGCAGGTGAACGCAGAGAAGTAGAGACTGTAAATATGATGCAATTTGATTTAATTTCATGATTTTTTAAAATTTTCATACTTGATCGTACAGACAAGTGCGTAGTATCTTTGGAAAGCCCCACTTCTTCTCTGTCATGCAATAAAGGTTTTATCTCGTTGCGATGAACAGTCGCGGAGCAATGTAACAGAGAAGAAAGGGTGTGTTTTTTGACGCACTTTGCGTCAATCGGGTTCTAAGGGTTAAGGAAAGCACAGTTCAGACCAAAGATTGCGGCAGCAACTAGCCAACTTGAAATCCGCACCTTGCTGCCTAGAGCGTTCTAAATCGCCACCTTGCTGCCTAGAGCGTTCTAACACCAGGGGGGCCTGACTGCAGGGACCGCTTACAATATAGCACGGTTTAGCCAGCTTGCTGGTTAAGTACAGTAGCTGTCAAAGGTAACCAACAAACCTAACTAGCAAGCAGCCTGTGAAATGACATTTGTTTTTGTGATCTTGTTGTGAGCATGCGGTTTTTGACTGATGGTGTAACATTACAACCAGTGGTGTTCTAAGAAAACAAGATCATAGCCTAAGTAGTCCTGTCTCTCCTCTGATCAAAACAAGGTCATAGCCTAAGTAGTCCTCTGTCTCTCTGATCAAAACAAGGTCATCGCCTAAGTAGTCCTCTGTGTCTCTGATCAAAACAAGGTCATAGCCTAAGTAGTCTTCTGTCTCTCTTCTGATCAGAACTGTCTGTTGACTCAACTTCTTCTGTCACTGACTGACAAAACATCACAAAACCATGAGCTAAATACTGCAAGCCATTTGACAACCATTGTGTTCCAAGGAAGCTATGGAAATACTTCTGACATATGTGACATTTCTGTGACAGTTCTGAGAAACTAATTAATATCTGTGAGTATCTGACAGCTTCACTGTTGTTTCCTAGGCTACAGGTTTCCACTGAGATTTGCAGCCAAACATTAAAAATTATAATGGCAATTTTTACAACCCTGTCCATCAGAATGGTCAATGAGAAAGTCTAATGCAATCTCTGGCACACACACACACATACACACACATTAATGTCAATCTGCTGTTTTACCATTAGATTCCTAACATGATGAACTCAATTGGGTTATTCCATCACATGTCAAACATAGCTGATGCTTATTGTGTGTTTGTGTGTGTGTGTGTTTGTGTGTGTGTGTGTGTGTGTGTGTGCGTGTGTGCGCGCAGGCAGAGGAGCCAGACCTGATGGAGGTTCTGAAGAAGAAGGAGGAAATCACTGGAACCAGGAAGGCCCTGTTCAAGTCCATCAGCGCAGAGCAGAGAGAATATGTATGTGTGTCTGTGTGTCTGTCTGTGTGTGTCCGCGTATATATGTGTGTGTGTGTCCGCGTATATATGTGTCTGTGCGTGAGTGTTTGTGTATCTTTAATGAAAAATCCTGTTTGATAATCGAAACTGGTGGTGTAAAATCCAAACGAAACAAAAACGAGATGGGTCCAAGTCTGCCGGACTCACAAAGGAAAATCAGGTAGTCACCTGTCCACTCCCCTCATTCACCTGCCCACTCCCCTCATTCACCTGCTCACTCACCTGCTCACTCACCTGCTCACTCACCTGTCCACTCACCTGCTCACTCACCTGTCCATTTACCTGCCCACTCACCTCATTCACCTGCCCACTCACCTGTCCACTCACATGCCTATTCACATGCCCATTAACCTGTCCACTCACCTGCTCACTCACCTCATTCACCTGACCACTCACCTGCCCACTCACCTCATTCACCTGCCCACTCACCACAGGCCGTCTGTCTTTCCCAAAGGCCTGAACCTAATTGTGAGCCACGAAGGAGAGGAGGGGTGTTTAATTTAACCAATTAGCCACAGGGAGTGACTGAGTCAGTGCTTTCCCTACCGTGTGACGCCCTCTTCAGATGCATTTGTTAGGATAGATTAGGCAGAGATGTATGAGAGGATTTATTGGCCATGTTTCGTACACAATAACAAGCAGGATGGCTACATTTTCAAAAACAATTAAAGAGCTTTGCTGGGAAATGGGATCAATTAAAGAGTAGTACTGTTACATGGGATCAATTAAAGAGCAGTGCTGGGAAATGGGAGCAAGTAAAGAGCAGTGCTGTGACATGGGATCAATTAAAGAGCAGTGCTGGGAAATGGGAACAATTAAAGAGCTTTGCTGGGAAATGGGAACAATTAAAGAGTAGTGCTGTGACATGGGATCAATTAAAGAGCAGTGCTGGGAAATGGGATCAATTAAAGAGCAGTGCTGGGAAATGGGATCAATTAAAGAGTAGTGCTGTTACATGGGATCAATTAAAGAGTAGTGCTGGGAAATAAGAGCAGTGCTGCGACATGGGAACGTTTCCACATAGTCCTTCTCAATGGTTTTGTGTGTGTGTGTGTGTGTGTGGTTTTTCTGGTCAGTGTATGTGTGAACCGGTGTATCTGTGTGAGCATGGTTTCTATTGTTTGTTTGTGTGCGTGTAGGACACATATGTTCGTATGCATACATCTGTTTTTGTGTGTGTTTGTTTGTGTGTGCAGGAGAAGCTTGTTGCTCTGACAAAGAGTTTCCCTGAGCTTCCTCTTCTCCACCCAGATGCAGACATCCTCACCTACATGGTGAGTATCACACCAGGGTGTGTGTGTGTGTAGAGGTCCAGTGGTGTGTTGTTGAAGTCTCTGGACAGGGACATGCTGGAAGTTGCTGTAACTGTGTGTGTGTGTGTGTGTGTAGAGGTCTGGTGGTGTGTTATTGAAGTCTCTGGACAGAGACATGCTGGACACTGAACCCTTAAGGGAGCTCAGTGGGAGGAGACCACTGCTCTGTTCGGAGTTCCTGGGACAAAGAGTCATTCTGAAGGTGAGATACTCACTCACTCAATCACTCACTTACTGCATATAACAAGTCTTCAGCCCCATGCTAAAGTTGACTAAAAAGAGGAATAAAAAAAATCATCTTTGAAATGGATCTTAATGCCCTAAAAAATCCAACCTTTAAGGACACCAATTTTCTTTGTGAATGAATAATGTATCGTAAATAAATAAATGTTCTTCATTAAAATACAGGGTGCATAAGTGTTCATACCCCTATGTTGAATTCCCATAGAGGCAGGCAGTTTTTTTAAAGTTTTTTTTAAAGGCCCGTTATTTCATGGATCCAGGGTACTATACATCCTAATAAAGTTCCTTTGGCCATTGGAATTAAAATAACCCCAGACCAAGGCAGATAGTTTAATGAATGTTGATAGTCCAAAAGTTGAATGTAGATAGTTTAATAGTTGCTGATAGACAGTTAAATGGATGTTGATAGGCTGATGGTTTAATAGAAGTTGATACACGTAGTTTGATGAATCTTGATGGTTTAAAAGTAGATAGTTTAAAAGTTGAATGTAGATAGTTTAATTGATGTTGATAGTCAGAAAGTTTAGATAGATAGATAGATAGATAGATAGATAGATAGATACTTTATTGATCCCCAGGGGAAATTCAAGAAATTTCCCCTGAAGTTTAATGGAAGTTGATAGACAGATTGTTTAATGGATGTTGATGGATAGTTTAATGGGTGGTTGAGTAAATGGTTTGAAGAAGATGGATGGATAGAAAGTTGGATGGAAGGTACCTTATTGAGGATTCACTATTCCTTATTGTTCCCATAACACCCAGAATAGAGATATTAACGCCGCCATTTTGGGAGTCAAAAAATAGCGGAGTCTGATATCGATACATCTGCGATTGAATCCAAGTTTGCTTCATTGAGTATTTTAAATAACCTGGTGCAAGGTGATCAACATCCTAGACCTCAAGTAAGATACTGTGACACTAACTTTTTAGTTAACACCACGTCTCGATACACGCATGACCATTAAAGCTTAAGAGTTTGAAGGTTATTTTCTTGTTGAACTAACGCAGTCTACTCAGTCCTAAATAGTGCTAGGCCTACTGTTCCGCAGGCTACATAACCACATCATTGAACATGACAGGCAGTAGCCTACAGGAATAAACAAAATATGTGCCTAAGTGCCTGGAAGAGTTGCATCCAAAGCTGGCAGCGCCTAGGCTCCGGATCCTTCAAGCAAACTGTTCCGTGTTGTCTGCAGCTGTCTGCGTCTGCAGCTAACGTAGGCCTGTCAACGGGAGCTAGCCTACTCTGATTTTCAAGTGAAATCTGGATAACTATTTTTTTCGTTTGGCAAAAATGATGTATTGACTAAGCTACCATCATGAACTGGCTTTTTAGTTTGCACTAGGGTTCATAGTAGCCTAGCCTAATTTAGCCCACTATGTTTTTATAAATGACACAGGCTATCTAACTAATCTTACATCAAACTTGGATTAAACTCTGAAAGACAATATGCATGAAGTTTACTGGATATCTGAGGGAGTTTCTGCATGGACAACTAGAAAGCACAGAGAGAAGAAACGTCCGCTTGTGAACGTCAGCTCAGGGCTAGCTTTCAGGCAAGGTAAGAACCTCAATAAGATTTTTAGGGCAAGGGCAGGCTATTGTTATCCAGTTGTTGTCATCAATTGCCTTTAAATCAGTCTATATCAGTCTATATCAACTAGAAAAAGAAACAAAAAATTTCCCCAATCAGGAAATAATACTTTTTAATTTGGGGCCATCACCAATGCATAGCCTGGTGTGAGCACTCAATGTGTGTGCGTCCCTGCGCAAGTGAAACTTACACTGGATATAACGTGGGCTAGAAGCAACGATATGACAACAACAACAAACGACTTGGATTCCTGTAACTAACCATGGAAACAGCATAGAGACTGCCTAATCTTAGATGGTATGCAACACACTTCATATTTCCATTGCATACGTTTGCAATGGAAATATCCATTGCATACGGTAGACTTCAAAAGTTTTTGAATTTGATCTTACAGTTCTGTCATTAGGCTATTATGTGTCTCTACATTTACTCAATTTGCCAAATGAAAGTCAAAATCTCTTTGACGTCCAAATAAAAGAAAATGTTGCTGCTGTTGCTACGATATAGGCTACTGTTACAATAAATCGCGACTTTAGCCTAACAGACAACAGTGTAATTTCGTGGTGTTTCGAGGTATCACTGGGTTAATGCATATGCCTAAACTAGGTTAGCCTAATTAAACTATAGGCTACTATATTAAACAAGCCTATGAGGAACATTTAGAAACCCAGACATTTTCTAAAAGTACGCCTCCTGCCAGGAAGACAGGGGGATGTTCACTTTTGCAACATAGGCAGCCACATTTTTCCTTGTGCCCTGTCATTGTAATACATTTTAAGCATGTTGTTTGACAGGCTTTCTATCACTGTATATTCAGAATAGTGACAAAATTGTGGTAGCCTAGTGACGAAATTGCTGCTGCAATCGCCTTATCTAATGCTATATGAGATTTTACACTAGGTTACTCCTAATGGAATGAGACACCTATGCGCACCACGTTGGCTATACGTTGAGGAGTACGGTCACAAATATGTGATCAGATGCAGCTGGGCCCCTGGGAGTACGATCACAAATAGGTGATTAGAACATTTTCGAAAAAGGTTCTATAACATGACGCAACAATTACCCTCAGGGACTTTTCTGCCATTACTGTATTTTCCGGACTATAAGTCGCACTTTTTTTCATAGTTTGGCTGGTCCTGCGACTTATATTCAGGTGCGACTTATATATGAAAAAAATGATATAATTGAACATGTTTTTTAAATGTTAATTTATATTAACTGACATGAACCCTACATGAAACATTATCATCTACAGCCTTGAGAGAGCGCTCTCAAATGCACAAGTCGTGAAACACACGTGCATACTTCAATCCTCAAATTACTGCCGGGATTCTATTTATAGCTGGGCCTCAGATTCGGACAAATAAAAGCCAGTATAATTTTGTCTCAATTTAACTTTTTTAAAACAATTTAACTACAATTTAGCTCTTGTTAATAATTTATATTGTTGGTTGATTTAATATTGTTGCCAACGAAGTCATTGTCCTACACCATGAGTCTCCAACACATTGCTCTCAAGCTACCAGTAGCACGCAGCCCCAGGTTAACCTACATTTAAACACAATTGTTGCTGCCAGGCATCAGCCTACGAATTTTATAAAAAAGTAAATCATGCATAATTTAAAAAATAACTAAATTTAGGCTATCTTAGACCTCTTTACCTATACAGAATAAGGTTTCCCTTGCAGCACAGCACACGTTCCATGAATGAATGAATGAAAGCGGATGCCTTATCTCGCAATAAGCGGATGGACATCCCGACACTATTTCATACATGAAACTTAATAGTGACCCAATGCCATTGATAGCCTACCAGTATGCTGCTCCAAACGAAAAGTATAGGCCTATGTCTCACAGTAAAACGCATGAAATGAAGGCCTATAGCTGACTCGAATAGGCTACAAGCCATGGTCCAAATAAAGGTGCTGTGCTTTGCCCAGCCATAAATTCAGGATTCACGATAGTCTGTCCCCTAAACATTCCTCACCCGTTATCTGGACATGCATGAAAACATTTGAAAACAAAACTCACTGCCATGTAATATTTGATCGCTGTTTTGCTACTAATTATCTTTCACGTGAATACGCACAGAAAGTGAAAGTAGGCCTACTATGCGCTCCGTGTCTGTAGCTGTCTGTTCACGTCAGCAATCGATTATAACGTTCCTTAAATGGAGAACACATCCTGATCGCTAAACGTTTGTTTTCCTTTCCTGTCGATAGCGGTTGATGTAGAAGCACGTAATAGGCTATAATAATTTGAACTTAGCGTAGACAAATCCTGCTGAGAGAGAGAGAGAGAGCAAAGAGAGAGAGGCACCCCCAAAGTGGTCCTGCGCACGCGTGCGCGTGTGTGTGTGTCTGCATGGAGTTCAATTGAAGTCAGAGTTGGTCCGCTTTCAGGCCGCTCCATTATTATGACCGCCGCGCAGCGAAGCGGTCATATAGGTTTAGTCAGAATTTTTTTTTTCTTTTTTTTTTTTTTCGCATGTCCAAATTTCCGTCAATGATTCCCGGGACACTGAAAGACCGGGGTAGACGAAACTTGGTGGGCATGTAACCCCATATGGATAGCATGGAACCATCGTTTTTCGTTTTGATCTGTAGCCCCCCCGCTGGACTGCACCCCCGAAAGGAGGGTAGGGCAGACACAGTTCTCTGTGAATATCTTGAGAACTGTAGGGACTAGGATGACCATTTTTTTCCGTATGTTTGCCTCCAGGGGTCATGTTAACCCATTTCATGTGCACACATGTGCACAAACAGATATACACACACACATACATTCACAGTAATCATACGTATGACACATACTCACACAGTAGACATATGTACGCTTGCATGCACAGGCACATACGCAAGCACACACACACACACACACACCCACACACATAACATAAACATGTACATGCACACATGCACACAATTCAAGAATTTCTCAGAATTATGAACAGGCAAGATGGAGGTGGGGTTGTATAAAATAAATTTTACATGTGAAATCTATGAACTAATCATGTTTTGGTACTTGTTGTCTAGCAGATATCAGTGAGAATTGAGTGTGGATAATGCAATTTAGTGAGACAGTTAGAATCATATAGGCCTTTCAGCGTGATTTATTTTTGTTGAAAAAATGTGCTGGACTGGGCGGCGGTCATATTTTGTACCGCTCTGTGGTACATCTAGTTAGATTAACGTCAGACGGTGCTGTAAAATGTGTGGGAATTTCTCGCATTATGATGGCTAGCGTTGCGGGACTTTTATTAGTATGCTCAATACTTAGTAATAATTTATGCGCAATCCCGCGCTGAAATTTAGGCCCTGGTTTTAAATGCGCATCTTTTTTTCTCTCGCTCTCTCGGCGAGCATTTGTTCTGCTGCCAGCTTGTGCCAATATGATATCGTCCAAAATGCTTGATTGCATTGCATTCTCCACATTTTTAGCTAAAATGTAATGTACCACATCAGCATTTTTGTTCAGTGAATCTTTTGTAAATTGCTTTACAATAGCGTCGGGCACTTGTCAGCAGCCTTCGGCTTGCCTCTTTCCACTATTCACTCCTTCGTCTTCAAGATTCCCTGTAGAATTCTCAATATTTTTGGCCTCAATGTGTTCAGTTACATAGTCTGTCTGTTCTTA
Source organism: Alosa pseudoharengus (assembly GCF_046254945.1). Taxonomy (NCBI): domain Eukaryota; kingdom Metazoa; phylum Chordata; class Actinopteri; order Clupeiformes; family Clupeidae; genus Alosa; species Alosa pseudoharengus. The sequence continues at coordinate 27,743,286 of NW_027468587.1, forward strand.
ATAAATTTCTAAATATCACCTGCTTGCTGCAGCTTCGGTCTGCACGTCCTTTGAAAACCGCATATTTTTCTCTCTCGAGCATTTAATCTGCTGCCGGCTTGTCTCTCTACATCGTCCAAAATGCTTGATTGCATTGCATTCTCCACATTTTTAGCTAAATTTTCATGTACCATATAAGAATTTTTGTTCAGTGAATCTTTTGTAAATTGCTTTACAATTACCGTCGGGCCTATATGCCTATATGCCTATTGCCTGGCTTGCCTCAGCTTCGGTCACGTCCTTTTAAAACCGTCTTTTTCTCTATCGTGAGCATTTAATCTGCTGCCAGCTTGTGACTCCACATCGCCCAAAATGCTTGATTGCATTGCATTCTCCACATTTTTAGCAAAAATGTCATGTATCATATCAGCATTTTTGTTCAGTGAATCTTTTGTAAATTGCTTTACAATTACCGTCGGGACTATAGGCCTATCGCCTGGCTTGCTTCAGTCAGTCTAAAACTGCATCTTTTTCTCTCTTGTGAGCATTTAATCTGCTGCCAGCCTGTGACTCCACATCGCCCAAAATGCTTGATTGCATTGTATTCTCCACATTTTAGATACATTTTGGTGTACCACATGGTATTTTCTTTCAGTGAATCTTTTGCTTTGCAATGACCTTCCTGCCCTCCTCTGGCTGCCTTCACTCCTTCGTCTTCATTAACATTAATCTTTTTGGCCTCAATAATCCAGTTACATAGTCTCTGTTTTTGGTTTTGGATTTTGTGAAATACATTTATAAATAAATGCGACTTATAGTCCGGTGCGACTTACATATGTTTTTTTCCTGTTCATGACGCATTTTTTGACTAATGCGACTTATACTCAGGAGCGACTTATAGTCCGGAAAATACGGTAAATAATTTTAAGAACACTGAAACTATAGAACGTTCGCGTAGAATTCTTGAAGGGGCCAGGAAAATAATTCACTCTCTGGGGAACGGCATTGTCTTAAAGAATTCACTCCTCAACAGGTTAAAATGAAATTGGTTGGAAAATAAAGACTTGAAGACTTAACTTTAGCCTAATTGAGACTTCTAAGCTTGGACACTAACCTTGGAGTTAAGTTACAATATGCTTAGTTGACTCCCAAAATGGCAAACACTAGAATTCTTGTGTCTGTGACATCAGCTAGGAATCCTCAATATCCTTTTAGAATGAAGAGAGGTGGCCGTTTAATTGTCCCTTTATGGTGTCATAATGCTAATGCAAAGTGGGAAAAATAAGCTTGTTTTTTGTTAATATCTCAAAAAGCATAAAGTTTACAAAAATGAAAAGTACATTGCTAAAGTGTCCTTTTCAAGATCTAGTTCTAGTTAAAAGGTTGATCTAGTAGATCTAGTTTCTACGTTAAAAGGTTGAAGCTGAATTAGACGCAGAAATTTGGTGGGAAGAATAAAGGCTTACACACACGGTTGGCGACGCGACAGCAATTTATGGCAGGCAGCCGGCAAAATTTAATAGAATCTACTGAAGTGAGTGGGGCAACACACACGGCAAAGTGGAATAGAATCTACTGAAGTGAGTGGGGCAACACACACGGCAAAGTGGAATAGAATCTACTGAAGTGAGTGGGGCAACACGCACGGCAAAGTGGAATAGAATCTACTGAAGTGAGTGGGGCAACACACACGGCAAGTGGAACGATGGGGAAACCGTCGCATCGCTCTAAACGGCCCCTTTCTATTTTTCAGGGAGATCTTGATATGTCATAATAGAAAACAGCTGTATGGTCAGTGTATCTCCACTGAATCGATGGGTAGGCGCCAGTAGTGTGTGTAGTAAAACGATTAACAGAATTCCACCGTCGTGTTTGACTGTCGCATCGCCGGCCGTGTGTGGCAACCTTATTAATAATAATAATAATAATAAATAATAATAATAATAATAATAATAAATAAAAGACTTCGGATAACAAAACAGTGCATTTTCATGCGTTGTAATAATAAGACTTCGGATAACAAAAGATGTTCATGCACTGTAATTAATTAATGGTGCAGCCTGTGACTCTGGTTAATTGTGACTCATCTGTTTTTTAAATTAATGTTGTCCTCTGTGTGAAAGACGGTCACACTCAACAGTCATCCTCAACAAGAGCAGCTGATGGTCTCCATCACCTGTTTTAAATGTGTTATTCATAGTGTAGAGAATACTGAGCTGAATATTTACTCTTTCTTTCTTTCTTTCTTTCTTTCTTTCTTTCTTTCTTTCTTTCTTTCTTTCTTTCTTTCTTTCTTTCTTTCTTTCTTTCTTTCTTTCTTTCTTTCTTTCTTTCTTTCTTTCTTTCTTTCTCCCCTTCGCTCTCTCGTATTAATGTGCTTATCTGTTAATGTCCAAGTGTTTGTCAGCTGACACATGCATGCTGTGTGTGTGTGTGAACACTTGAGTGTGTCTTAATAGATAATGAACATATGTTTGTTAGTAGATAATGTAACTCTAAGCTCTAGTTCGAAAATTCAATTTCTTCAACACAGACGTAATGAATAGAGGAGCTTTATTAAGGGGCCTGTGTGTGTGTGCATGTCTGCGTGTGTGCGTGTGTGTGTGTCCAGGGATACTGTGTGGAAGCGGATGCCGAGGAGAAGGTTCTTGCCAGAGCGACGCTGTTTGGTCAGACTCAGAAGAACTGCCCCCACCTCCTCCCCCTATTAGGACTCTTCTACGGGAAGGTACACACACAAACACACACCAGGGGTGGAATTCTTCCATTTTTAAACGGAATTCTGTTTTTTTTCCAACTTGAAAATGAGACCCACACAATTCGTATAGATTCGAAAGTTTTTTTAGGGGGGGGTGGGAAGGGGGGTCCTGTCGGTCAGATGTAGGCTATATTCCTGTATAACACAGGCCATTGTTATAACAGGCCGCTGACAATGACGACGATGACATCTTTCCGAATATCACGCCGCAAGTAGTGTATTACGTTTACTAGTGGATTTCATTGAAAGTGAAAGTAGACGGGGCGGGTTGAACAGCTGCGTTCTGAAGAATGCTTGATTCAAGTTCAGTGTGTGTGTGACGAACTAGTTTCAAGTTTCTCAGCAGAAGCCATGAAACGGTAAAGGTCAACAAATTGATTTAAAAAGACATCATGTATGAAGGTTTTTTTTTTCTCGTTTTGGCTTTGCATCGGGTTCGCTGTCAGGATTTTCCGATCTCGTGATGCTGATATTGTGATGTAAATATATACGGTAGCCAACACTATAGTACACTAAAGTTCTCGAACCATCGGGGGTGGGGGTTTGCGGGGTGGGATGGGGGGGTGTTGTCACTCCGTGCTTCGTATATTTTCCTTTTTTTTTTACCTTTGCCAATCTCACCCCTGCACACAAACACACACACACACACACACACACAACCAGCTTGTTAAATCTTACAAAGCATGGCCACGGAAGGTGTTTCTAACTAGTTTCATTAACATGCTTAAAATCCCTAACCTGACTCCGCCAGATGGATTTGCTCTGCATATCCATCTGGGAACTTTTCATTGAAGAACTTTTGGGAAGGGGCGGAAATACTGGTTAGCTGATTGGATTAACCATCTGTCTTATCGACGGGCCAAATCAACCAATTAGATGAACAAAGTGTTCTTCTAATGCCTTCGTTTAACATACAATTAAGTTAGGTAACGTAACTAACGTTAAGATGTTTTAACTTACCATTTGTATGTGACATGAACCTAATCAACGACAATTCCCATCAAGTTTTCACGGTAGGCCCGACACTTCTGAAGAAAGTATATTCCTCCATTATGAACTGGAATCGGCCGTGGAGGATGTCTGTGTCGTTCATTCCTCCCAGCTGCATGGCTGATACTCATAGCTTCACAGCTTACCCAAGAATACTTTATTATATAATAGCTACGCTCATCTCATCTGTGGATGCCGTCATGTTGTTCGTTGCGTCACACCTCAACCCGCCTCAAAGCCAACGCTGATTGGACGTTCGTTTGGTGAACTGCTCCAAATTCTCTTTAACGAAAAGTTGCCAGACTGATCTGCGAGTGAAACCTTGAAAGCTCGCGAGATCAGGATGGTCTCACGAGGCTATAAAATCCCAATCCATGAATGTGTTTTTTAATTAACCATACAATGATGACTACTCACTCGCTCGCTCACACACACACTTGCATATATATCTGTTCTACATCTAGTTGCCATGCAGAGGGTGTTTATGTCATTTCTGTGTGTGTGTGTGTGTGTGTGTGTTCCCAGAATGATCCCTTGGCCTATGTGATGGTCCCTTATCTCCCTAACAGCAGTCTGAGGATGGTGCAGAAGAGGAGTCCTCTCACTAGCTCTGTAAGCTTCAGCAGCCACATGCGCGCGCGCGCGCACACACACACACACACACACACACACACACACACACACACACACACACACACACACACACACACACACACACAAATCTTACAAAACATAGCCACGGAAGGTGTTCTAACTAGTTTGCTTAATTAACCATCATGGCTACCGTAAGTGTCCTAACGTGCGAGGATATTGTTACTCCTCCCCCTTGTGTGTTCATCAGGAGGTGGTCATGGCGATGAGGGGTGTGGCTCTTGGACTTGGGGCGCTGCATTCTGCTGGTATTACCCATGGTGCCCTGCACCCTGGCAATGTGTTCGTCACCAATCGAGAGCAGGGCATTGTGGGAGATTACGATCTCACAAAGACAGCAGTGAGTCTGTAGTCTGTGACACACACACAGGTCGTTCCATGTATATATGTTTGTGTGTGGTTTAGGTGTTTTAGGAGCACAACTGTGTAAGTATTTTGTGTTTAGATATACTGTTGTGTGTGTGTGTGCGTGTGTGTGCGCGATTAGGAACAGAGGGCAGTGGATGGAGTGATGAAAGCAGGGAACATCAGCCTTCTCTCCCCAGAACGCCAGCAGGGATCACACACACACACCACTGCTGCCTGCGACATGTACGCCTACGGAGGACTACTGCTCTGGGTACACACACACACACACACACGCCACTGCTGCTAGCGACATGTACGCCTACGGAGGACTACTGCTCTGGGTACACACACACACACACACACACACACACACACACACACACACACACACACACACTAGGGCTGTCACTTACGTGCACAATCGATTGGACCAACCAACACAAGTTTCGAAAACTAAAATGGGAAATCGACTTTAACCAAATTTGTACACTATTAATTTTAAACAAATTAAACAAATAAAAAAAGATAGATGTAATTATCTCACAAACAAGCAGAAAAAGAAAATAAAGAATTCCGAAAGTGCAGTAGGCGTTGCGAAAGCTAAAAAGAAAATTCCCACCAATTTAACGCACCCAAAAACAGCCTAGTTTCAATCGGTTTGAATCGGCTGCTGCTGGTGTTTTGACAAAAAATGGAGGACAATGGCGATCAACCTGTGCAAAATGAGAGACGAGTGATAACCCCTAATAACTTGAGGAGTTCGATATGGAAGCACTTCGGGTTTTGGACGGTAGATCAAACCATGGAGGAGGACAAAGTGGTATGCAAACTGTGCCATCGTGAGTTCCTACGTAGGTGAAATTTGTTTGACATTTCTAATCGTAAACACAGCCAGGTTGAAGCCTGCAGTAATGTTTTTCATTGACATTATGGCAGTCCACTCTGCTTATTGTTTTTCGAGAATGTTGCACTCCTGTTTGTCATTGTGCACAAAACTTCACGCCAATAAATCATCAAAAATATAGCTGGCATGTGCGTCTCAAGCGCCCTCTTTACGTTCGTCCTAATGCCTGTTAGTTGTCCGGATTGGCATATATTTGGCGTTGAAAATGGAAATGTCTTTAGACATGGAAAATCGATTTCACAATCGAGCCAATGAAGGAGAGATGTAACACACACCAAGATGATGTGCTGGCTACCGGTGTGTATAACTTAAGTCAGAGAAGGAAGGTGCCACACACTCCGAGTAAATGAAAAAAACGTTTAATAGGCGAAAGATTTATGTAGCTTAGGCTTAGACTCATTGATTGGGATCAATTAGTCAGCTGATTACTATTCAAGACGAAACCCCATCAAATTGAGGACGTCATCAGATAGGTCGGCCCCAGGGTAGATCTCGTCATGGTCTGTAATAATAATAATAAAGGTACAATATGTTCAAAAATTCATGTAGAACAAGACATTACAGTTTCCGTCCTTTAAAGAACATCATAAATAACATCTTTATCTCATCTAAAAAAACATCTTAAGTCATAGTCAATGTTTAAACCTTGAGGTGCAAGAGTTTTGAGGTAGTAAATCCAAAAGAGTTCTCTCCTTGCAAGCAGGGTGTCTAGATGACCTCCTCTAGGGGGGAGAGAAGCTTTCTCTATGATCTGGACAAAATGTTTGTGGAGAAAAAGCAATCGCTCTCCAAAGAAATTAAAAACCAGGATCAACTCAATGACGTCCTACTAGAAAGTGGCGTCTGGCTATGCACCGACGACCAGATCAGGCCTCCTCGGATCAACTTTCGACATCTTCCAACTCCAGTTTTTTATCCAAACACCAAAGAGAGGACATATCCAACCAAGCAACAAAGAAGAAGAACCGAAAAGGAGCTACAAACCAACACGCCGAGGCAAAAAAAGAAGATGCCTTTTACGGTCGGACTCGTTCCATGACTTATCGTCAAAGAAAGAAATGACATGAAATAAACATGATGTTTAACCTGTCCAGTAAGTCTTTAAATGATTTCTATCTCTCGGTACTTAATGAAGGTCTATCATTTGTGCCAACTAATCATATAAAAGACTTTGATGTGAAAGTAGACCTTTTGAAGTTTTTTAGGAATATACATTTAGGGGAATTTTTTGGTGGACAGATAGGAAAATCAGAAGATGACGCCCAACTATTAGAATCTCAATGTCCTGATGAAAACCCTAAGAAACATTTTCGAGGTAAAACCATATTTGTACCCCCTATAAATCGTAATAATTCCATTGAGACTTATTGTAGACTTGTAGAACAAGAGGTTGATATGTTTTTGAAGGAAAAGGAAAAAGCTAGATATAACAATCTGACGAAAGAAGAAAAAAATGTTTTGGATGATTTGAAAAAAGATAATTTGATTGTTATAAAGCCATCTGTCAAGGGTGGAGCCTCAATGAGTCTAAGCCTAAGCTACATAAGTCTATCGCCTATTAAACATTTTTTTAATTTACTCAGAGTGTGCGGCACCTTCCTTTTCTGACAATCGATCCAATGAACACTTTTATGTCTCAAAAATCGAACAGGATTTTTTCACAAAAGTGACAGCCCTAACACACACATACACACACACACTCCACTGCTGCCAGCCTGGTCTCTAGGCAGTCTCACTCATAATCAATAATCAGTGACGAGGAGCACTGCTATGCCTCCCCCGTTCACATCTGTGTTACCTGTTTACTTTGTGGCCATATATATAGTTATTGTGTGTTTGTGTTTGTTCACAGCTAAATCATCCGGACTTTGATGGAACCATGAACCCAGACTCTCACACACCGGACATGAGTGCACTAAACCTGGTTGGTGTCATTGGAAACCTATTTACACACACACACACACACACACACACACACACACACACACACACACACACACACACGCGCGCGCAGGCGCCCTCTCACACACACACACACACACACACACACACACGCGCCCTCACACGCACACGTGCTCACTCACGCACGCACACACACACACACACACACACACATACACATACACTTCTACTCACTGGGATCTGGCCTCTCTGTCCTCAGGAGCCCCGCCTCCACACACTCCTGTCTAGGCTGCTGATTGGCTGCGGCCGTCTGTTGGTTGCTGATGTCCTGGCGGAGCAGTACTTCCTGACCAATCAGAACACGGCCCTGGAATGAGTCTTTGCTTGGTTTTGTTGTCCTGTTTTGTTTTTACTGTTTATGTTTACTAATGAACGTCTGTTTTTATTTGTTTACTGATGGACATTTGTGTTGAGAAGCCCTTCTTGCGTTCTGCGTAGCCGCCTGAGTTGTGTGTTATTTTTGCAGTTGGCCTTGAAGTGTTGGCGGAGAGGTGTGTGTGTGTTGTACCTGCCAGAGAGAAATAAACTTCTCCAGAGGAGTCCGCTCACACACACTCATGCCGGGTCATGTCATGTTGTTTCATTTCAGTTTCACACACACACTCTCTCTCTCTCTCTCTCTCATTCTCTCTCCCCCCCTCCCTCTCTCTCTCTCTCTCACACGCAAGGTCATGTCCCGTTTCATTTGGGCTATTAGCTGTTCCTCCAAAGTACCATGGTGGAGATTGGGGGGGGGGGGGGGGGGGGGTGACACACTATCTATCTCTATCTCTATCTCTATCTCTATCTCTATCTCTATCTCTCTCTCTCTCTCTCTCTCTCTCTCTCTCTCTCTCTCTCTCTCTCTCTCTCTCTCTCTCTCTCTCTCTCTCTCTCTCTCTCTCTCTCTCTCTCTCTCTCGCACGCACGCACGGATTTCTGTCTAAAGCAGTGGTTTGTAAACTGGGGGTTGGGACCCTCAAGGGGGTCGCCAAGAATATGGGAGGGGTCGGGAAATGATTTGCAGTCTGAATTAGACCCCGTTTACACGAGCATGTGTGTTTTTATAAACGAAGACATTTCCCTACGTTTGAGCCTTTCATTTAGATGCAAATGGAGAATTCGCCCCGTAAAACGGTTATCCAAAAAAACTCCGGCCAAAGTGTTTTTTTTTTTGTGGAAAACTCCGTTTATGCGTTTGGTTCTAAACTGTGGTAAACGGAGTTTTGGGCAGCCAACGTCACAGTATGCGACAGAAGTACACCAAATGTGCGACCAATCTTTACATTTACATGTTCTCACGTGCGACTTTACAGGGTTCTGATTGGTTAATGTGAGCTTGAGTTTATCGTTAGACTGCCACTGGTTTGGCGTGCTCATGACAGCATGTATGTACACGGGTTCGTGTAACCACATTTTAAAAATAAACTGTCTCGTGTAAATGCAGTTTTATTTGCAAACGTAGATGGCCAGATATTCGTTTAGGAAAATACCCTGCTTCGTGTAAACGTAGTCTTAAAGAAACATTTCTAAAAGAAACTGGGATATTCACTAGACCTAGAAGTAGGCTTACAATTCAACGTGTTTCCATAATGTTCCTCTGAAAGTGAATGCTCTGTTTATGCAAAATCAAATCTCTACCTGCCCTCTTACAATGATGAGCTCGAAGATGCTGTGCATTAGTTTAGTGACTACCACTTGGGGATGTAACGATTACCGGTATAATGGTAAACCGCGATAAAAATGTTGACTATAACCATTACTGTTTTCATTTCAAATATCATAATTATCACTGTTGATTACCACGGTGTGGAAACCATTTGTTTAATCCTTCCCAGCTTCATGCGAGTCTGCTTTTGGCATACAGTAGGCCTGGTACAATGAAGCAAAACTGATACCCTATTGATTCTGTTGTCTAATTAATGGATTTAACTGCGATTCGGATTAGGCTACACCTGATTTTAAAAAGCGGAACATTTTCACTGCAAAACGTGCACTGTATCATGTAGCCACTCAGCATCTTTTTATGGTCGCATCCACATTAAATCCATTCCACTCACATTATCAGGAAAATATAGTAGCTTAAAGTTTTATTTTGAACACTTACTTTGGTCTCACTCATTGGATCCAAATAACAGAGATAGCAAATTCCAAGTCATGGTCAGGTAAGTTAAGCTATAAGCACATAGCCAATTAAACATGACCAAGGAAAAACATGACACTTTTTGAAACTATTTCAGTTTATGTAGGCCTATCACGAAAACCGAGATAATTTTGGTCACTATAACCGTGAGGTTAAATTTTCATACCATTATATCTCTACTACCACTATGCAGCCTTTTCTTGCCACTGGAGCACCAGTTATACATTGGATGAGTAGTTATCCTTTGGAAAATAATAAATCAGATTGCCAAAGGCTGCCATTGACATTAATGCCTTTAGTGTTGACATAGCCTAGCTCAGAGAGAAGACATTTTCTGCCTCCACCACCAATGCGTATCTCGCAACGTTTTCCAAAACTCTCACACACACGATGGAGATACGGGGATGTCCAGATCTCACACGTACACACACACTGATGTGCCTCTAAACTTTTAAAGGGCCATGATGGAGTGGGGTATTAGGTGTCCCAATCAGTCTGTCTGTCTGGCTGAAATGGTGTGTCCAATCTTGGGCCAGTCTTGTGATCGTTGCCCCAGTAAATAGGGCTTTCTGTAGCAAATGGCTCTCATCTGACCACTTCCTTGTGTGTGTGTGCGTCTCCAAGAGAATGGGAGTCTGATGTGTGGACATGACTAGTGTGAACTTTTGGAGGTAATAGTTCTGTTTGTGACCTGAAAATTAAGACCTGATTAAGCGATGGATTGATTGATTAAATAGAGATATTGGCTGTGTCTCAAACCACCTACTTCCTTAGTTTAAGTATGTAGTGCCGATATTGGATAATACTAACCATTGAAAAGTGAGCAGTGTACTGACAGAAGTGTGCGGTTTGAGACGGCCATTATACCACTTTGGTCAAATTTAGACCTGATTAAATGATGGATCGATCAATTGATTAAATAGAGATATTATCGAGGAAGGCCAGGTTCCAGAGACGAGCTCGAGGAAGGGCAATGTTCCTGTTGGCAAGCAGAGGGAGCCTCCCTGTTTCCACTGGTAAGATGCAAACACACACACAAACACACACACCTCTGCCTGTGCTCAGGGCAGTGCTTACCTTATGGCGCGTCACAAATGACCACACACTTCTTCCCTGTACCCTCTAGCCTGATGGTCTTTTCTTTTTCAATTCAGTTCAAATACGCTTTACTGGCACGACGGATCATATCATGCATTGGCAAATAATAATCAAAAAATAAACATTGTTACGCTTTATCAATACACTAAATTATGTTAGTAGGCTATATATGTACAGTGCATACGGAAAGTATTCACAGCGCTTCACTTTTTCCACATTGTGTTATGCTCCAGACTCATCTTAAAATGGATTCAATTGTATTTTTTTAGGGCTGTCAAAATAACTGATTAATTTCGATTAATTAATTTGAGAAAAAATAACTGATTAAAAAAAATAGCGCAGATTCTGTATGACCTTTGACCCCGAGCCATTCTAATCAATAACCAACCATTAGATTGTAAAATGAGAGAGAAGAAAATGTGCTGCCTAGATCATTGATTGGAACATTTACTTTTAAAAAACGGCCTGATGGTGTTGATAAAAATAAAGTGTTGATTAAAATAAAGTCCTCTGCAATGTCTGCAGCAAGGAATTTGCATATCACTGGAGTTCGTCAACTCTAAAGTCGCACATCAATGAAGAAATAGTGTTGACATTGAGGGGAGTGTTAATTTATTTTCATTGTGTTCCCTAGGTTATATCTGTGGCCTGAAATGCCTTGTATGAGGAAAAAAAACTTCTTCCCGAAGCACTTTTGAATTTATTTCCTCAGCATATTAGGTCATATCATAGATTATTATGGCCATTATTTGAACAGTGAAAATAATAATAGAGTTTTTGAACTTTAATGTCACTAATTCTGATTATTCAATGATTCATTTGAATTTAAATATTTAAAATACTTTCACAGCAAAAATGATATATGCGATTAATTTAGATTAATTAATCACAGAGTATAATTAATTTTATTACATTTTTTAATCAATTGACAGCCCTAATTTTTTCTCATCAATCTACACACAATACTTCACACAGTTTGGAGTGTTTTGGAAATGTATAAATAAAATAAAAGACTGAAATATTCAATTTACATAAGTATTCAGACCCTTTGTTATAAGACTTGCAATTTAGCTCTGGTGCATCCTACTTCTATCAATGGTTCTTCACATGCCTCTACAACTTGATTGGAGTCCACCTGTGCCTAAATGAATTCACTGGAAATTAGTAGGAAAGGCACACATCTCTTTCTACAAGGTCTCACAGTTGATGGTGTATGTCGGAGTGAAAACCAAGCCAAATCAAGAGGGTCGAGAGAATTGGTAGCCCCCATCATTCTCAAATGGAAAAGTTTGGAACAACCAACAGTCTTCCTAGATCTGGTCACTCAGCCAAACTGAGTAATCTGGGACGAAGGGCCTTGGTCAGACAGGTAACCAAGGACCCAATGGTCACTATGAATGAGTTAGAGGAGTCAGAAGTGGAAGTATAAACTCTCGACTTGTCTCTCGTTTGGGTTTGTGTTTCCTTCATATCTAGATCACACACAGAGCTCGTTCCTGTTAGTGCTCCTGAGGAAACCATCACACACACACACAGGTGTGCATGCTCTGTCTTACACACACACACATGCCCATGCTCTGTCTTACACACACACAGGTGTGCATGGCCATGCTCTGTCTTACACACACACACACAGATGTGCATGCCCACGCTCTGTCTTATACACACACACACACACAGGTGAGATGGAGGCTAGAGTTATAGAGGAGGTACGCATGCACAAACACACGCACACTGTGCTTGCTATTGCTGTTCCTTACATAAGGAAAACAGTCTGAATCTCAGCCTCTCCTTCTAAAGCATAAACACACATTCACACACTGACTCCTAAAGTGAAAGCTGTTCTATAGAGAACTGTCTGAATCAGCCTCTCCTTCTGAAGCATCTTCATAAACACATTTACAGACATACACACTCAATCCTAATGTGAAAGATGTCTGAATGGCAGTCCCTGTCTCCTCTTCTGAAGTGTCTGGGTAAAAACAGAATTACACACACACATGTAAGTTGTCATAAAAAGCAGTGAGAGCCTCTCTCTGGGGCGTCTGTGTAGACAGACACACACACACACACTGAGGTGTCTCTGGAGTGCACCCTCTCTTAAGAGCACAATGGCTGCTGAGTGTGTGTGAATGGTCTCTTGATTAAGGTGCGCTGGTCATTATGATGCAGTCTGCCATCTGCTCTCGTAAGTCAGTCAAAATACACCCCCCAACCCCCTTGGCTGGTCCATGTGTGTGTGTTCTGCCTTGGCTGGTATGTATAAGTATATATACTCTTTTGATCCCTTGAGGGAAATTTGGTCTCTGCATTTATCCCAATCCGTGAATTAGTGAAACACACAGCACACAGTGTACACACAGTGAGGTGAAGCACACACTAATCCTAACGCAGTGAGCTGCCTGCAACAACAGCGGCGCTCGGGGAGCAGTGAGTGGTTAGGTGCCTTGCTCAAGGGCTCTTCAGCCATGCCTACTGGTCGGGGTTCGAACCGGCAAACCCTCCGGTCACAAGTCCGAAGCGCTAACCAGTAGGCCACGGAAGCCCCACGGCTGTGTGTGTGTGTTCTGCCTTGGATGGTCCGTGTGTGTGTGTTCTGCCTTGGATGGTCCGTGTGTGTGTGTTCTGCCTTGGCTGGTCCGTGTGTGTGTTCTGCTGGTCCGTGTGTGTGTTCTGCCTTGGCTGGTCCGTGTGTGTGTGTTGTGCTGGTCCATGTGTGTGCACTGCCTTGGATGGGCCGTGTGTGTGTGTGTGTTCTGCCTTGGATGGTCCGTGTGTGTATGTTCTGCCTTGGCTGGTCCGTGTGTGTGTGTTCTGCCTTGGCTGGTCTGTGTGTGTGTGTGTGCTGTTCTGCCTTCGTTCTCTGTTCCTGAAAGGGTTACATCTGCTGTGGCTGCATCTTATGTTTGTGTGTGGGGCTGTGCGTTTATGTGAGTGTGTGTTTGTGTGTGGGGCTGTGTGTTTACGTGAGTGTGTGTTTGTGTGTGGGGCTGGGCGTTTATGTGAGTGTGTGTGGGGCTGTGTGTTTATGTGAGTGTGTGTTTATGTGTGGGGCTGTGTGTTTATGTGAGTGTGTGTTTATGTGTGGGGCTGTGTATTTATTTGAGTGTGTGTTTGTGCGCGGGGCTGTGTTTATGTGAGTTTGTGGGGCTGTGTGTTATTGTGAGTGTGTGTTTGTGCGCAGGGCTGTGTGTTTATGTGAGTGTGTGTTTGTGCGCAGGGCTGTGTGTTTATGTGAGTGTGTGTTTGTGTGTGGGGCTGTGTGTTTACGTGAGTGTGTGTTTATGTGAGTGTGTGTTTGTGTGTGGGGCTGTGTGTTTATGTGAGTGTGTGTTTGTGTGTGGGGCTGTGCGTATATGTGAGTGTGTGTTTGTGTGTGGGGCTGTGTGTTTACGTGAGTGTGTGTTTATGTGAGTGTGTGTTTGTGTGTGGGGCTGTGCGTATATGTGAGTGTGTGTTTGTGTGTGGGGCTGTGTGTTTATGTGAGTTTGTGGGGCTGTGTTTTTGTGAGTGTGTGTTTATGTGTGGGGCTGTGTATTTATTTGAGTGTGTGTTTGTGCGCGGGGCTGTGTTTATGTGAGTTTGTGGGGCTGTGTGTTATTGTGAGTGTGTGTTTGTGCGCAGGGCTGTGTGTTTATGTGAGTGTGTGTTTGTGCGCAGGGCTGTGTGTTTATGTGAGTGTGTGTTTGTGTGTGGGCTCCTCTCCTAATGAGGAGCCGGTGAAAACGACGACTTCACAAGATGTGTGTTTAGAAGGGAAGTTGGGAAGAGAGAAGAGACTCACAGTGAGACTCCATTGTACTGCTTGTTTTAATCCGCTTAGATTCCACTTCTGAATTTAAGTTCAGAGGATTATTCTGGCCGCCTTTTCCAGGCACATTGTTTGATTTTCCTCTTGAAAGACCGTGGTGAACTGATAAGGCGTCTTCACATTCGTATCCAGTAGATATCAGCTCTGGGAATGGTGCATTAGTATTGAGAACGGAGACAGTGTTGTACAGCTCCCTCTCTCAAAACCACTTAATGGACACACCCAAGAGAGCCTCATTAGTCTATGAAGAGAATGTGAAGATATTTCTCTAAACCAAACTGCCTGTAGACCAATTACGGAATGTTATTATCTGTTTCAGGTGTTCTATGCCTAAGCATAGATTTTCAGGGCCTTTAATCTTCAGCAGTAAACACATGAAAGGGGACTATATTAATTAATTTTCTTCAGAGTTAAATCATTGAGTAGAAAATATATATTGTAGTAATATTGTAGAAATGTTAATTTTAGACAACAACACTGATCATAAAACTGCCAAGCCTATGTTAAAGTCAATGTTAGGAGTAGCTCAGTTTTATGAAACGTGTTATTTGGATATACCTACGCAACGTCCCAAACCAATCACTCTTCTGCTTTAGGTGAACGCACGTTTGACGCATTCTCTCTCCTGATCCCGCGCGTACTATAAATCACGACCTTAGCAGATTTTTGACCGACTTGAAGAATCCTCAGTGCGCGAGGAGGACGAGCTGGTGTCGCGTGGCTGATTGTCAAGTTTGTGGAAACACCCTGCTATCGAGAAATTCCACAGGATTCTTTATAGAAAGGTACAGGTTTGTGTCCATTCGGCATTTTCGCAGTTTAGTCTGATTTGAAAGGTAAATGATTGGGTCGCCACTTCAGTGGCAGTTTGCCCACACATAATCTGTGTCTGTTTCTCGCGCCTCTGTTCCAAGATGCGCTCGCAAGTGATGTTGTCGCTGGGAGTCGCGCTGCTCTGGATTGTTGGCGTGGCGCGCGCCTATCCGTTCAAACCAGACAGCCCGGGGGAGAACGCGCCAGCAGAAGACCTTGCCAAGTACTATTCAGCGCTACGACACTACATCAACCTCATCACGAGGCAACGGTATGATTCCATAGCATCCAATCCACAGTCATGTTAAACTGGTCTTTAAATTGTCCCGTAAACATCGTTATTCCCCGCAGATACGGGAGAAGATCCAGCCCGGAGACGCTCTACTCAGACTTGTTGCTGCGCGAGAGCTCGGAGAGCGTTCCTGCGCGGACCAGGTGTGTGTGTGTGTGTGTGTGTGTGTGTGTGTGTGTGTGTGTGTGTGTGTGTGTGTGTGTGTGTGTGTTTAAAGCGTATTTGAGTTAGTGAATTGTAATACAAATTGAAACATGTGGCGGTGCACACCATTAGCATTTGTAGGTGGTGTGCGCATTTGCGTATTTAGCAGCCTATTAAACATGTGGATGGTGTGCACATATGCACATTTAAACAGTTGGGTGTTGTGCGGATTTAGCATTTACTCTTGTGGGTGGTGGGCCGATTTGTGCATTTTGTAGGCCTATTTAAACAGGTGGGTGCGCGCATTTGCGCATTTAACATTTGAGATGGTGTGCGCATTTGTGTATTTACTTTAATATTTAAACAGGTGGGTGGTGCGCGCATTTAGTATTTAAACAGGTGGGTGGTGCGCGCATTTAGTATTTAAACATGTGGATGGTGTGCGCATTTTGGGTTTTTACCTGGCCTATAATCTTAGAATATAGACTTTTACCCAGCTCTTTGTAAATATCATCCTAACAATGGCTCGGTCCCATATTTCCCGATGTTTGCATGACTGTTATGCCACTGGAATGACATTTAAATGTCCTACCGGTCGTCCACCCGTCTACTCTGACTTCTGTGACGCTCTCGTTGACAGCAGCGCGCGCCTTCATTATGACAGTGACATCAGTGACATTTTCTCACTGCGTGAATTTGGACTTACAATGCCTGTCGTTCGTGACTGTCTTTCAGCTTAGGGACCGATTATATACAACACAGCCCCCCCCCCCCCCCCCCCCCCCCCCCCCCCCCACACACACACACACATACAGACTCACGCAGTCTTTAAGATGGCTCTCCCTCTGCGCATACTGCAATGGTTATGTACTAATATAAAACCCTAAATAATGCTAATTCATTGTAAATTGAGCGCTGCCTTGGTCACGCGCAAAAGCAACATGCACGCATCTGGTTATGGAACCACCCATGTCCGTAGCCTGTGCGGATAGAAACTCTGTGAAGGGTGTGTGTGCGTGTGCGCGCCTCCTCTTCGTCTCTCACACCGGCCTCCTTTATATCTGCTTGCAGGTATGACGACCTGCCCGCCTGGTGATGCTCCTTCTGTGTTATCAGAAGAGAAGCCTGCTCATCTGCCACGCGCCACCTCCGTTTGGTTGCTACTGAGCTATACCCGTGGATTCTCTTTCTCTCGCTCGCACGCACACAGACACACACTGATTATGGACTTATTTTTATGTGTATGCTACTAAAAAAATGAAATGTCGGTCAATTGATGTTTATGTAATATGTATTAAGTTTTGATCTTGATCGTTCCTCTGTGGGCTATAATATCCGAGTCTGGCCTTTTCTGTTGTGTGCTGAAATAAACTGAGTTCGACTAAAGCCTCTATGTCCCGACTTGTCTTCCATTTACACGACGTCTGGCAGAACATGCCAATGAAACCGAAACAGATTTGATTTTCTGAAAGTAGCCTACACCAAAGCCAAGTGGAATCTCAGTCCTACTACTCAGTCTTAATAGTGCTCTAAGCGATGTTGGATAACGTCACTTTTATTGACGCTCACACAGAAAAAAAGAGCTGGCTCGCCCCTCCCTCCCGTGCAGAGGCGGAGCTACGTGGTGGCCAGGGGGGGCCACGGCCACCACTGGTCAAAGCTTGGCCACCCTGCTGGCCCCCCCAGCTCCGTTCAGTGAAAAGTAAAAAAAAAAAAAAAAATTGCTGTCGTTTTCGACGGCACTTTGCCAACACTTTGCAAAGCAGGGACTGAACCAATTACTGCACTCTATCTACGACCATTGGCCCAGTCAGGAAGTGTACTATGGTTCTGATCAAATTGTGAGTAGGCCTATAGTGCAGCAGCAGCAGCAGCAGCGGGTCAATTTAAGTCATCTGTTATAAACACTTGAAAGTAGCCTAGACTATACTTAACCTCAGTAACAACAGGTGAGTTAATGATGAGTTGGAACATGAATGCTAATAAGATGTTAGAATGTGTCACGAATCATAGCCAAGTGAGCTGCGTTGGGCTGTCCTTGTTAGGTAGGCTCTGACATTGAAGTGTGGGGCTGATAAAAAATAATCGGATGCCCGCGGTATAACGCTGTTACAAAAATATTTCGATAAAATTCCAAGTACAAATTCGGGTGAAATATAAGCATATTAGGCACATATCTCCGGATGGCTCCAATAAAAGTAGGCTAATAGGGCCTAGCCTAGGCTACTTTATAAAAACAGAATTTGCTGACGGCGTGTGGTTCTTGCCATAGCTGGTCAGGCAGAGGTTGCTTTGCCTGAGTTCTTAGTTACATTGCTCCGGAATTGTTCATCGCAGCGAGATGAAACCTTAATTGCGTGACAGAGCAGAAGTGGGGCTTTCCAACGAGACTAAACACTTGTCTGTGCGATCAAGTATGAAAATAAAAAATAATCATGAAATTAAATCAAATTGATTCATATTTACAGTTCACCTGCGCACCCATTACTCTCGTTTGAATTACTCGCGAACCTGTGATCGCATAGATATGGCAAGCATATCAGAAGAAAGAGGAGACACAGGGCTATCTATTGGTACCAAGTATATTGATGCTTCTGTGCTATAAAAACAGACAATGTGACTGCAAAATAACATCATGTACAAAAACCCATTACTCTCGTTTGAATTAGGCCCTACTCACGACCCCGTGATCGGATATATATGCCACGCATGTCAGTTGAAAGAGGAGACACAGAGCTATCATTTGATACCAAGTACATCCTTCTGGGTTATAAAACAGACGAAATGACATCAAAGTAATAACTTCATATAGTTCGACTTACCCCACGTTTTTGTGTGTTGTGGTGGCAAAGCATGATCATAATCCAACGCTATCATGTGTTTCTCTATGGCAAAGCATGTTCATAATACGGTTTTGAGATCCTAGCAAATTCCTGCATGGCATTCAATTTGAGACTCACATTGCATCCCAATTTCTTCGACAAAGAAACACCTTTTTGTCTTCACTTTGTTCATGACAATGTAGTAAAAAGTTGTTTCAGAATCATCATGAGTGTACAGCGCAGAAAGGTTATTTTTCATTACTAAATAAAAAAAATGCCATTTATTTCTGTAAGGCTCACACCACATGTCTGTACATTGCTCAGCCCCCAACCCCCCCTCCACCATGGTTCTTATATTGCCAGATTCAGGACAGTCTGCCCTACACATAGATGAAAGTCATTTCCAGCTGACAGTGATAGGCTACATTTAAAAATAAGAATGGTATAATATGCTTTTTGTCTTTGTGTTATTTAAAAATCAAATCAAATCAAATCAATGCAAGTATTAATATGAATTGTAGCCTAGACTGGGTAGCCGACACTGTAATCTTGAAAACTTTTTGAGTTTTCAAATAGTAGTTTTGATTCCCAAGTGCCACCCCAATAAAAAGTCTGGACCCAGCTGGCCCCCCCTATAAAATAATCCTGGCTATGCCCCTGCTCCCGTGCAATTAAAACTCTCCTGAACGCGCATCTCGTCGGTGAATGGCTGGAAAAGTTCGTTATGTTTCATGGCCCAGGCTGCACCATGCTGTTTTTGTTGCTGTTTTTTGAGCCTGCATGGGCTGTCTACATGCGTTTTTTACAATGTATTCAGGGTCAGGGAACAGGCAGCTAGCGGATGGTGAGGAGATGTTTGCTGTATGTGACAAAAAAATCTTAGAATCGTAACATCGCTTAGAGTACCTTTAAAGGAACCATATGTAAGAAATGTATTTCAGTTAATCATAAAATGGCCCTGATATGTCACTAGACATTAAGAAATCATGTTCATTTCAAGTACTTATATCACTGACAACAGTAGTCCGGCCAGGATATTGTCATTTAAAAAGTGAAGTTGCAGCCCTCAAATGATGTTGATGTTGTGTTTTGTCATGTCATGTTGTGTTTTGGCCTGATGCGCCACCCTCCACTTATCTACGAATCAGGAAGTCAGTGGTGTTTCGGCATCCAGGTTGGCAACCTCGAGTCAGGGGGGAGGGGGAGGGGATACACCGCTGTACAGTAATTTGAAAGTGATTGCAGTACCAGTTTTGGCCACAATCTTACATATGGTTCCTTTAAGTAAAGTGTTTTTTCCATTGTGAATTGTGCTTTCGATGAATTGGGTGTTACTGCCCTCCAGAGGCCTTTCCCCTGCTACTACCTCCAACTGTAACAATCCTGGTCCGTAGGCCTATGTATCTATCTGTTTTGTAACATTTTATAACGGTTCCTAGAGCACCATAAACTATGATTGGCTTAGGTGGATATTTTTAGACACAGGTATCTAGTCCTCGTGCTAGGCGTGTGAGATTAATATGTAATCTGGTTAGGCGTCGTCTCATCGCGTAATTAATGCGCAGTTGAACCCTCACTTGTGGAAGCACAACTATATGGCACTTCATGGTCTATTTGTGGAATCTACAAAAATCAGAGGTAAGTAAAGTAGTGTGTGTGTGTGTGTGTGTGTGTGTGTTTGTAGGCTACTGGACTAGACAGTAGGCTAAGTCAGTAAGACTGTGTGTTGGTTTGCCGATCTGGGTAATGAGTTAAATCGCCTCACATGCAAACTCGCCTCATTAAATCGCCTCACATGCAAACCCATGAGCTGCATTTACATGGAAGTAGCTTTCTATAACGGGCCAGGCCCGGAGCCGCTCCCCGGCCGCCAACGGTGGGAGTTCGTACTCGAGCCATCCCAACATTTTCACTGGTCTGCGCGCTCAGACGTCACCGAGGGGGGCAAGTCTTTGCTTCGTGACGGGCACCAGGCGCGAGGCAACACGGGTGCTTCTTCTCCACCGCTCGTGTCACCCTATGGAGATTTAAAATTCTTTCCCGGGACGAAGTCGCGTTGGGCATTGGTAAGTCATGACGCTCGCCCCACAAAGCTATGTGAAACTATAGTGTTGCCGTTAGTTAGATGGCGCAATTACTATGTGAGCAACCAGAGCTGTCAATTAACCTTAAGTGGAGTCCAGTTCAGTGACGTTCAGGTTGGCCACCAAAGCTTGTGTTAAGCGTGGCTGCTCCGTGTATTTGAGGACACCGCTAAACCAGCCTAATCCAGTCAGCTCGCTCGCTATTAATAACCATTTTGCTAACGTTAATTACAAACTAGTGCAATACAGATTTGTCGTTGGTAAAGTTGGCTAAGTCAGAGTAGATATCTTCTGTTGATCAACCACCACACACAGTTGGTAACAAATGCTATGTGGGTAAAATGAATGGGATGTTATATAGCTAGTCGAACTTCAGTGGGTAAACGTCAGCTAGCTGGTATAGTTGATTTTAGACACCAACATTAATAAATCACGAGTTCTTCCTTAGGTCAATAACAGCTAACGTTAACATGGCCAGTGACTCGCCTTCTTGCCACAGGCCAGTTCTACTCTGATAGAGGTGTTTTCCAGAATAACAGTCCTTTCAAGCTGCCGTGTCCACTTTAGTTGGCTATTGAATCTTCGGTTTAGTGCAGCTAACATGCTCAGGTGTTAGCAAGTGAGCTAACAGGAGCCCCGTGCGGAAGTTCACCGGGACATGACACGTGCTGTGAACGCTGGAAAATCGTGTTTTTTCCGCATTAACAAAATCAATCATCAGAGTTCACGGACGCAGAACCGGGACGACCTGTCAAAAGATCCGAGTTAGCTAGCGAGTCAGTGACAGTTTTAAATGAAACGCCATTGTCCGGAGACCATTGGTCTCACTGCCAACCTGTCACAAACCGCGCGCTGTAACGTAACTTACGAAAATGATTGCTATTCATGTAACTGAGTTAATTGTAGTGACTTAATGGTGTAACAACATGAACAGTTAAATTCGTTAAGGGTGCAGTGTCTCTGTGAGCTGTGCCACATCGGGAATTGCGCAATCGCTACTACTCTAAGCGCAGTGCATGTGCACCTCGACATTTTCTCGCTGTGATCATTTGTCAAGTTCACTAGTAGTGATTATAAGCTCTTGGGTATTTACTACTGTGCGTTTGTGTGTAGGCAACAGAGACACAACGCTGTTAATTCAGTCAAGTCTCATGCCCGTCAGTCCGCTCCCGCCGTCCAGTCGCTCCTTTGTTTGTTTTGCGAGTTCCTGGGCGATCCTTTGTTTGGCGGGGTCTGGACGCGCACACCTAGTGGCGCGAGCCCCCCAGGTAAAACCTAAATAGGACATCCATCTTCCCAGTCGTTCCGGGACTGTGTCCCGGTTTGGGGAACAGAAGTAGGCGTTCATTGAAGGGGGGGGGGGCGAGTCAAACATTATGCCCCGCGCATAGAAAGCTTCATTCATGGGTAGTTTAACAGGGGCGGTGGACAATACGGGTATTGACTTGCCCTCCGCGAAACGCGATGAACAGGAACACACACGTCTCCAGGCAAGCACTGTCCACAAGGTCGCGGGCGCGAGCTCATTTCGCTGAGGGATTTGATCAGCAGGAGACCCGCCCCTTTGTGTTATCTCTCTCTCTCTCTTCCCCTTCTCTCTGTCTCTCTCCTCCTCTCCCCCCTTCTCTCTCTCTCTCTCTCTCTGTGTGTGTGTGTGTAAACTTAAGTCAGCACTGGCTTCAGAAGCAAGTCTATCTCCAGCCCACTTTGAAACGGCGGATCTAAACCGACCAACAGTTTAGCCCCGTGCGCTAATGCAATTAACACTTTCCCTGACACGTACATAAGGCCTGTGCCTCCACACGCTCAGGTACGCAGGTGTGCGAGACGAGATCGCTCCATCCCACCGAAAGGTCCTCATCTGCGGCTGTCTTGTCATGGGCGGGGGACTCTGTGGTTCACGCCAAGGTTGTGTTGGAATAGTTGCTTGTTGCACTGATTCAACATGTTGGGTGTGTGTGTGTGTGTTCAACATGTTGGGTGTGTGGGTGTGAATCTGCTGGTGGGTTTGTACCTGTGTAAATGTAATGTAAATGTAAATCAGGTTTATAGACACACACACACACACCCACCAAGTACACTTGCATATACAATGAATTTGGTCTCTGCATTTGTCCCATCCGTGAATTAGTGAACACACAGAGCACACAGTGAACACAGTGGAGTGGAGGGCTGAGAAGTTGATCAGCACTCTACCCTTTTATATACAGTCAATGTAGACTTCTTTTGTGTGTGTGCGTGTGTGTGTGCATGCGTGCGTGCGCCTGTGTGTGTGTGTGTGTGCACTCAATGTACTCAGTAGAAACACTGATTGAGAACCAGCACACACTATTGGTGAACTGGTGAACCAGCACACACTGATTTTAGAAAACTGCGATACACTGATAGGGAACCAACACACACTGTTACCTCAGAGAACAGGCACGGCACACACTGTTACCTTGTAAAACCGGCACGGCACACACTGTTACTGTACCATATAGAACCGCCACTGCACACAATGTTACTGTACCATATAGAACCGGCTCAACACACACTGTTACCTTATAGAACCGCTACGGCACACACTGTTACTGTACCATATAGAACCGGCACACACTGTTACTGTACCAGAACCACCACGGCACACTGTTACCTTGTAGAACCGGCACGGCACACACTGTTACTTTGTAGAACCGGCACACACTGATCTTAGAGAACCAGCACACACTGATCTTAGAGAACTGATATGCACTTAGGTAGCTGGTACACACTGATTGATTTTGATCCCATTGATGTAGGTTTCTCTGCCTGGTTACATAAGTGTGTGTGTGTGTGTGTGTAAATACAATACAATAAGTTTGATTAGAATTTCTCTTACCTGAAAAGGTGTGTGTTAGGTCTGTATGGGAGACTGTGCAAGTGTGTCTGGTTTTCCAGGTGTGTGTGTGTAAATGCAATGCTTGATATTAGGGTTGCAAAATTCCGGGAATTTTCAAAGTTGGAAACTTTCCATGGGAATTAATGGGAATAAACTGGAATTTTTTAATATGGCAAGTTAGTCTATAACCGGGAACTTAAATGTAGTGGACAAAAGCCCATCTTGCAGCATAATATTAGTTAAAACAACCAGATTTAATGCAATTTCAGTCAAATTTCTACCCTGCACATATGTCCATCACATGCACACAGCAATCAGCATAGGCTACTAGAGATAAAGGAAACCTATGGTGCGTTCATGTGCATGGGGAAAAAAAATTCCAAGTGAAAACGTCATCTCATGTGGGCTGTAATTTCTTTGAATTTCATTGAATTTCAATTCTACTTCTTTTAATTCAAATTCGAATTGTAATTCTAGATCCTGTTTTTGACCTCAATTCAAATTCAAGAATTGGAATTTAGGAGTCATTCTCAATTCAATTCTGTATTTTGCGCAAGCCTGGTATGTCTCTATATGGATATGATTTGTATATGTCTCTATGGATATGCGACTGCAGTCTGCATTTAGCCTACATTACACACAATGTTGCTTTCAGGTTCACCTGAACACACGACTGGCAGAACGGTGTGATTAAAAGCTGCAATAAAGGCGGCACGCTCTCCACTTTCTTTTTTACCCTGAACATAAACTGATAGCCATAAACTGATTTAGTCTATTTTGCTATTTACTTCTCAAGATACTTTGGAAACAAAAGTAAACAACTAGCCACTGAAATACCCCAATGCAAGCTGAACTCACACACACACACACACACACACACCCCAATGCTTATTTTGTGCATTTGCAGTGCCGTCTGCCTGTTTGTTTCATTTCGGTGAGCAGAATCCTCTGGTGCGGACGTGGATGGTCTCAAGTGTTATACAAATGAGTGTGAACACACACACACACCAGTGTTTCCCATACATTGACTTATTTGTGGCGGCCCACCACAATATCAACATTGACCACCACACAATGATTTTCCAGGTTGTACTATATTGTGCTTAAATCTGGTTAGTATCATAACCACGCTGCGCTAATTTGCTCAAAACTGTTGCATTCAAGTTAATTCTGCAAACCTACCACCACAAATAGAATTCAATTCGGTGGGAAACACTGCACACACACACACACGACGTGGATGGTCTCAAGTGTTATAGAAATGAGTGTGAAGAGATCTGATATGGGACACTCTCATATGAGCCCACACAAATACTCCCGTCATATCCCGATCACGTGACTGCCCCCCCCCCCCCCCCCCCCAAATAAAATCCTGTCCTGCAAAATCCTGAGAGAAAGGCTCCCGAATCCCGTCCCAGTCCCGTTTCGTTCCCTATGTTGTCGAAAGCATTGGTTCCCAAAGGGTGGGTCGTAGGAGATTTTATTTGGGTCGCCAGCATAGTGACAATTTATGTTGTGTAATAGGCCTAGCTTATACCTTATATAGCTTAGGAACTCCTGTGCACATTTAGAACACCGCCAGAACGTGGATATCACTCGCAAAATGAAACAATATTTCTGTCGGGCGCCTACCATGGACCTTACTGTTGCAAAATGCAAGGGACATGAATCAGTTTATATTTGCACGAACAATAACTGATATCAGCTCTTCAACAAGGCCCATTAAAATCGAGAAAGTATAATTTTAAATCGTAAAAAAACCCTGCTGTCAACAATAGGCTAAAGCAGACATCCATAGACCAAACATGAGGTTTATTTGCGTCAATTGTAGATAGGCCTCTTTAAAGTTAATAGCAGTCTCTTCACATTCCATCTTATTTCGGATTTAAAACGCACAAAAGTGCTTTAGAAATGCTATAATTTAAATTGACATGTAAACGCTATTTCCTCTTTCCAATCTTGCAAACTACAGTAAAGCTGCATTGCCATTTATTAGCTAGTTTCCCATAACAACCACCACATAGGCTAGTCGAGGTGACGAGGGTTATCAAGATCGACTTTGAACAGTGAGCCATACAACTTGACAATTGCACTGTATCATAGTGTTAATGTGTTGAGTAAAGCTACACGTTTAGATTGATTTTGTTACCATGTGTGTTTATTCCTGCCGTTACAAAAACTAGCATCTCAGATAACGTCAGCGATTAGCTCACGTTGATGTGGCAATAGAAAACCCCTTCAGTTTTCGGTGTAGTCGCTGACGCTGATTGATTGGCTTGTGAACAGGGCAGCTGCTTTGTATTGCTCTGATAGGCTACTCTGCGGCTAGCAGTAGCCAATCAACAAATGTATTGTGAGTTGTAAGTGGTTCTCTTTTCTGGAAATGTCTTGCAATCTTTGGGTGCACTCACCGCATGTTTTAATTTAATCTCCGGCTCCGTTCCCCTCCCGCCCACTCCCGTTGAGTTCTGCCCGTCCCGTCCCCATCACGTTACCAACAGTGAAATTGACTCCCGTACCGCAGGACTCCCGCGGGAATACCGTGACCCGTGGCAGTCCCGAAAAATTGTCACCCTCTAGTGTGTGTGTGAGTTTATTGACGGTGGTTTCTGCTGACCCTGGCAGGTGTGTGTCGTGTCAGGTGTGTGCTGCTGGTGTTGAAGCATGGTGACAGTGGCCAATGCCAAATCAGGAGCAGGTAAGCCTAGGGATGCCAGCAACACACATACACACACGCACTCAAAGATTTGAACAGCAACAGCAAATACGCACGTTTCAACAGTAAACGCACACAGACATTCTAAAACGGCAGCAACAAACATTCAAACACACTCACACTCACACACACACAC
This sequence comes from Alosa pseudoharengus, assembly GCF_046254945.1. Classification (NCBI taxonomy): domain Eukaryota; kingdom Metazoa; phylum Chordata; class Actinopteri; order Clupeiformes; family Clupeidae; genus Alosa; species Alosa pseudoharengus. The sequence continues at coordinate 27,769,776 of NW_027468587.1, forward strand.
ACATACAAGCAAGCACATTCTCTGTAGCGAGAATCTTAAGTCAGGAGGACAGTGCGCTGTTTGAATATTGAGCTCGTCTGTAGTTTCTCTTCACCCAGAACGGAGTTTGTTTTACAGACCAATTTCAGTGTGTTAAGACACACACACTGTGTGTGTGTGTGTGTGTTGCCATACACCGCATGAGGTGTGCGTGTGTGTGCGTCTCATGTATCATTCCTCCCTCATGAGAGGGTGTGTGTGTGTGTAAATCTCACACATACGATCGCTCTTACAGACACACACAGCAGAGACACTAGGGGTGTCACAATTCTCCAAATCCTCGATTCGATTTAATTTTCGATTTTAAAGAAGCCCTATGCAAGTCTGGTTATTCCTTCGCTGTTTCTGGGTTTTCGTCTGATTTTGGGTCGCATTTTTCACGAGATAGCTCCCCCTGCAGCTTCGGTAGCAAGTGACTGCTATGCTAAACCCCCACTAGCTAGCGACCTAGCCATCAAGAAACCAAGCTAAACACATACAGGGCTCACAATAAAACGGTCGAGCAAACACATTGTTCAAGAGACTATCAAACCACATTACAAAAACGAAGTTCACCCAAGGGTAGGCTACTTACAATTTCAGCAGCAACAAAGCCAAGTCGGAGTCCGTTTTGCAGTCTTCTTAGAAACTACAATCTGACTACATTTTCGAGGCCTTCCGCCGAGTCACATCCGGATTTCTTCGGTCCGGGACCAGAAAGTTGCATATTCGGTTTTTCCGCAGAGAAGCACTAGGGGGAGACGAAGCACCCACCAAACGACCCAAAAAGTGTTGTAGAACCATCAGAACGACTCTCAACCTGCATAATAAAGGTCATTTTTGCTAAAATTGTTGCATAGGGCTTCTTTAAAGTCACAATTCGATCTCTTTTTAATATTACTATTAATGCATTCCTTACATGTTTTTTTTTTTTGGCCTTTTCCTTTTCTGTTTCGGGGGGCTTTTATTTTGAAACCGTTCCAACCGCAAGGATGTACATGTAATTTAAACAGAACAAACATTAGGCTAAACAGAGAGGTGAAACAACACAGAATGATAATTCGATTGTTTTAGCACAACGAAGAGACCCAAGGTTAATGTTCATGGAATATGTAGGCCTACTTATCAATGTGCATTTTAAGCCTTAAAGTAATATTGGGGCTGTAACTACAGTAGATCATCTTTTCACTTGCTAAATTGAGTAGGCTAAGTTAGTGTTAATTGATGTGAATGAACGACAAAATACTTACACACTGGTGATTTCAGAGTAGCAAGAGGGGCTTCGGCTTCGGTAGATTGATGTGTATATTTTAACTGACTGCAGCCTAAAAGCAGAGGAGTGTTTACGCCGCAGTTCAGCACATGTCTGTGCGTTTGGCATAGTGCTGGACGTGACATTGGGGGTGTGGCTGCATCGTCGATTCTACTTTTGAGTTCGAAGTTCGAGATTCAGATGTAATTTCCATCGATTTCGATATAAAATCGAAATCGTGACACCCCTAAGAGACACACACGCTTTTTCTCTCACTCATATATGAGTCATTCTGTGTCAAATCAGAAAAAATCCAGGAAAATGGTTGCAGCACCGACTCCGATTTTCCTCAAAGTTTGTATACACAATGTTTAAGTTCCATAACTAAAACCTGTAAAATATTTTTGTTCAATTGTATTGTTTTCATAGTCCAGGGTGTCCGCGCGGTAGTAAAAGGTAGTAAATAGAATCTACCAAAATTAAGGCCCTTGAAAGGTAGTAAAAGGTAATAAATGCAATTTGACTTGGTAGTAAATTTTTCATCACCACCTCAATATATGAGTTTACATTTTTTGCTTAATATTTGTGTCTACATGTTTTAACTTCATCTTGCCTAATTAAAAAATATATACGCGCTAACAGGACCTGAGTGAGTCGGAGTCGATAGCAATGACGTAGAAGTAAACTGTGTAGAGTTCCGTGGTTGACAGCCTATCAGCGACGCCAACAAACAACATTTTCGCCTTTTTGCTTCAGTTGATATTACAGGGATACAAACAACGCGCTTTTCGGTGTCTCCTTCACGTTGCTTTGGGCGACTTATATGAATCATGCAGATCCGAAGAGTTTTTTAGGGGCCAGGGATGCAGGGATGCTTTTCGGCGACTCTCGCGTTTTTCACGTCATCTAGGCCCTACAGCAGGCTACCAGAGCAGCGTTTATCATCAAGCTGGTCCGGTGTCCGGTGCTTCTGTCACTCATCTAATAATATTTGTTCATGTAGCAAAGGAGCGGTAGATGTAGGCCTAGGCAAGCCTATCACTCTGATAGCAGCTAAAAAAATATAGGCTACACTCACTCCGTTAGGAGGCAACTCTCTCAGTTTACACTAGGCTACTTCAGTTGGAAGTTTTAACAACTGTGGACTTGACTAGTGTAAGCTTTCGTTCAGCTGATGGTAGCGCTGCCATCTGACTGTGATAATCCAGAACCGTGCAATAAAATTCCACCTATCCCATCAGTAACAAAGTTCGAACAAGTCACCGACATAGTAACCGACAACATTTTTTTAACGTAACCTAGACCTAGTATCTAATGTTACGGAATTGCAAGAAAACGAGTGAAAACAATTCCTTACTTTTAACCATGCAGCGCGTGTCATTTATTAAAACGGTAGAAAACTGAATCAAAAAAGGCACTGTCCATCAACAAAAACAGCATGCAGTTTAAAAGTCCCGTTATTTAAAGTCCCAGACATTTAAAGGGACAGCGATCACTCAAGACAGACCTACACCACAACTGAGTGATGAACGTGAAATTCTTTGAATAGCCTACAAAACACTGCATTTAGATGACAACTGCGAGAAGAACCACGCTAATCTAGTTAATGACAAATTAAGTTTATGGCATTCACATTTAAATCATTCAATAGCCTATGAAAACTTGATCAGTTAAATTGTTCTCATAAAAGGAACAGCAGGCCTACAAAATATTCCAAATAGGCTAGTTTTATTGCAGTGACAGAAAACTGCAACGTATGAGTTTAAAACCATGTTAAATTTGAAAGCATATCTAGCTAGTGACAGGAGGTTTTAGGGGGGGAAAGAAACTCTGTAACCTACTTGATTCCACAGTCAATGTTCAGTATTTGGCCTATAATTTAGCCTATAATATTGCCATTTGAATGCATGAAAGCTAACCAAAATCTATCATTTCCTATCGACAACAGACCAGTAACGCATCAAATCGCATTGCTACACATTTTGAAGTATTGAAAGGAATCAAATCATTGGCTTAAAGAATCTATATTTTATCAAATTGTGATTAAACTTGATTTACACTCCTAAATGGCATCCTTCCCTACCTACCTAACTGTTGTTTTGGGAAGTATTTATCATGCAAGCATCGTGCATCCATGCTGAGTAATGCAATGAAATCATAGTTTTCAATTTTGCATTAGTAAAGCAGTCCACTGATGTGCATGTTTTCACGGACTGCTTTAGTGTCAAATGTGCAACAACAATACCATACCAATAATAATGGCTTTATATATCCATATAAATAGATTTCTGGGCCTATCCTTAGACTGGAGTTTTTGGTTTTTTTGTTTTTGGGGGGGGGGGGGGGGGGGTAGTCGGTGGTGTTTGTTCTTCATTTTTCACCACACGTTTGGTGTTTTAGCGTCATTTGTGCCAAGGTTATCATTCACCTTATTAGGGCTAAGGGCTGGTTAGGATAACTCAAGGGCATTGACAATGACCATACTTAATGATCACAATTAGAAATTATTAGTGTACCTAATATTTATTATTTATACCTTATAGCAAGTAGTAAGTGGTGCTTTGCATACACCCCCCCCCCCAAAAGATGTCGTGTTGGTAGTAAAAAATATTGTGGAGGTAGTAAAAAAAGGTAGTAAAAAGTAGTAAATTCAACTCTATGATTCCTGCATATACCCTGTAGTCTTTTTGCCCTTGATTGTTTACACTCTCTAAAAGGCCTTGTCTTGGAGGCCATGTTTGGACATTCATATCTTAAAAAGTATTATTCCTAGCCTGACCAAACTTTGTAGAATGGAACATGTTCTCAGTACGATTCAATAATTAAACGTTTGTACCACAGTCTCACTGGTTTTATAGAAGTCCCTAATTTCAAAAAATACGTGCAAAAAAAGTGCTATTTAGGGTCTCAAAGCTCCTTTATTGTGACACACCTGCTATCAATCAGTATTTTATCTAGAATTATAAGAAATAGAAGTCTAGAAATATATCCTTTATTAATATCTCAAAATGTGAAGTCTCCAAAACAAGATTGTATTTTGTGTCATTTATAGTATATGGACATTTAGTGTGTAAAGTACCAATATTGTACCAAGTCCCATTCACAGAATAAATGCATGTACATAGCATTTTGCTCCTTTTACAAGGCATTAAAGGCACACTATGCAAGATTTTCACCTTTCCGAAGCCAATTTGATGGTAAACAAATTTGTAATAGGCAAATCGTTCACCTAGCATAGCTATACAGCATAGACGTAGCGAATCCCTACCGAGAAAACCAGCCATGCAACTTCCAAAACTCGCGAGAATCGTGAAACATTACCTTGTCAGTAGATATAACTCTTTGCCTGTTGTTAATCCTTCACCTCCACAACAAAAGCATTTGCATGCCAAGGTTGTTCGTTGTTGCACTATCGGTGTTGTACTCTTTTAAAATAAATGTTCCAGAGTGAAATATATTGCCGTTGCTCTTATTTCTTTGGGATTTAAGCTTAAATTGGAGTGAGCATGGAGCGATTTCACTGGAGCGGGAGGATTTTTAAGTGGTGCGGGGAGCGAAATCGAGTGGAGCGACCTGATGTGAATTTGAGCGGAGGAGCAGCCGAGTGAACAGACTCCGATTCAGAACAATATTTGGATATACAGGCTGACTGCACCACTTACCAGTGTTCTTATCAACCACACCTGTGCTGCATCATAAAAGTGCTAAAAGCTGCAGAGGCCAATTTGTTCGCATTCTTCAGCATACTCTTACCATTGCTATAAACCATTGCTACAAGCCATTGCTACAAGCTACAAGCCATGGTAAGAGTATGCGTTGGCATTGGTGGCACTGTTAATCGTCTAGCTGCCAGGGCTAGCCTCCAGAGTCCAGAGGATGGCCAGCTTCCTCCATCTTGGGGGCAGCCGTGGCCTACTGGTTAGCGCTTCGGACTTACAACCGGACGGTTGCCAGTTCGAACCCCGACCAGTAGGCACGGCTGAAGTGCCCTTGAGCAAGGCACCTAACCCCTCACTGCTCCCTGAGCACCGCTGTTGTTGCAGGCAGCTCACTGCGCCTGTATGTTCACTGTGTGCTGAGTGTGTTTCACTAATTCACGGATTGGGATAAATGCAGAGACCAAATTTCCCTCACATCAAAAGAGTATAGTTATACTTATACTTATCCCAATGGAGTTAATGCCTTATAAAAGGACCAAAATGCTTTGCTGTGTTTCACATGAGGGGGCACTAAAATCTATTGTTTATTGTAAATGTTTATTTTGGTGTTCCCAAAACACCTGTGTGACGGGGCTAGTAGCCACCGTCACGGCAGCCAGGCGCTGCCTAGGCATAAAAAAAAAATGTCTTGGGTTCCGGTTTCCGACCGACCCTGTCAATTTATGTGCGACCCAAATTTATTTTATGAGCTTGGGGAAGAAATAACACTAAATAGTCTAGGCTACATTAAATAAATCCACAAATAAAAGGCGAACTATAATTACATTAATTAGCCCTTGCGTTATGTATAGGGATGAGCGTATTCTCTCTGTTACAAAGTAGCCTATGCACAGCTGTTCACGAAGACGATTGTTTTCGTCACTTACCAAGGCACTCGCAATTTTGTCCAAACACCGCAATTTTTTCGCAAATTTGACCAATCATCGTAGTTTCACTGTGAAATGTCACCTACCGCAACAGTCGCGCAGAATATTGAGCCAGATGGCACACTTACTTCTGCACCTTCTGCATATGACACCAAAGACTGCCCTAAGTGTTCATTCCCCTGCAGTTTTGATGACAATAAATAGAAGGCTAACGTTAATGATCTGCTTACTTGCATCTCAACCTGGTGTTGCTAACCTACCTAGGCTATGAAAGTAAGTTAATTAAGGCCTACTTGGTTTACTGACATTTGAGTAGGCTATGCAACCCATTGGCAAACGTTTACCTGGATATGTCCTTTTAGCTTATGTCATGTTTATGTCAAGCTTATGTTTGCTAGCTTGTGGGCTTAGTTTGAGTAGTGCTACCAAAATCATAAAAATTAATAAAATTGCAAGACATTTACCTCTTCTATGATCCAAGAATGATTTCATTCGAGTTGTTTTTTTTAACATTTATTTTAACTAATGACATAGAAGACATTCCCACTTGCATCCACATATGGTAATGCACTATGCAAAAAGTGATTTACACTCGTAGCCGAACACAGTGAGATGCAAGCCTTCCAATCCACTCAGAAATGTAATTAGGCTACTCTCACGTCCTTAAAGGGGCAGGCAGTCAATTAGACGTACACCACCAATGTAATGACATTAAACAGAAGTGTAGTCAAATAGTTTAAATCAATATGAAATTACTAGATACTTACTTGGATATTAGTAATTATGCAGGCCACAGACTATGAATTATTAAAAAGATATGAACTTAATATGAATTACAAAATATATGAATGTATTGAAACATATGACATGATGCCATCTCTTTAGGTGACTGTCTTTTTTGGACAGTTCTACTATAATGCTTTGTGAATTACCTCAGTCAAAGCATTTTCACAAATAAAGTAGGCCTACTTTGATTTTCTGTAATCCTTACTGTTTACCTTTGATTATCCTTTTTAATAAGCATCAAAATTATCAGTGTGATTTTGGTCTTACTGACCTTAATTGCCCTAAATTTAAACAATTTTTGCTATTTTCACTTCCTCCCGCAATTTCTCCACAAGAAACAGCTAAAATCACCGCAACTTCCATCCAGGCATTTTAGGTCGCAACAGTCTCAAAAAACCTCGCGAAATCCTGGTGGGATTGATTTTCTACCTATCCATTACTGCCACTGGGGAAAAAAAAAAAAAAATCCCTACCGACCCATGGCCTCAACTGACAACCAACAGGAAACAAACCTTTTTTTTTTTATGCCCTACTATGAGAGACATTTAAATGTGTGCATGCTATGATTTCTGGGTTTTAATAATTATTTAGGCTGTTCATATACTTTTTGGTTAGGCCAAAGTTCAGCTGATATGCTAAATCTTCATTAGATGTTGTCTAGATACGTAGACTTATTTATTGGCTGTGTTACTGTAGCTTGTTTCTGTGGGTATCCTGAAACACCCCTGTGCTGCTATGAGGCATTGGTTTGATCCAATTACAGGAGTGCAATCAGGCCCTATTTAAACCCATGCCTGTAGGTGCTTGGGAGAGAGAGCTGCAATTTGAATAGGCATAAGTCTTGAGAGCTGTGGCCTGTACTACGAAGCGGGGTTACTGGCTTGTCTGGGTAACTTCGAGAGTAACTTGATCACATGTGGCGTAACTTCCCGATTAACCCGTACTACGAAAGGTTTTAAACGAGGTATGCTGCCATGGCAATTTACGCTGCATCTCAAACCTGCTCCGAGCAGGTTATGTTATTGGTTAACCCGAGGTTTCTGTTAACCACACCCTTTATAAGTACCACCCCTCCGCTAACAATTTCGCCCGAGACAATGTCGGCGTACCTGGATGATCCATACGACATTGGAGCGCAAATCGTGAGGGGCTCTCTTCGCAGGGCGAGGGGTTTTAGAGACCGCCAGATACCCGGACTATATTTTCTATGAAGATATAGTTTGTCTGCCGAGGGAATTCGTTATCTTTGTCAGATGATCTAGGCAGACGTCTCTAATGTCACCCGTCATAGCAATGTCGTTACGCGGACATTAATGTAGCCTATTCCGGTAGTGCTGAACATCTGAGCAGGAATACTGTATGTCCGAAAATAAATCGGACATAGGCCTACAGTATGCTGAACATCTGAGCAAGAATAGCCTAAAATAAATCGGACATAGCCTACAGTAGGCCTAATAAATTATAATCACCATTTTAACAAACTTGTTGAATTGAATGTCATATTACTGTACCCTGCACATAAAGGCTACACATTTCCACAGCACCAGAATCCGACCGAATACCTCCCTCAACCCCTTCCACTATTATTTGCGATGGCCAACTCTGGTGGCCAACTCTGGTGCCTTACAGTAGTGTTCAAAGACACCTTTTTCTTGTTCGCTGTAAAACAGAGGCAAGTGAAGGCTATAAGCATATAGGCCTACATGTTTTCATAATTAAGAAATATTAATGCAAGCTATAACTATATAAACCTACTATTCTTAATGTTTTTGTGTTTCATTTTCACCTGCTGCCATGTGCGTTTGGCAATGGTGTTGCATCTGAAATGTTCACAGGATTAGGCATACACTAAATTATCCTTATTACTGTAATATATATGCCCACTTCTGAATTGTGTTGCATCTGTAAACCTTTCTTTGATCTCAAAATAGGCAATTTAATTATTTCAACTCCGCAAGCTGTTAATCCTCCGTAACACATATTTGAAGAACATGTGGAAATAAAACTTTACTTTTAGGCATTTAGGCTACCCGATCTGCAATACGTTGCCAACAGCCTTGTCTTGCTTTGTTTGCTGCCGATGTATATTTGATTTTTGTCGTAGAGTGAGTTTTAATTCCTCGTAACTTGTCACAATAATTGTGCATTCCCCGTCCGTAAAATAAGGTGATCGCGTTATCATGGAAAGTGGTGACTTGCGCTGCAACCCGCCCCTTTTATGTGAACGCGCACAAACTCCAATTAGGTTAGCGTCGTAGTACCGATTAACACCACTTATGATAACCAGGTTTTGTCAACCCCGGTTTAACAAAGTAACCCTGGGTTACATCTGGGTAGGTTAAGCTCCCTTCATAGTACAGGCCCCTGGTCTGATGTGTGTAGCCCAAGTGACTAGCTGTGTAGTCCATTGCGCTAATCTTGAATATTTTGAATACTTAATTCGAATATTTTTGTATATTGTATTGTTTTGACTATCAAGTCTTTTGTTTTTCTTTCTTTATTGAGAAGTATTTTATTTCTCCTTAATGCTTTATTCACATTAACTTACTTTATCGTTGCCTTATGTTGGCCTTATTTGGGGAATTAATAAAATCCCATCTTCCACCTTGAATCTCTGAGTGCTGTTCCATCTACCTCACAACCGCCCGACACATCTACCCTTAACAACCTGTAACTACATGCATTTATTCTGTGAATGGGACTTACAATATTGGTACTTTACAAATTAAATGTCCATATACTTATCTATTTCCACATAGATTTTTATGGTCCTACTAGCTACCCCACATACCATTTCAATTGACTGAAAATGACACAAAAATATAAACACGCCTTGTTTTATCCTTATTATTGTCATGGTCATTTGATGTGGAGACTTGTGGGAAATTGTGGGAAAACATTAAGAAACTGATGTATTTGAAGAGGAAATAGTGACTGATACCAAATGAAAAAAAACTGTTTTTAATACCCTCAATATCACACTATGCACATTTTTCCGAAATCTAGGTTCCTTTTCAAAATTCAGGAGACATTTAGTACAGACTTTAAATTGTTTACACATGGTTTTTTTGAGTTGTTCTTCCACCCTAGAAAATGTGAGGAGGCTAGGGAACATATTTGTCAAGATATTAATGCCCAAACATGGCATGTGCTTTTCAAGCTGTAAAAATGAAAGAATTTCAGGGTCTGAAAAAGATATGAAGACATAAGATTTGCACAGAAATATTTCACAGGGCTTGTTTTTAAAAGAACCCATTGATGAGCCATTCATGATGTAGACAAGGTTTGAACAAAATCTGAGGCAGTGCAGCAACAACCTTATCTGATTTGACATGGAATGACTCCTACATTAAACACACACTCTCACTCACACACATACAACCACACTTACTCTCACACACTCTCTCTCACACGTATACAATAGACACACACACACACTCCCTCACTAACAAACATACACCCACACTCTCTCTGTCACTCACAAAGTCAATCACTCAATCACAAATACACAATCTCTTTCTCGCTCTATCACTCACACACACACTCTCTCTCTCTCTCATTCTATCACACACACACACACACACATACACACACACACAGTATCACCTTCGCTCCAGTTGCTACCTAACCCCGTTGCTGTGACCAGAGAGTGGTGTGGAAAGGCTGCACCTATTAATCACCGACTGTGTGTGTGTTAGTGTGTGTGTGTGTGTGTTAGTCTGTGTGTGTGTGTGTGTGTGAGTTAGTCTGTGTGTATTTGTGTGCATGGATTGGAGTGTGTGTGTGTGTGACCTAAAAGGGTGTTTGTGTGTTGACATCTGTAATTTGTAGGGGTGTCACAAATTTTTTAATTCGAAATCGATCAAAATTACATCTCAGTCTCGAACTTTGAACATCAAAGGTAGAATCGACGATGTAGCCACACCCCCAATGTCACGTCCAGCATGTAGCCTATGCCAAGACGCAAAAGCACACACACACACACACACACATGTTAAACTGCGGTGTCAACAGGCTGCTGCCAGTTAAAAAAATGTGTACCGAGTTCGACCGTTCTCTGGGATATGTTTTCATGCTAATCGAATGTGACAAGTTTTATCACAAACCGCTAATTAGCCTATTACGTTAGTCTTAGGGGCACAGAGTAAAGTAAAAAGAAATGACTATTTCTATACCACTAACAAGGCTCAAAATAGCACCACACTTTGATGGTAACATAATGAGGGTCCCTACATGTAAACTGAAGCATTGAGAACTTTATAAGTGTCCCAGGAAACGGTCGAACTCGGTGCACATGTGTTATTAACCCCTAGGTCCATTTTGCACCGACATTGTCCTTTAAGGCATAAAATGCACATTGATAATTGCAAATTCCATGAACACTAACCTTAGGTCTCTTCAGAGTGTGCTGAAACAATCAAATTATCATTCTGTGTTGTTTGATTTCACTATGTTCACGTCTATGTTTAATGTTTGTTCTGTTTACAATCTCACCCCGAAAAGCCCCGAAAACAGAATAGGAAAAGACCAAAAAAAGTAAACAACATAAGGAATGCATTAATAGTAATATTAAAAAAAGATTGAGAATCAAATCGAATCGTGACTTTAAAATCTAAAATTAAATCGAATCGAGGATTTGGAGAATAGTGACACCCCTAGTTATTTGTGTGTGTGTGTGTGTGTGTGTATATGTGTGTGTGTGTTTGTGTGTTGAGCATCTGTAATGTGTGTAGTTGTGTGTGCAGAAGGTGTGTGTGTGTTGAGCATCTGTAATTTTTGTAGTTGTTTGTGTGTTGAGCATCTGTAATTTGTGTAGTTGTGTGTGCTGAAGGTGTGTTTGTGTGTGTTTGTTTGTTTGTTGACTGTATCAATTCATTTGTGACTGTATGTTTGAAGGATAATACGCTTGTGTAGAGAAGTCCCAACATCATGTGAATGACCTTTGTGTGTGTGTGTGTGTGTGTGTGTGTGTGTGTAGCCATGCAGCAGGTGCTGGATAACCTGCACGAGCTTCCTCCTTCCTCTGGAGCCAAAGACATCGACCTCATCTTCCTCCGCGGCATCATGGAGAGCCCCATCGTACGTTCACTGGCCAAGGTACACACACACACACACACACACATCCACCCACCAGTGTGACTGACGTATTGTACCAGCTAAGCTGCAGCTGCTGGTATCATTCTATTTGAAATGCCCTGAACTTTACATGTGTGTGACATGTTCTGTGTGTTTGTTTGAAAGAGAGAGAGAGAGAGAGTGTGTGTGTGTGTGTAATCTAATACATTACTGTGACCTGTGACCACACAAATGCTTGGGGTGTGAAAACCTGACGGACGGAAGTGTGTGTGTGTGTTCGTGTGCGTGCGCTAATGTATGGCATTCTGTGTGTAAAGTCACAGGTCGATGGGCTGGATATAGAATGAAAGGTTTTCCACTAGAGCTCTCCACACACGTCTGTGTGTGTGTGTGTATGTACACGTGTGTGTGTGTGGCTGTGGCAAAAATGTGTATGTTGATTACTGTATGTATCATGAATGTCTGTTTATGGGTTGCGGATATGGATTTAAGTGTGTGTGTGTGATTCATTTTTGTTCTTGTGTGTGTGTAATTCGTGTGTGTGTGTGTGTGTGTTTGTTGGTTAGGCCCATGACCGTCTGGAGGACGTGAAGCTAGAAGCAGTAGGGGACAAAAACCTGGAGCTAGTGACCGGCATCCTGTCCGACATGAGTGGGCTGGTCACCAAGGATGACAGCGCTGCGGAACTCTCCAGAATCCTCACAGAGCCGCACTTCCAGGTGAGACAAGCGCACACGCACACACGCAATACCACACATGCATATATCCTCTTGCATAAGAGTTTCCAGAATCATTAATTTTACATTTGTGTGAGGGAGTGAGTGTGATTGAGTGTGTTTCCTGAGACTGTGAGTGCCTCTTGTAAGGAATGCCTCCTAAACTTCTGAAGAAGTCTGCCTCGTCTCGGCCAATCACAAGGCTGAGCTCAGGAGGGGCGTGGTTGCTTTGCTCCAATCAGATGGAGGCGTTGTGCTGTGAGTGTGTGTGGTATGGAGTGTGTGTGGAGTCTCTAACTTGCTTGAAGAGGGGACTGTCCAGGTGAGCGCTCCGTGTGTGTGTGTGTGTGTGTGTGTTATCTGGTGTGGTGAGACCTCCGTGTGTGTGTGAGTAAGTGTTGGGGCTGAGCTACACCAGACACGTAACTGAAGCGTTCCGTTCGCGTTGTGTCTGCTGCAACAATTAGCTTCCACTATAATCAATGGAAGTAGCTACACCAGACGTGATGGATTTTACGCGTTGCAAACGGAACGCTTCAGTTACGCGCCTGGTGTAGCTCATACCTTAAGAGAGAGAGAGAGAGTGTGTGTGTGTCTGTCTGTCTGTGTGTGTGTGTGTGTGTGTGTGTTATCTGGTAGAGAGAGAGAGAGAGAGAGATATCGATCGATCTGGTGGGTGTGTTAAGAGCTTGTGTTGTATGCTGTTGTCTAACTGAAGGGTCCTCACTGGGCCAGACAAACAGATGGCTCTGATGGCTCTCTGTTCTCCTCTCTCTCTCCCTCTCTCTTTCTTTCTCTCTGTCTCTTTCCCTCTCTCTCTAGTCTCTCTCTCTCTCTGTCTCTTTCCCGCTCTCTCTCTTTCTCTCTATCCCTTCTCTGTCTGTCTGCTGGTTAGTTTATATGAACACACCTGACCCAGCCATAGAGGGTTTAAGAACACATGATTTATATGATGGTTTAACCTGCGTATGACCTGCACAGGATTCTACTGTGAATTATTGCTCTGTGTTAGTCACATGATGTTATTGCTCTGTGTTAGTCACATTACATTTTTCATCTCTCTCTCTCTCTCTCTCTCTCTCTCTCTCCGGTCCAGTCCCTCCTGGAGGCTCATGACATGGTGGCGTCTAAGTCCTACGAGGTTCCGAGCCTGGCGAGTGTTGCAAGTGATCTGACCAATCACGATGTGCCGCCCCTGCCTGCCGCCCCTGCTGACACCATACGAGTCATCAGCATCCACAAGAAACCCGCGGAGCCCCTGGTCAGTGTGTGTGTGTGTCTGTGTGTGCGCTGTATGTGCATTGAATGTGTGTGTGAAGAATGAAGAGTTTAAGTGTGTGTGTGTGCGCAGTTCTTCTTATTTTTTTTTTTTAAGTATATTTTTTGGGCTTTTTATGCCTTTACTCAGATAGGATAGTGGAGACTGACAGGAAGTGAGTGGGAGAGAGAGTCGGGGTGGGATCCGGAAAGGACCACGGGGCGGGAATCAAACCCGGGTCGCCGGCGTACGGTGCAGGTGCCCCAGCCAGTCGCGCCACTCAGTGTTTCCTCTAGGATTTTTTTAAGCAGTGGGGGCAGGCCTGTCCGAACCACCCCCCCCCACCCCCCACCGTCCCCCCGTCCCCCCGTCCCACGGAACTGACAACTGACACTTTGCTGCAACACAAACAATTATATGTATTCACCTCTATTCACACACAATGAGGCATTATTTTCAGTTGTGATTCTGTATATTTGGAGAATCTACAACAGGTCTGCACAATGAATTTTGAAAGGCAACTGTACTATTGTACGTCTGCCCCATTTCTGATACCGTGGGGGAAGAAAATTAAACCGTGGGGGGCCGCCACTACCAAATCAACATAGAGGAAACACTGCCACTGCTGGGGCCGTGTGTGCAGTTTTACTACATTAGATTAGTAACCAAGGAACAACGACACCACCAAACTATTTTAGAATTAACCAATTTATGCATATGGTGTGTGCGTGACTGCGTGTGTCTCTGTGTGTCCTCAGGGCGTGACGTTCCGCATGGAGCAGGGGGACCTGGTGATCGCCCGTATCCTGCACGGCGGGATGATTGACAGGCAGGGCATGCTGCACGTTGGTGATGTCATCAGGGAGGTCAACGGCCACGAGGTGGGGGAGGGGCCAGAGGAGCTCCAACGAATCCTGAGAGAGGCCAGCGGTGACATCACACTCAAAATCCTCCCCAGCTATAGAGACATGCCCTCCCCTGCACAGGTACACACACACACACACACCACACACACACACACACACACACTATTATCTCACCCACACATACCTCATGTGCTCAAATTTTCAAAATTTAACATCACGATTATAGTGACCAAAATGATCACGGTTATCGGTATTATCGCAGCAATATTTAAATGTGCTGAATAGTGTTGTCACGATACCAAAATTATGACTTCGATACGATACCTGCCATAAATATCACGATGCTCGATACTAAAACGATACTACGGCGAAATCAGATATCTGGAGAAGAAAGGACTCATACCTCCTCCAAGTGTATGGAGTCATTTGTGTTGATGGTGTTGCAGGTCAATTCTGGGTTCTAAACTTCTAAACTTCCTACACAATTATTCTTTTTTTATAGTCAGTAAAATAGTAGGCCTACTTTGTGTGATTAAGTCCTTTATTGTTTGTTATAGTTAATTTACATTGTGTTGTGTTTTGGCAATAAAGTAGCTTTAAATAGCCAAACTAGGCTAGATCAAGGTCAGTGTTAAAATCACTGAATGCTATGCAGAGAGGCCTAATCTTTAGGCCATCTGATGTACAGTAGGCTACCCTAGGCCTTCCCGTGTTCATGGGATTTCTTTGACAGTTGCAAAGGGGAAAATGTGAGGATAGTGTTCTTTGCGCCCAGTGTACAAGTACGAAGTTCCAACCACTCAGGTCTTCGTCAGACCATTACCTGTTGCAATATATCTGTGTGCATTCCTACATTACGTCTATTTCTTTGATAACATGATTTGCTACCACGTACTGTAACAATAAGCCGCATTTATTATTAGGACTCAACACGCTTGGTGGTATGCTGTGGGCTTTAATTAGCGGTCTACATGCCATGACAAATATTACCAGTAGTACTGACCGAACATGAAATAGATCGTTTACAAGTTATGGTAATGTTATTCTGGCGTAAACATTGCGCTTTCATTACGTTAGCACCCTATGATTACAGCTCGTTATGTCTCGTCAAAATGATTACAGCTCGTTATGTCTCGTCAAAATTCATTGATGAAGGAAGGTTCTCTTTATCCCAGAGAACCATACTCACTTAGGCTAGACTAAAACATAAGAGAAGAACTTGGCACTAACCATGTAGTCGTGTTTTCTATAGCATATTCGTTAACCTGTCGTTCTTTGAACTCTTTAAAAATGTTGGGATATGTCTGCGAGGTGTTTAGCCAAGTTCCATGCGTAGCCTACTGCTTTTAAATGACTTTGAAACATATTTTACAAACGGGTCTCTGTGTACCTGATGGCTTGCCTTCACTATTCGCGATGTATCCGAAATAGTTGCAGATTTCACTGCACCTTTTGTTTAATCCACAAGGCCTAGAACTGTCGGCAAAGAACTATGTTGACGTTGGCTGCGCACTCACTCACTCACTCAGAGCTGCCTGCTTGACACGCCCACTTGCCTAGATGCGTGCAAGGAGCAGTGAGAGCAGCAGTTCACACAGACACAGAACGTTATTATTTTAATAAAGTATCGATTCTAAAAACGTCTGAAATCGTATCGTTTTTTGCGTGAAGGCATCGTGATACCTTTTTAGTATCGATACACCGTGCAACACTAGTGCTGAAAATGTTTCCACGTTTCCACGTGACGTTAAGCAGTGGACTGAAACACGTAACTTGTCTGGTAGCCGTGCTAATAAAATTGATAATGTGCAGTTCCTTCCTCCCAAACTGTGTTAAAATGGTGTATTTAACAGCCAGAATTTCAAAATGTCCTTCAAAATTATCCGCACCCCCTCTCACTAAACACTTCCAGTATCTCTGTAGCTCTTGTGAAGTATGAACTTGCACAACACTGCCTACAGATCATAGCCTAGGGATCAGATTCTAACAATAATTCAGTGCAAATGCATGGATTCCAGTTGCTGCTACTGGAAGAAACTGGAATCCATGCATTTCCACAGAATTATTTTTGGTGTATCGCCAGTGATAAGGTGGTAGGGGGCCCCCAAATCAAATTCCATCAGGGCTTGGGCCGGCTCTGGACTACAGTAAATGGCCTGTGTGATTGGGATGTGGATTGCTTCATTTTGATTACATTTATAATGAGTATACTATGTGGTATATAAGATTGTAGTGTTACAATGTAATACAGGCAGTCGCAAAGAAAAAATAGGTATGCTTCCTGCATGACCCATTCTGAATGAATTGTCTCTGATATAATAAATACAACACACTGGGCTTGGCAAGAAATTTGGCAATACTACTTTTACACACGTGATGGCACCCCCTGTTAGCAACACAAACTTGAGAGGTTCAAATCAGCAAATCAACTATTATTTGTTGCTGTGTATCCACATCACACTAGCAGCCATGTGTCACTGTACTAAATGACAGCTGCAGGTTTAAAGCTGCGTGTGTGTGTGTGTGTGTGTGTGTGTGAGGAGAAAAGACACATAGGCACTAGACATGTATCTTATTGCAAAACAACACTGTCATTCAGCGGCTTCACAAACTACCCACAATCCCCAGTATATCAGCGACTCTACAACCTACCCACAATCCCCAGCTCAGTGGTCAGGTTGGCTGTGTGACGATCTAGGCCAGACTTCCAGCTCATCAATCAGAGAGAGAGAGGGGGGGGGGGGGAGAGGGAGAGAGAAGAGAAGATGGAGGGCACAGAAACAGTGAAGAGAGAGAGGGAGAGAGTGTGTTGGGGGGGGGGGGGGGTCATCTTCGTGTGAGTGTGTGTTATATATAGAGCTAAGTGGAACACTGCTGTGGACACTTTAGTCCTGGTTGTGAGTGTGTGTGTGTGTACCGTTGTGAGTGTATGTTTGTGTGCCAGTATGTGTGTGTACTGTTGTGAGTGTTTGTGTACTGTTGTGAGTGTGTGTGTGTATGTGTGTGTGCACCATTGTGAGTGTGTGTGTGTACCGTTGTGAGTGTGTGTGTATGTGTGAGTGTGTACCGTTGTGAGTGTTTGTGAGTGTGTGTATGTATGTGTGTACCGTTGTGAGTGTGTGTGTGTGTGTGTGTGTGTACTGTTGTGAGTGTGTGTGTACCGTTGTGAGTGTGTGTGTGTGTGTGTACAGTTGTGAGTGTCTGTGTACGGTTGTGTGTGTTGTGTTTTATAGATCTGCTGGAGAGGTGTTCAGGAGCATTGATCATGGGCTTGTGTTGTGTTGATCGACACATATTGATTATGGAACGAGATGTTTGTTTACTCGCTCTGTGTGTGTGTGTCAAGGCTCCAAGGTCATGGAAAACCTGAAAAAGTCATGGAATTGTAAAATCCCATTTTCCAGAGTTTAGTGTTTTTTCATACATATAGAAAGGGAGAAAACGGAGAAAACACATTTGAATCCAATCTCGTTGTTTGTCACATTTCAAAACTAGCCTCAACCTGTGTAGTTAGTCATTTTGGGCTTATATGTCGTGCAAAGTCATGGAAATGTCATCCAAGGTCTTTTCAAAGTCATGGAAAGGTAAAAATGGATGGGAACCCTGTTGTGTGTTGCTGTTGTAGTTGCTGTTACTGGGTGGGTCTGCAGTAGATAAGCTGGGTTACTTAGTGACTTTTCCTGCTGTTTACCAATGCTACAGCCATTGACCCAAGGCGCTGCCTGTCTCAAACCTGTGTGTGCGTACATTTCTGTGTGTGTGTGTGTGTGTTTAGCAGGTCTAAGAGTCCGACTACAACCCCCGACCCAAGATGGAGAGACCATTTTAGTTGTGTGTGTGTGCACTCCAATACACCAATACAAGCCACTGCCCTACCCACAATATAAGCATTGCTAATTATATGATAATGACCGAGTTGTTATTTTTCTTGATTGTGGTGTGTGTGTGTGCGCGTGTGTTTGTGTTTGTAGCTCTACCTGAAGCCTCAATTCAACTACAATCCCGAGACGGACAACCTGATCCCCTGCAAGGAGGCGGGGCTTGCATTCTCACGCGGAGACGTCCTGCATGTGGTCAACAGAGAGGACCCTAACTGGTGGCAGGTCAGCTTATTGCGTGCGTGCGTGCGTGCGTGTGCGTGTGTGTGTGCGTGCGTGCGTGTGTGTGTGTGTGTGTGTGTGCGTACGTATTTTAGGCAATGAGAGTGAGAGGGTGCGTGTGTGCGCGCGTGCGTGTGTTTGTATTTTGGACAATGAGAGTGAGGGGTAAAGTTATTATAGTTAACTAAAACTAAGACTAAAACTAAAACTAGCAGTGAAAAAATAATTTAGTGAACTGAAATGAAAAAACAAAAACTAAATAAAAACTACAATGAACAATGGAAAACCAACTAAAACTAAATAGAATCAATTAAAGGTAAAACCAGCTTAGTTTTAGTTCCCCCTCAGTTTGCACTGCGGTTCCTACAGTGCCTATAAAAAGTGTTTCCCCTTTAACAGCCCCTCTTTAATGTCAAAGTGAAAGCAAATCTCTACAAAGTAATTTTAATTAATTAAAAAGATATAATGCAAAATAAGCAATTGCATAAATATCCAACCCCCATTAAAGTGACTGACCGAAATCAACAGTGGTCCAGCCAATTGGTGCTAGTAGTTTCACAATGAGTGAAATCGGCTGAGTGCAGTGAATGTGTATAGTATAGTAATATAAAGACACCATGTCTGGAATGTCCAGTCACTGGTTAATCAATATTCCTGGCTACAGTTCCACCATGAAGACAAAAGAACACTCCAAACCACTCCAAGAAAAGGTTACTGAAAAGCGTAAGTGAGGGGATGGATACAAAACAAATGTCATTGAACATCCCCTGGAGTGAAATCCATCATTAAGGAATGTATGGAACATGGCAAATATGCAAATCTGGCTAGAGCAGGCCACCACAAACTGAGTGACCGTTCAAGAATAATAATGGTGGGGGAGGCCACCAAGACACCTATGACAACTGAATAAGTTAAAAGCTTCAGCAGCTGAGATGGGAGAACCTCTGCATACAACAACTTTTGCCCGAGTTTTTCACCAGTCAAAGCTATATGGGTGAGTGGCAAAGCTCTTATTAAATATAGAAGTTCACCCAGACAATGAGCCGAAACGTACAGCGAAAAATACAAAGAAATGGTTTAAAGACAACAAGGTCAATGTTCTGGAGTGGCCGAGTCAAAGCCCAGACCTCAATCCTGTAGAACAGTGGTTCTCAAATGGGGGTACGTGAAGGCACTCCAGGGGGTACGTGAGATTTTAACCCTCAGAACCCGATTGACGCAAAGTCCGACAAAAAACACACCCTTTCTTCTCTGTTACATTGCTCCGACAACTGTTCAAGTATGTTGATCTTTCTGGCTTATGAAAACACATGAAGTGACTGCAAAATAATAACGTTATGTACAAAAACCAACGCTGCACACCCATTACTCTCGTTTGAATTACTCGCGGACCTGTGATGGCATAGATATGCCACGCATGTCAGATGAAAGAGGAGACACAGAGCTATCATTTGATTCCAAGTAGGCCTACATCCTTCTGGGTTATAAAACAGACGAAGTGACCGCAAAATAATAACTTCATATAGCTCGACTTACCTCACGTTTTTGTCTGTTTTTGTGGCAAAGCATGTTTATAATCCAATGCTATTGTGTGTTTCTCTATGGCAAATAATGTTCATAATCCGGTTTTGAGATCCTAGCAAATTCCTGCATGGCATCCAATTCAAGGCTCAAATTCAAAAAAAATTCAAGTGGCATTATTTCTGTAAGGCGCACACCACATATGTCTGTAAATTGCTCAGCCCCAGAGAATCCCTCCACCATGGCAATGATATTGCCAGACAGTCTGCCCTACACACACATGAAATGTAGAGCTATGAGCTTGCTGTGGTGAGATACATTTTCATAATACGCTTTTTATATTTTAATTCTTTAAAAATCAAAATAGAATCAATGCTAGTACTAATACATGAAAAAAATAAAGTATACATATATTTAAAAAGTAGAATCCATGCAAAAATACTTTAAAAACAATTATTTAATAAATATTTCAGGAAAATGTAAGTTCATAAAATGAATTTTATATTTCAGTAGGCTATTCAATTTCATTATCCTAAAAACCCAGAGTCCCCCCCCATACCAGGACGGTTCGACCCAACCTGTCACATGCCACCCGCCATCACCTGTCAATCACTGTCAAAACTCAAACGATGGAGTCGTGGTTGAAGCATATAGCGGTATTTCTTGTACGCTGGTTAGGGGGTACTTGGCTGAAAAAATATTTCACAGGGGGTACATCACTGAAAAAAGGTTGAGAACCACTGCTGTAGAAAATCTGTGGCTGGACATAAAAAGGGCTGTTCACACCCGGTCCCCTTCCAACCTGGCAGAGCTTGAGCAGTTTTGTAAAGAGAAATGGAGTAAAACTGCAGTATCCAGATGCAAACCTAATTGAGACCTATCCATGCAGGCTTCATGCTTTAATTGCGGCCAAATGTGCGTCTATTAAATGATGATTTGAAGGGGGTGAATATTTATGCAGTCGCTTATTTTGCATTATATATTTTCAACTAACTAACATTACTTTGTAGAAATCTGCTTTCACTTTGACATTAAAAAGGGCATTTTTTGTAAATTATTGTAAAAAAAGGTCAAATTAAATTGATCCAGATTCCATTTATAAAAGCAGTAAAAGGGGAAATATCCAACAGGGGTGAATACTTTTTATAGCCACTGTACCTTATTCCTGTTCTGTTTGAGTTCTTGAGACATTGGCCTATTAAAAAGGACCTTGAATGAAAAATGGAAAAATATCAGATGCTTATAAATAAAAACTTAACTAAAACTAAATCATTCTGGAAAACTAAAACTAAATTAAAACTATGATTGCTATCAGAAACCAAACTGAAAAAATAAAGAAAATGTCAACTATAATAACTCTGTTGAGAGGGTGTGTGTGTGTGTGTGTGTGTGTGTTTTAGACCAGTCGTTCTGAAAGTGAGGTGTGCTGTGGAATTTTGAGGAACTCAATGCGATTTTATACAGGATAGTCATAAAGTAATTTATCAAGTAGCCTAATAGGCTACAGATCTCTTACGCACCTCAGTCAACATCATGTGAGCATATGCCAGTGAGAGGGTATGTGTGTGTGTGTGTGTGCGTACGTGTGTGTGTGTGTGCGTGCGTGCATATGTCTCGGCTTATAAACACTCTGTATAGAACACCCTTGTTACAGCCAGTAATCATTTGTGTGATGCACTTCATAATCAATAACCATAAGACGGTGTGGCATTTTGGTTTAGAGTGTGTGTGTGTGTGTGTGACCTGATTTGCCTGTCTGTCTCAGGCGTGTAATGTGGTTGGCGGAGCCACAGGCCTCATTCCCAGCCAGTTCCTGGAGGAGAAGAGGAAGGCGTTTGTCAGGAGAGACCTGGATGGATCAGGTACACACGCACGCACGCTCACACACACACACACACACACACACACACGCAGACACAAAAATACACGCACACGCACACACACACCCTTGAGTGTCCTGGTTGTGGAAACGTGGTGTTGCGCTCCCTCTTCTGGCTGCTACCGATGCTAACTTTGTGTATGTGTGTGTGTGTGTGTGTGTTTGTGTGTTTGCAAGCAGGGGTCTTATGTGGTACCATACCTGGTAAGAAGAAGAAAAAGAAGTTAATGTACCTCACAGCTAAGAATGCAGGTGAGCACTCAGCTAGACACACAGCACAACCTCACACACACACACACACACACATACACACACACACACACTGCTACATCAGCAAGGACGCAGAGAGATTAGCAACATGACGGTAACCTTAGGGATTTCTTCATGTTTGTGTGTGTGTGTGTGTGTGCATGCATGCGTGTGTGTGCCTGTGTCCGTGTGTGTGCGAATGTGCGTGCGTCCGTGTGTGTGTGTGCGTGCGTGCGTGCAGAGTTTGACAGACATGAGCTGCAGATCTATGAGGAGGTGGCCCGAATGCCTCCGTTCCAGAGGAAGACTCTGGTTCTGATTGGTGCTCAGGGGGTCGGACGACGAAGCCTCAAGAACCGCCTGATCGTGCTGAACCCGCTCCGCTACGGAACCACAGTACCCTGTACGTAACACACATAAATTGTGATGGTGCTGAGCCCGCTCCGCTATGTCAAACACACTTAGTGTTAAAGACGGACTTCACCACCTGCTGGCTCGTCTGCTACCTTATAATGTCCTGATACATTAGTCCGGCAGCCAAATGCCATAATTTAGGTGAACCTGGTTTTGTCGGTTAAAGATTTTTTTTTTTTGCTGTTTCTTGTTGCCAAGGGGTAACTCAATAAGATTAGAGAGGGTGCCCGGTGATATCCCTTGGGAAATTCTCGATATTAAGCCTTTCTTGTCCAATGTGTTGAATATAAGGCGAGGCACCACAGGTGAATAGGGTAAAAAAATGAACTAGCAGATATCACTAGAAAACTCCCCCAGTTGATTACTTACATTAATGTGGAAAAAATGTATTACAAGTTATCTGTAATATAAAGTTTAAATATGCAAATAAGGCATCATCTAATTAAATATTTGCTGATTTGCATAAACAAAAAAAAAAAAGAAAGATCTGAACATTGGATGAAGCCAGGTTCAAAATTAATTTTTCATTGTGTTGACATATTAGATGAAAAGTCTTTTACTCAGGGAATTTTAGATATCTCTTTTAGTTATTCCATAAATCAGAAAATACTGCCAATAGCTTTAAAAAATACATTTTTACAAATACGCTACGTTCATGTTAGTTCAGAACATATGCCAATACGCTACGCTCATGCTAGTTCAGAATATGTGCTAATACTCTACGCCAAAGCTAGTTCAGAATATATGCTAATACTCTACGCTCATGCTACTTCAGAATATATGCTAATACTCTACTCATGCTAGTTCAGAATATATGCCAATACTCGACGCCCATGCTAGTTCAGCTACATTTCAAGCTTTTGATGTGTACTACCTGATGAAAGCACATCTCTCAGGTGAAAAGTTGACAAACATATTTTCAAATGTGAATTTTGATTCAAGTCTGTTCAAGACTGACAAATAGGGTGCTTCAGATGGACACACAAGAGACAATCATAGGCACAAATCCAGCAGCTCACCTTTGCCGTTACGTTGGACATGGTCTCTCCATATATTGACCCCATGACCCCACGGTCTCTATAGTTACATCACGGCCGCCCCGGGGCGAGGAGAGCGACGGCCAATCATACTGCTTCGTGAACCGGCCAGAGATGGAACAGGACATCAAGGGCGGACGCTACCTGGAACACGGCGAGTACGATGGCAACCTGTACGGAACCAAGATCCAGTCCATCCACCAGGTGGTCAACACCGGACGCACCTGTATCCTCGACGTCAACCCACAGGTGTGTGTGTGTGTGTGTGTGTGTGTGTGTGTGAGAGAGAGAGAGAGAGAGACTGCACAAGCACATACACTCATATTGAGTGTGTATGTGTCTGTGTAAGAGTTCATGCAACCGATGATCGAGCTGATAATTTCCTTTGTTTGTGTGTGTGTGTGTGTGTGTGTGTGTGTGTGTGTGTGTGTGTGTGTGTAGGCTCTGAAGGTACTGAAGACAGCGGAGTTCATGCCGTTTGTGGTGTTCATCGCGGCTCCTCAACTGGACACACTCAGGGCCATGCACAAGGCTGTGGTGGACGCAGGAATCACCAGTAAACAGCTCACGGTACGCACACACACACACACACACACACACACTCACTCTCAGGGCCATGCACAAGGCTGTGGTGGATGCAGGAATCACCAGTAAACCGCTCACGGTACACACACACACACACACAGACACACACACTCTCAGGGCCATGCACAAGGCTGTGGTGGATGCAGGAATCACCAGTAAACCGCTCACGGTACACACACACACACACACACAGACACACACACTCTCAGGGCCATGCACAAGGCTGTGGTGGACACAGGGCTTAAAGTATTCAGATACCATACTGGATCTCCGTCGTGTCGCGGCTGTGAGGAACATTTCCTCAGGAGAAAAAGTCAGGAAATCATCATAGACGAGAGTCATCATTTTCGTTGTTTGATATATCTCTCTGAGTTCACCTACCAATGGCAGCTCTCGCTTTCAACCTAACAAACGTGTTTAGCCAATCAAAAGCAGAGTAGGGCGGGACTTGGCTGCATGTTCTTGTAGGAAGAGTAGACATCCAGCAGACAGCTGAAAGTGTTGAGGGGAGCGTGAGATTAGCCTACTGGAGGCCAGTGGAGCATAAAGTGCTTCTGTCACTCGCCTGATAACAGTATGTCCATGCGGTAGTAAAAAGAACCTACCAAAATTAAGGCCCTTGAAAGGTAGTAAAAGGTAACAAATGCAATTTTACTTGGTAGTAAATTTTTCATCACCACCTCAATATATAATGAGTTTACATTTTTTGCTTAATATTTGTGTCTACATGTTTTAACTTCATCTAGCCTAGTTAAAAAAATATATACGTGCTAACAGGACCTGAGTGAGTCGGAGTTGATGGCAATGACGTAGAAGTAAACTGTGTAGAGATTCCGTGGTTGACAGCCTATCAGCGACGCCAACAACATTTTCGCCATTTTGCCTCAGTTGATATTACAGGGATGCAAACAGCGCGCTTTTCGGCGCCTCCTTTACGTTAGTTTGGGCGACTTATGAATTGTGCAGATCCGAAGAGTTTTTTAGGGGTAGGGGATGCAGGGATGCTTTTCGGCGACTCGCTTTTTTCACGTCATCTAGGCCCTACCGCAGGCTACCAGAGGAACCAGAGCAGCGTTTATCATATGGGCCTGCTGGTCAAATGTCTGGTGCTTCTGTCACTCATCTGATAATATTTGTTCATGTAACCACGCTAATCTAGTTAATGGTGAATTAAGTTTATGGCATTCACATTTAAGCATTCAAATAGCCTATAAAAACTTGAACAGTCAGTTAAATTGTTTTCATAAAAGGAACAGCAGGCCTACAAAATATTCCAAATAGGCTAGTTTTATTGCAGTAACAGAAAACTTATACTGCAACATATGAGTTTAAACCATGTTAAATCTGAGCTAGTGACAGGAGGTTTTAGGGGGGGGGGGATCAAACTCTGTAACCTACCTGATTCCACAGTCAATGTTCAGTATTTGGCCTATAATTTAGCCTATAATATTGGCATTTGAATCCATGAAAGTTAACCAAAATCTATCATTTCCTATCGGCAACAGACCCCAGTAACGCATCAAATCGCATTGCTACAAATTTTGAAGTATTGAAATGAATCAAATCGTTGGCTTAAAGAATCAATATTGTATCGAATTGTGATTAAACTTGTGATTTACACTCCTAAATGACATCCTTATAATTACTGTTGGGAAGTATTTCTCATGCAAGCATTGTGCAACCATGCTGAGTAATGCAATAAAATCCTAGTTTTCAATTTTGCATTAGCAGTCCACTGATGTGCATGTTTTCACAGACTGCTTTAGTGTCAAATGTGCAACAACAACAATACCATACCAATAATAGTGGTTTTATATATCCATATAAATAGATTTCTGGGCCTATCCTTAGACTGGAGGTTTTTTTTTTTGGGGGGGGGGGGGGGTTAGTCAGTGGTGTTAATTTTTCACCACACATGTTTGGTTTTTAGGTGTCATTTGTTTTTAAGAAGTGCCAAGGTTATTATTCACCTTATTAGGGCTAAGGGCTATGGTTAGGATAACTCAAGGGCTAGAGTTAAGGTAAGGACAACTAAAACTCAACTCGACACTACAAAAAAACATTGTCGTTGACAATGACAATACTTAATGATCACAATTAGAAATTATTAGTGTACCTAATATTTATGATTTATACCTTATAGTAATTAGTAAGCGGTGCTTTGCTAACCCCCCCCCCCCCCCCCCAAAAAAAAAAGGGCTGCTGCTTGATGTCGTGTTGGTAGTAAAAAAGGAAGTAAATTCAACTCTGTGATGGTGCCGTGAAATTACGGAGTTAGAAAATAAAAATGAAATCTCGATCTAGATATACATGGTTGGCTACTAGTTAATGGGGCAGCCGTGGCCTACTGGTTAAGGCTTTGGACTTGTAACTGGAGGGTTGCCGGTTCGAACCCCGACCCCTCACTGCTCCCCGAGCGCCGCTGTAGCAGGCAGCTCACAGAGTCGGGATTAGTCTGTGCTTCACCTCACTGTGTGTTTCACGGATTGGGATAAATGCAGAGACCAAATTTCCCTCACCGGATCAAAAGAGTGTATATACTTATACTTAATGTGGTGTTTTCTAAGGCGGAGGCACAACATAGGCTACAGTTGGTAGAGCTAAATGTGTGTGCGTGTCTGCGAGTGAATCCGCAACCTGCAGAGCAGCAGATAATCATAGTCATCCGCCCTGTCTCACTCCTGCCTTTCCTATCCAAAGGCATTGAACGAGCAGTCTCCAAACAGGTCTCTGACTTCCTTTCACAGAACAACCTTCTGGATCCAAATCAGTCTGGGTTCAAAAGCGGCCACTCTACCGAAACGGCTCTGCTGTCTGTAACAGAAGCCTTAAAAGAAGCCAGGGCGACCGCTCGGTCATCAGTACTCATTCTGCTTGACTTATCGGCTGCCTTTGACACGGTTAATCACCGCATCCTTCTCTCTATACTCGCTAACATGGGAATCTCCGGTTCTGCTCTCTCCTGGTTTGAATCCTACCTCACAGGACGCTCGTTTAACGTATCATGGCTTGGTCAGCTATCTGCACCTCACCATCTCACCACAGGGGTCCCCCAGGGCTCAGTACTGGGCCCCCTTCTCTTTGCTATCTACACCACCTCCTTGGGACAGATTATCCGTTCGCATGGCTTCTCATACCACTGCTATGCAGACGACACACAGCTCTATCTGTCCTTTCCACCTGATGACCCCTTGGTTTCAGCACGGATCTCGGATTGCCTCTCAGACATAGCTACATGGATGAAGGCACACCACCTCGAGCTGAACCTCTCAAAGACTGAACTGCTGGTCCTCCCAGCTAAACCTACCATACACCACGACATCAACATCAAATTTGACTCCCTCTCTGTTTCACCTACCAGGACTGCAAGAAATCTAGGAGTTGTTCTCGACAACCAACTAAACTTCTCAGATCATGTTGCCTCAGTCGCCCGGTCATGCCGTTTCGCACTCTACAATATACGGAAAATCAGGACTTACTCAACTCAAGATGCCACCCAACTTCTGGTTCAGGCAATAGTCATCTCACGACTCGACTACTGCAACGCCCTCCTGACAGGTCTCCCAGCCTGCGCAGTGAAACCACTTCAGATGATCCAGAACGCGGCGGCGCGCCTGGTCTACAACCAACCCAAGAGGGCACATGTTACCCCGCTACTCATCCAGCTACATTGGCTACCTATGGCGGCCCGCATCAAATTCAAGGCTCTAACGCTTGCCTACAAAGTAGTCTCCGGTTCTGCTCCCACCTACTTGAATGCCTTCATACAGACATACGCTACCTCCAGACCGCTGCGCTCCTCAGACGAACGACGTCTAGCTCTACCTCCGGTACGCTCAGGCCAATCCAAACTTTTCTCATCTGTTGTTCCTCGTTGGTGGAACACACTGCCAGTTCCTACAAGGGCAGGGACATCCCTCTCCATTTTCAAAAAACTCCTGAAGACCCAGCTCTTTAGAGAACATCTCCTCTCATAGCAACACTTACAACAAGTCTTGCTGATCCTAGCACTCACCAGCCGTCTTAAACGGACACGTAACTGTTAACAACAGCACTCACTGATGCACTTATTCTTACTGTACTTATTCTTATGTTTTTTAAATTGTCCTAAAATTGTTGTGAATTGCTCTAAAACATAAACTGTTTACCTTGTTGTTAGTCGCTTTGGTTAAAAATGCGTCAGCCAAATGTAATGTAATGTAATAATAATGAATAGTGTATGTTTATGTTTATGGTTTTTGTTATTATGAAAACCCATTATTGTTGATATTTGGCATTGTTATTGATCCTGTTGTTTTTATTACTACTATTACTATAATGCTTAATGTTCAACTTTGTTTGAACCTATTACTTTCCACTAATACTGTAAGTCACTTTGGACAAAAGCGTCGTAATAACCATAATTTATTACTATATTCTGCATTCTAAAGACCAATTGATGTGTCTCTTCCTGCCCCCAGGAGACGGATCTGAAGAAGACTGTGGACGAGAGTGCTCGGATCCGCCGCGCGTACAGTCACTACTTTGACCTCACCATCGTCAACGACAACTTGGACCGGGCCTTCGACGCTCTGCAGGCGGCGGTGGAACGCCTCAGTTCTGAACCCCAGTGGGTTCCCGTCAGCTGGGTCTTCTGAGGGTTCCGCGTTGCGTTCCGCGTCGGTTTGCTGGACCAGGGCGTGGTTCTGACGCCGCGGAAGGACAGAGAGGGCTCTGATTGGCTCAGTCGACCAGAGAGGGCTCTGATTGGCTCATATCATTGAGGGGGTGTGTCTGGAGACCACATGCTCTGCCTTCTCCACACTATGCAAACTTTGAGCCAAGACTGCTGAGCATAAGGGAAAACTGTGTGTGTGTGTGTGTGTGTGTGTGTGTGTATGGTTGAGCGAAGACTGCTGAGCATAAGGGAAAACTGTGTGTGTGTGTGTGAGCTGTCTGATAATTTATTAATGTTTTTGTTACTTTATACAAACATAATTCTATGCATATTCATGAGACCGTGTTGGATGAGGGTGTGTGTGTGTGTGTGTGTGTTTAGAGGCTACTGCTTTAAGAAAGTTCTGCCTCAGTTTTAAAGGGAAGATGGTGTGTGTGTGTGTGTGTGTGTGTGTGTGTGTGTGTGTGTGTGTGTGTGTGTGTGTGTGTTACAGTATGTAGGTGTGTGTGTGGACAGTGTCCTCTCCATTAGGGCTTTTCCACCATAAGGGGATCACATAGAAACCAAACACATATCAAGGAACACGTCTGTGGCAGCTGGAACAGCTGTGTGTGTGTGTAAAATACATAGGTACTCCTAAACTAAACTTTGGGCTCTGATAGCACACTGTAGTCATATAATGAACATGAGACATTTTACTGGTGCAGTGTGTGTGTGTATGTGTGAGAGAATATTATGTATGCATGAGTCTGAATGTGTTAACATTGTGTGTGTGTGTGTGTGTGTGTGTGTGTGTGTGTGTGTGTGTGTACGTGTACGTACGTGTACCTGTCTGCCAAGTGTCTACTTCTGGGTGTTTTGTGTGTGTGTGTCAGAGAGAGAGATTCATTCCCAGCAGTCTCAACTCATCTAGTTTCACACACACATCAGTCATATGACTTTCCATCTCTGAAGAGGAGTGTGTGTGTGTGTGTGTGTGTGTGTGTGTGTGTGTGTACGTACGTACGTACTTGTACACACATATACACACACGTTAGGTAAAGTCTAATAAAGTTATGTCTTTCTAAAACACCTGTTTCACTTCTGTTGAACTTGTGTGTGATTTTTCTGGCCTGTGTGTGAGTAATGCATACTGTACGTATGAGTGTGTGTGTGAGTAATGTTTACTGTACGTATGAGTGTGTGTGTGAGTAATGTATACTGCACGTATGAGTGTGTGAGTAGTGTATACTGTACGTATGAGTGTGTGTGTGAGTAATGTTTACTGTACGTTTACTGTAAATATGAGTGTGTGTGAGTAATGTATACTGTACGTATGAGTGTCTGTGAGTAATGTATACTGTATGTATGAGTGTGTGTGTGTGAGTAATGTATGCTGTACGTATGAGTGTGTGAGTAATGTATACTGTACGTATGAGTGTGTGTGTGAGTAATGTATACTGTACGTATGAGTGTGTGTTTGTGAGTAATGTTTAGTGTACGTATGAGTGTGTGTGAGAGTAATGTATGCTGCACGTATGAGTGTGTGAGTAATGTATACTGTACGTATGAGTGTGTGTGTGAGTAATGTTTACTGTACGTATGAGTGTGTGAGTAGTGTATACTGTACGTATGAGTGTGTGTGTGAGTAATGTTTACTGTACGTATGAGTGTGTGAGTAGTGTATACTGTACGTGTGTGTGTGTGAGTAATGTTTACTGTACGTATGAGTGTGTGAGTAGTGTATACTGTACGTGTGTGTGTGTGAGTAATGTTTACTGTACGTTTACTGTACGTATGAGTGTGTGTGAGTAATGTATACTGTACGTATGAGTGTCTGTGAGTAATGTATACTGTATGTATGAGTGTGTGTGTGTGTGAGTAATGTTTACTGTACGTATGAGTGTGTGTGTGAGTAATGTTTACTGTACGTATGAGTGTGTGTGTGAGTAATGTATACTGTACGTATGAGTGTGTGTGTGTGAGTAATGTTTAGTGTACGTATGAGTGTGTGTGTGAGTAATGTTTACTGTACGTATGAGTGTGTGTGTGAGTAATGTATACTGTACGTATGAGTGTGTGTGTGTGAGTAATGTTTAGTGTACGTATGAGTGTGTGTGAGAGTAATGTATGCTGTACGTATGAGTGTGTGTGAGTAATGTATACTGTACGTACTGTATGAGTGTGTGTGTGTGAGGTTTAAGGTGTGATTTTTAAACTTGTGAGTGTGTGTGTGAGGTTTAAGGTGTGATTTTTAAACTTGTGAGTGTGTGTGTGTGTGTGTGTGTGTGTGTGTGAGGTTAAGGTGTTGTCAGTGACCCTGTGCTAGAATGGCATTAATCACATTCAGATACCAAATCTGTCATGAGATTTAATTTGTTTAATAGAAATTACAAAAAACATCTTAGAGGAAGATGCACTTAATCCACAAGATAGACTTAAACACAGCTGAGATTAAATTGCATTTAAAGAAGATAAAAACAAACATTTCATGTCGTTCTGTAGTAAAACATTAACAGAGCTCTACTGTAAATGACACCAGTGTTACGCAAATGTCCATGTGAGTCTGAGGAAATCTGGAAGTGTGTGTGCTGTTTCTCAAAGTTGAGGATCCTCGATTTTGTGTGCTTGGTAGAACTGAGCCCTGCCGAGTCCAATCCATCAAAGACGAGGCTTCTTTAGCATTTGGAAAACACTCAATGGAACAGGCTAGCGAGTGTGCAGGAAGCAGCAGGTGTGCGTTATTGAAAATGATTCCTCCTGCCCGCTTCTTTTAGAGAAACAATAAATGCACCACCGTCATTTTTAAATCCTCCATAAATGTGCGCACAGGATTGTGGGTGTTCCAAGCACCCAGACGATACACACATGTATCCTTTAAAATTCGTCAAAACGGTGTAGAATGGTAGAATTGGGTAGACTTTGATGGATGCTTGACATTGGAACAGTACTTCGCCGACACTTGATATAACATCCTTCAAATAGCAGCCTTGGCTTTGAGAAACAGCCTGTGTGTCTTTAGTGAGGAGTGTGAATATCTGTGGTGTGTGTGTCAGTGCTGCTGATGGTCTCCTCTGAGGAGTGTGTGTGTGTGTGTGGTAAACACAGTGACATAAAGGCAGTAAATCAGCTTGGCTCATTAAAGTAATCAATAAAAAAAACATTTAACAACACTGTTGGTGCACCACTGGCATTCAAGAGCACAGTCAAGGTCAAGGTAACTTTCAGTCCACACGCGCACACACACACACACACACACCCTGTGCTCTGCTGCTGGCCTTTTCAACAGAAGAGGGTAATGTTGAAGTTCCTGCAGCCACCACTAGGGGGAGCCCATAATATCCAATCTGCATTTGTGCTCTTAACCCTTACTGAGTGGGGTGTGTGTGTGAGAGACAGCACCATTAGGGTACGTTCAGACTTAGCGTCTTTTTCTGACAAAAGAAGTTGTGCAGACCGCTTTTTCAGTTTGAAAAAAAAGCTGCCATCGTATTGGCGGAAGCGTCTTTTTGCGATAGACAAAGTGACCAACGTTACGTGTGGGTTCAAAATGTTGCGGAAGAGAAAACTTACGTTGGCTATTGCTTTTGGTATGTTTTGGTAAAGTTGTGAAGTCATGTCAAATTCCCTATGCTCAGACACTAAAACGAGTGGTGTTCTGTCACCTTCTCCATTTTTTACTTAGTTGTCATGGGAAATCCGCTTGTGATTGGTCAGCTGTAAAAAAGACAGCATGACGTGTGGTGTTTTTCCGCTAGAAGTTGAACATTTCTCCACTTCTGAGCTGCAGAAAAAGACGGTTGCGGTCACGTTTTAAAAGAAGCCGACAACTTTTTTGAAAACACGGTCTACTCCATAGGGTTATAATGTAAAACGGACGCCGGCAGCTGAGAAAAAGACGCTTAGTCTGAACGTACCCTTAGGCAGACTGCAGCACTCCTCTGAGTGGTGTGTGTGTGTGTGTGTGTGAGAGAGAGAGAGAGAGAGGGCAGACTGCAGCACTCCTCTGAGTGGTGTGTGTGTGTGTGTGTGTGAGAGAGAGAGAGAGAGAGGGCAGACTGCAGCACTCCTCTGAGTGGTGTGTGTGTGTGTGTGTGTGAGAGAGAGAGAGAGAGGGCAGACTGCAGCACTCCTCTGAGTGGTGTGTGTGTGTGTGTGTGTGTGTGAGAGAGGGCAGACTGCAGCACTCCTCTGAGTGGTGTGTGTGTGTGTGTGTGTGTGAGAGAGGGCAGACTGCAGCACTCTGAGTGGTGTGTGTGTGTGTGTGTGTGTGAGAGAGGGCAGACTGCAGCACTCCTCTGAGTGGTGTGTGTGTGTGTGTGAGAGAGGGCAGACTGCAGCACTCCTCTGAGTGGTGTGTGTGTGTGTGTGAGAGAGAGAGAGAGAGAGCAGACTGCAGCACTCCTCTGAGTTGTGTGTTTGTGTGTGTGTGAGAGAGGGCAGACTGCAGCACTCCTCTGAGTGGTGTGTGTGTGTGTGTGTGTGTGTGAGAGAGGGCAGACTGCAGCACTCCTCTGAGTGGTGTGTGTGTGTGTGTGTTTCCCCTACTCCTCTCCTGTCTGCTCCTCTTCTCCTTTTCCATCCTTCTCTCCTATTCCACTTCCCTATCCTTCTGTCATCCTTCCATCTTTCTCTCCTCTTCTCTGCCCTTCTTTTCTTCCCCTCACTTGTTCTCTCCCAAAGCAGCCAATCCTGTGACTGCGATGCCCATAACCAATGGGAGGCATCCTGTCAAGGCCCCGCCCTCTGCCTTTACAGTCTCCGCCTCTCTGTGCAGATTGACACCTGAGGCAGCAAATAGACACTGCACCTGCGGGAAGATCGCCTCCTGAGCCAGGACGGGGTCCACTGGAGAACACGCCCCCTCGGACGCCAACCTCCGCACCTGAGTGGACAGACAACACAGACAGAAGAGTGTGTAAGGAGACACACACACACACACACACACACACACACACACCAACCTCAGCACCTGAGTGGACAGACAGAAGAGTGTGTAAAGAGACAGACACACACACACACACACACCAACCACACACACACCAACCTCAGCACCTGAGTGGACAGACAGAAGAGTCTGTGTGTGTGTGTGTGTGTGTGTGTGGCTCTTTACAGACTCTTCTGTCTCTTTACACACACACACACACGCGCGCGCCAACCTCAGCACCTGAGTGGACAGACAACATAGACAGAAGAGTGTGTAAAGAGACGCACACACACACACACCAACCATAGCACCTGAGTGGACAGATGTCTCATACAGAAGAGTGTGTAAGGAGCCACACACACACACACAAATTTAATTCCCACATGCTTTCATTAATAGGTACAGTGTGTGTGTGTGTGAGTGCATGTGATGTGTGTCCGTGCCTGTGCGTGCACATGCGTGTGTGTGTATGGGCCAGCGGAAGGCAATCATGCGCCCTGGGCATAGGAATATGTCGCCCCCATGTTCATAGACTGTGTGCCACTTTGGACTGTGTGCTACCTTATCCTTCCCAGAAGCCCCTGCTGCAGCGTGCAGATCGGTTCTGGACTCAGTATGTGGGGGAGCTCAACGTGGCTACTAATTTTGCGGGACAATTGCGACCAGGCCTCACGGAAAAAACGGTAGCCTACAATTAAGCAATTAGGCTCTCTAGTAACATAAACATATTACTACAGGCTATTATACAGAAATGGGACCATCATATTACCTTACTACTTTATAACCTGTGCACTTTTCTGTATTCTGCAGCCCTAGGTTTTGAACGTCTCATTCATGACCGTTATTTAACCGATATCACTGAAAATTAATTAATTGGTGCTCCCGCATAAACCGTCTGTGGCATTATTTGACAATCAATGGATTTTCAATGTTGTAGACTATAGCTCGCCACTCTGCGCCACCCCTGGTGGTCTGGCGCCCTGGGCAATTGCCCAGCATGCCCATGCCTTCTGCCGGCCCTGGTGTGTAGTACAGGCAGTGCATAGACCTCACTCCCCGATACCTTAAGACATGTACTAGCGACAGATACTAAGGGTTTCATTCCCTGACTTTACTTATTCATCTGGCTGACGCTTCCATCCAAAGCCACTTACATACGTCAATTAATAGTCTGCCCAGAGCAACTCGGGATTAAGAGCCGTGCTCAAGGGCGCAACGGTGGCAGCCAGGAATCAAACCCACAACTGTTCTGACTACCGCATGCTAGCCCGGCTCCTTAGCCACCACACTACTGCATGCTAGCCCGGCTCCTTAGCTACCACACTACTGCATGCTAGCCCGGCTCCTTAGCCACCACACTACTGCATGCTAGCCCGGCTCCTTAGCTACCACACTACTGCATGCTAGCCCGGCTCCTTAGCCACCACACTACAGTACCGCATGCTAACCCGCTCCTTACTGTATGCTAGCCCGGCTCCTTAGCCACCACACTACCGCATGCTAGCCCGGCTCCTTAGCCACCACACTACTGCCGGTTTAGCCTGGGTATTGTAGCCTTACTACAGTGCCCCTGCCTTACATTCTTCTTGCACTCATATCACACAATGACTCACTTCACTTTCTCTCACTCACACTCTCTCTCTCACACTCATTTGCACACGCACGCATACACACTCACCAGTCGCTGTAAAGCCTGCAGGACAGGAGGGGTACAGCAGGAAGATAGAGCAGTCAGCCCCTCATCGGACATTTCTGCAGAAAATACATTTACACATTAACACACTCATAACACACTTGGACTTAATAACACATATGTCACATTTACACTATGAATAACACATCTCATCTACACTATTGTCTATGTAACATCTCTCATTAAGTATCTGAGTGTTTTCGCCGTGAGTTCAGTTGTGATGCAGGACTGTGCAGTCGTGAATAACAAGAGTACTGAGTCTGATGTTTCGCCACACTATTTGAGGTAAACGAGCACGGTGCACGAGAACGGTGGTGTCTCGTACGGAACCCATTTGTGTTCCATAGGTCTTGGAATTGTTTTCTGAGTGTGTTTAGAGGTCGAGCTTAAATGCTTGCCCCCAAAGGTTAGCTTTATAGCTAATTTCGAAGCGCTGCAGCAAGTGCAGATCTCTGGTTTGAATCAATTTTTGTCTGTTTTGCTTTCCAGCACAGGGAGACCCTAACGAAAAACTATTTTGAAGTTAAAAATGTCCGGATTTCTTCTTTAATAAGAACATTCTGTGAGGCCAGTACAGTTACCGATAAGTTAGAACGTTGCAATCAAAATAAAGTGCATTTTGCATTTCTGTGTTCTGTTTTATGTAACATATTTGAGATGCAGAGAAATAAAAGGCTCATCACAGAATTCATGTCTTTGCAATGCGTTCCTCAAGACCTGTGCCCTGGAAACCCAGAGTTCTCGCGGGAGCACAATTTGAATTTGCTCAGCGAGACACTCTGGCAATGAGTAATGATGCTCATTACTTATGTCCCTTGTATCGTGGGGTACCAAATCACTTCGGTGCATCTGACATAGGCGAGCTAAACAGATGACGACAGTGCTGCAACGAATCAGTCAGTAAAAACATTGGTCGTAGTGTTATCCAATTGTGTCGAAGTCCGGAATCAGTCAGTAAACATTGGTCGTAGTGTTATCCAATTTGCGTGCAGTGAGATTTTCAAATGCATGCTTGGTGTTGCCCCTCGAGTTGGACCATTACATTAGTTGTGGTCAGACCCTTAATCTTTCTAGATTTCCAGGATCTGGATTTCCAGGCTACAAGACCTGTTGATAAGCGTATAGTACTGGACAGACCAGAAGCTATCCACCTCGTCATAATGCACCCTCATAATAGCAGTGTTGGCATGGCAACGCAAATAACTGAATAACCAATTGTTAACACTTACTCAAACATTTCAAATTATTTATATTCTCACCCCTAGTATGCAGATTAGTTTGGGGGCAGCCGTGGCCTACTGGTTAGCGCTTCGGACTTGTAACCGGAGGGTTGCCGGTTCAAACCCCGACCAGTAGGCCACGGCTGAAGTGCCCTTGAGCAAGGCACCTAACCCCCTCACTGCTCCCCGAGCGCCGCTGTAGCAGGCAGCTCACTGCGCCGGGATTAGTGCGTGCTTCACCTCTCTGTGTGCCGAGTGTGTTTCACTAATTCACGGATTGGGATAAATGCAGAGACCAAATTTCCCTCACGGCATCAAAAGAGTATATATACTTATACAGATGAGTATGCTTGTTGTATGAGTATTGCCCTTTAGTATTTAGATATCTTGGATTAATAGATTTTTTTATATATATATATAATATTTAGTCTCTGCATTTATCCCAATCCGTGAATTAGTGAAACACATCGGGCGATTGGGGAGCAGTGAGGGGGACACTTGCTCAAGGACACTTCAGCCATTCCTACTGGTCGGTGTTCGAACCGGCAACCCTCCGGTTACAAGTCCGAAGCGCTAACCAGTAGGCCATGGTTGCCCCAATAATCCAGTCAGATTGAAATCTCGGATTAATAATCCCGGGGACTCACCGTCCAGCGCGCTGACCAGCAGGTGTGTGGCGGAGAGGAGGGCTTGAGGAGCATCAGGCGGGAGCAGCTGCAGGACGGAGGTCACCTGGGCCTTCAGGGTTGGGGTTGGGTCCAGCGAGCGTAGGTCAGGGGTCACATTGCCACACCGGTCCTCTAGCTGAGAGACCAACACAGGGATTGTGTGTGTGTGTATTTTCTGTATCTGTATGTGAGTGTGTGTGTCATATTGGGTTTTCTGTGTGTGTAAATTTCAGTGTGCAGAGTGCATGTGTGTGCATATACAGTGGGCAGTGCTTCGACTTGGCCAGCTTCCCTCGCGGTCCGCGCACGGGATCACGCGGCATCACGCGACTTTAATTTGTATTTTTCCAGTGACGCTGCCACGACGCTGCAACAACCGGCAGAGGTCTCAAGTGAGCAGGGTGTCTCGTAAAAAGAAATGGAGCTGGAAAACCCTACACAGACTTCACTACAGACTTTAGCAGACTGGTTTAGAAATAATTTAATAGCCAGAAATATGCCTGCCCTGCCCTAATAAAGAAATATTTGGTTAACGGCGAGTGAATCCCGTTTGCAGCCGTAGAAGAAACGCAGGACAAATTAAACATTCTGGTTTTCTCCAAGTGCAACGATGATAGACAGACATCATTTGGACAAAATATAGAGCATATTAACCTCCGTTGCTCAGCCAAATGCCTTCCTGTTACGTCCTGTTATCACGGAGTTACAGGCGATAAACAATTTTTGATGGTCACAAGTTTACTTAATTAGCGTTTATTTTTTTGATTATTAAAGAGTGTTTTTCATTTAAAGGCTTGACTTCGTGCTTATTCAGAAGAGCATTTAGTGCTCTCCCCAATCCCAGACGTTCACATTGCATGTTTGTTTGTAATGGATGCAACCGCGAGATACGCTTATACATTAATTTAAAATCAAACATCGCAGTTTATGTTAAATTCAGCATCTCTCATAATGTGATTGGATATGTTGCTATCAATTCCCTACTCCATATACTAACCACCAATGACAGCGTCTCTCGTATGAAAATTCCTGACACTTCCCACCTAAAGAATAAACGCAAGGCTTTGTCTGGTCTTCAGCCCCGAATGTTTAAAATGTATATAGCCCTGAATATCATTTTAAAAGTAGTCTGACAAAGCTTATTGTTTTGTGACACAGCTAAACACTGGTACCGAACGTCTATAACATAGCCTAGGTGGTCGCAACTCACAAAAGTAAAGCAGATAGAAAGAACTCACGCAAATCTAGCCTACAACACGCAGACAGCTTCTTGCGCAGGGAAGAGTACTGGGAAGAGTACGCACTGTGCTTTATGATTGTTGGCTTCTGATGGTATCTTGCTAATTCTCTGAACTGCATTAGGTGCAGTGGCGTAACTACAGTATAGTAGGTGCAGCAAGTGCAGTCGCACCAGGGCCCGTGACCTCCCGGGGCTCGTCGCTACCCCCGCCCTGCCTCCTTTTTTTTTTAGAACTTTAGAAATGTTAGAGCACGGAGTGAAGCGTCACTTTGACGAACTATCGGAAGATGAGCGCTTAACCGATGCAGAGAGATACTTCAAAGTGCAGGTATTTAATGCAACTCTGGACATCATAATCAGTCAGCTCTCCCAAAGATTTGCAAGTATGCGGCAAACTTGTCATGTGTTTGAGTCTTTACGTCCTATGACCCTTCAACTCGCAGGTGATTATGAACTGCTTGAAAAGGCAAGACGTTTGTCAGACCATTATAGCAGGGACATTGCACCGACATTCCCAACACAACTCCTCTCATTCAGGTCTTGCTTTAAAGCAGATATTTCACAGAAGTCATCTATTTTTCAACTTGCCAAAATGCTGGTGGTATATTATGACAGTGTAACATCCACATTCGGGGAAGTGTGTAGCCTACTGCTGTCATGTTTCTGACATTGCCTGTGACTGTGGTTTGTTACTTCACTGATTAGGTGACACAAATGGTATTGCCTTTATCTTATAACTCCTTGTCTGAGCGACTACCAGGCCTATGGTTTTTAAAAGTCAGATGTTCAGTGACAAAGACATTCGAAAATTAAGAATGTTTATTGACTTGAAAAATACACTAATTTTTGCAAACTCCCTTCATTCAACCCTTGAAGACATCGCGGTCTGGTGCGCTATGTAGATCGTTTCTCGTACCATTTAATTTCTCAGAATGTAGGTCTACTAGGCCTACAATAACGTCATCACCAAATACATCTTTTATTTTTAGTTGATCAACCACAAAGAGTAGCATAGGCCTACTGTGCACAGTGCACTGACGACTGTAGCAGCCCAAGGTAACCAGTTGTTGTAGAGGAGAGGCAACCCCTTGTTTCAGATAGCCTGGACAACATGTTACCTGGGTGTTGCTTACGTTATTAATTAATGGTAGCCTACAATAGTTAATTGATTCGCGTAACATATTAGTTGGCTCAAAGAGTAGGAAATCAGGATGGAGAGAGTCACGCGTGTGTTGCTTTTGCGGGATCGAATCCAGTTTAATGCTAGTTTTCAAAACATATCTTTTTTTACATGTCTTTTGTCCGAGTGGCTGTAATGTAGCCGAGCGCTCATGGCGTATGAAAAGCGACTTCAAACCGCCTAAAACAACTTATTTGTGAATGTCTGACAACTGCTGCAGCGCATGCACGCGCAAGGAAACCAGTAGGTGGAGAAACCAGAAGGCACACAACACCGGAACGATTTTAAGGCTATTTCACATAGGCTACTCAATGGTGCTATTTCACATGCATTATAGCGACCCCCACTCACCGGGGTTAGGTGGAAGGTGTTAATAGACGATTGGCGTAGCCTACAGTGGACTAGGGATGTCAAAATTGCTCAAAAATGACGTTCGAATATCCCCTCTAAAATAAACACATGTATTCGAATATATTGGAATATCCAGGCTATATTATTTGCCCATTATGTCAGTGACGCGCATCATGTCATCTGTTTTTAACTTTTTGTATGGTTATTGCTTGACAGGGGGGATCCCAAGCAGCTCTCAGCCATGGCATTTCCTAATTCACCCGACACTGATATTCAAAATGTTGAAACTATTTCAGCATAGCCTATAAGCAGTTTAATTAAATGTAATGTTAGTTGTAAACAAACGGGCTACTTGGTGAGGCTTGGCCTCACAGATGCGCTCGTGAACCACCCGATTCACGTTGGCTGGGGGGCAGGGGGGGCAATCAGACAAGGGTCTATGAATTGTTAAACCGGCCCTGCCCCCAACGAACGCAACTTTCCACGTCTGAGACAGCTTAAAAGAAGTCTAGAGGACTCCTAAGACCTACTTACTGTAGGCTGCGCAAACCACAGCCTTTTTCTGGGCAAGCCTGCATTAAAGGCAGGCCTTCTGTTGAAGAATTTTATATAAATCCTGCGCTAACAGTATATCCTCCGCTACCACAGCTGTGGATAGTGTGGCATGATCACGCTTTATGT
Organism: Alosa pseudoharengus; assembly: GCF_046254945.1. NCBI lineage: Eukaryota > Metazoa > Chordata > Actinopteri > Clupeiformes > Clupeidae > Alosa > Alosa pseudoharengus. Next base: position 27,810,714 of record NW_027468587.1, read on the forward strand.
CTCCTTCTTGCAAACTAGGCCTATAGCCCAACCATTTACGTCTTCAAAAAATAACAACTTGCCAGATATGCCTTCATATCTTTGGGCTTCATTCAGCATTTTGTTCTTCCACTGGAAATTACTCTTCTACATTTGCTGCCTGCTGCATCCTTTCTGTTTGTATTGTTTAGAAAATGTTGGACGTCTTGAGTTAATGCATTAAACATTGTTTGCCTGTAACCAGCCACAAATAGCCTACAGATTCTTGGGTGCGTACATTCTCTATTCTCTCCAAAATGTGCCCGTTCTATAGGCTGGCAAATTGCGTAATTCTGCGGCATAAAGCAGATGTATTTGTTTATTGTACAGAAAAATAAAAATAACCTGTCAAGCAGTTAATTGACTACATTGCAGTCAATAAACCAAAACGTGGGTCATGTTGTCTAAGCCTCTGCTGTGAGGCCAAACCCATGAACAAAGACGCATTGATATCTGCAATAGAGTTTTTTTTGGCGAAACAAGCTCACAGCCGAACGAGTCATAGCACTGAACGGAGAGGCAACTGGCATGTGATCTCCCCACGGGCCAATGGATGTACAAGTTTTCTTCTGTGTCTACGATATTTAATCCAGTGTTTTGTCAAGTTGCAAAATGCTATTCGTTTTAACGAATGTTTATGATAGTATGATAGTACTCTTTGTATAGGGTACTATCTTAATTGCTTTATACTCAATACTTGACCAATGGCTATTGCATCTGTCTATTGAAAGTGAGAATGTGGCATGTGATCTACTTTGTAGGCTTCATAAAATAAAATAAACAGATTGCTAATGGCCTACTACAAGCTGATCTGGGGTGCGTTTCCCGTACAACTACGGAGGTTAGCTTTTTACTAACAGGATGCATCGTTCAACTAACCAACATGTAAGTTACGACTGTTTCCCAAAACTGTCGTACTTACATAGTACTGTAAGTTTGGTCCACGATAGTTTCCAAACTTCAGTAGTCTGGACTAAGGTGGTTAATGACGTTTAGTAGCACGTGAACGGGCACCTGCACATACTTCTGTGGCGCATTGCGTTAAGGCCGGCAGATGACAGCCGCCGTTCCACAGCAGTTACCAGTCCCCTGTCCAAGAGTTCGAATCTGGGTTAAGATTTTGACAACAATATTGACATCGTTGTTTACCTAAGTTTATCTTTTGTGCAGATCATATTATCAAAATCAGATTCAGCCTTCTTGGCTTGGTTTGCATAAACTAACAAGGACCCCCCCCCTCCATGAAAATCAAAGGCTACATATTCTCAGCTGACTCGTCAAAAAGTGCGCACCACCTTATTATTATCTGCAGGTGTGTGACTTACTTACGTGCACATGGCTGCAAATTGACTTTTAATTTATGTATTTTCTGCCTTGGGCATTTTAAAATATGGATGTATGGTGGTTAGAAGTGTAAATATCAATTAGAAACCTAAATATATTTATAATTATTAATTTGCAAACAAATAACTGGCGTCAGTGACGTCTTTGACATGAAGATCCCTGGAACTATGCTTCTACTAGCATTCTACCACAGGTCGAGAGGTGTAGTTGTAACTACACAACTTTACGATAGTGGTTGCGAACGTTCGTTGCTACTATGGTTTTGGGAAACACTAACGTAGTGTAACGATGCATTGGACTATGTAAGTTCCAAATATGAATGTAATTCTGCGGCATAAAGCAGATGTATTTGTTTATTGTACAGAAAAATAAAAATGACATGTCAAGCAGTCAATTGACTACATTGCAGTCAAGAAGTAGGGCAAATTAATTTACGAAACCAAAACGTGGGTCATAGTTGTCTAAGCCTCTATAGCGTAGCCTGTTAAAAACGTCACAGAAGCCTACCCAAGGATACAGATTAATTCTGAACAGTTATTTCTCTACTGGCTCAATTATCACACCACTGTTTTGATTTGCGTAGTTGCGTTAACCCAACACTGACAATAATGTAGACAGCAAATTTCGATTTCGATTTCCGTTACCACCGTGTAGTCAAGCCTTAAGCCATACCCAAGTAGCCTAAATCGAGGTAAATCGAGCTTTTTCAGATGGGGCGGCAGGCAGAGCGATGTACAGTGGCAGAGCGACGCACAGTGGCTGAAAGTGGTACTAAAGCTTCACGCAGCTTCACGCCTCGTAATGCGCGAATGAAGTGGTCATTTGAAAGCGATGCCCACTGTATGTGCGTGTGTAAGAGAAAAAGCATGAGGGTGTATGTGTGTGCGCATGAGTATGTGTGTGTGTGTGAGTGTGTGAGTGACGTGTGTGTCTCACCGCTTGCTCCAGAATGTCCAGTGCTGCCCGCTCCTTCATCAGCTCAGAGAGCCACTGAAGCAGTGTGGTCCTAGTGCCTGCTGGCTCACATGCCAGAGGAGATAGCGGTCTACTCTCTTCCTCTAGATCTGACACACACACACACACACACACACACACACACACACACATAATATCAATGGACTTAGAGTTTAGCATGTGTAAATGGCACTTGGGGAATAGTCTGCTATTTCATGGCACAGACATAATATCAATGGCCTTTACATCCCTGCTCTCTACAACATGGGCCTTCACATCCCCCTGCTCTCTACAACATGGGCCTTCACATCCCACCTCTCTACAACATGGGCCTTCACATCCCCCTGCTCTCTCTCTACAACATGGGCCTTTACACCCCCCTGCTCTCTCTCTACAACATGGGCCTTCACATCCCTGCTCTCTACAACATGGGCCTTCACATCCCCCTGCTCTCTACAACATGGGCCTTCACATCCCACCTCTCTACAACATGGGCCTTCACATCCCCCTGCTCTCTCTCTACAACATGGGCCTTCACATCCCCCTGCTCTCTCTGAAACATGGGCCTTCACATCCCCCTGCTTTCTATAACATGGGCCTTCACATCCCCCTTCTCTCTCTACAACATGGGCCTTCACATCCCTGCTCTCTACAACATGGGCCTTCACATCCCCCTGCTCTCTACAACATGGGCCTTCACATCCCCCTTCTCTCTCTACAACATGGGCCTTCACGTCCCCCTGCTCTCTCTCTACAACATGGGCCTTCACATCCCCCTCTCTACAACATGGGCCTTCACATCCCCCTGCTCTCTCTACAACATGGGCCTTCACATCCCTGGTCTCAGCTCAGGGCCTTCAGTCGCTGCTCCACGCTTGTGGAATCTGGGCTCAAAACTCACCTGTACACTCAGGCCTTCTCTGCCCTCCAAATGTCCAACTTGCTACTGTATGCTTGCACATCTGTGTCTTGCTGCTTCTTATGTGTACATATTTCTTATTTTTATGTAATTTCATTTGAATTTGTATCTGTTTTGGTTGCACTCTGCACAGCACTTTGGTGAGCTGTACATTCTACTTACTTTTATTAGCACAACGCAGAACACACCACCACACCGCCATGGCAACAACACTGCCATGGAAACTAATATGACACCTGATACATGTGAAACTAGGCCAGGGTACAACAGGCACACAACCCACAGGAGGTGTGTGTGTCTGTCTGTAAGTGTTTAACTGCACTGGAAGTACCCAGAGAAAACCACATCCTCGCACAAACACACACACTTCGGCCACATCCCCATGCACACACACAATCCTCCTGCCCTGTAACCATACTCCATTTTATAACCATGGCCCCTTTTATCTGATCACACAATCACACACACTCACGCACACACTCTCTCCTGCTGCCGTCTAATATAGGGTCTAAGGGCCGCTGTGCCGGCAGAAGGGACTCCACCTCAGTATGCCAATCCACATTTGACATTTAATTTGCAAATCAATAGCAATATCTCGCCTCACAATTGCCTTTTATCTAGTGCATACATTCTGCATATTTTATGAATGACCTCTTCGACATATTCATACGACATTTTCAAGCATTTAACTTTGGGTAGAACAAATATGTTTCTTGTAATATTCAGTCTTGCAGAAATGCCTATTAAAGAGAAACAGTTTTGGATTATTTTTGGGTCAAAACGTTAATTACGGAAATAAACACACAACACACACCCTGATCAAGTATTGAGTTGGAACACTTAAGTCTTCTGCCTAACACACACACACACACACACTGGTTGTAACGGTCAACAGGGATCCTGTGTGTGAGCGTATGGGAGCATCTGGCTAACACACACACACTGGTTGTACCGGTCAGCAGGGATCCTGTGTGTGAGCGTATGGGAGCATCTGGCTAACACACACACACACACACACACACTGGTTGTAACGGTCAACAGGGATCCTGTGTGTGAGCGTATGGGAGCATCTGGCTAACACACACACACACACACACTGGTTGTACCGGTTAGCAGGGATCCTGTGTGTGAGCGTATGGGAGCATCTGGCTAACACACACACACACACACACACTGGTTGTACCGGTCAGCAGGGATCCTTTGTGTGAGCGTATGGGAGCTGTGGACACGGTGTCTACGGAGTCGGACTCAAAGCCTCCCTCTAAGTCATGCAGCAGACACAACTCTGGAGGGGAAGGAGTAAAATACACACACACACGTACACGTACATCATACACACACACACACATACATAATACACACACACAAAATGCTATTTATACAAATCAAATTACACAAAGCTATCAGCCTTATATGCAAACACAACCACGGAAACATTGTTTCAGAGACACTAACGTCTAACGGTGAACATTAACATTAGTGTTCATCAGTGTTGGGCAAGTTACTGAAAATTAGTAATTAGTTAGTTACTAGTTACTTCTTTCAAAAGTAATTGAATTACCTTACCAATTACTGTATATCAAAAGTAATTAGTTACTAGAGAAAGTAACTTTTCAGTTACTTTTAAGTCTGCTTAAAATGTCAATATGAACAGTACTGAACAGTCACACACACAATAAACCTAATTTTTAGACCTATTTATTGTAGTTTCAAAGCCGTGTGCATGAGTTCTCAAACTTTTTCCGACCCCAAAACATTCTACAATGCATGAAGGCCTCCCTGACCTTGTTTTGCGCCACCCTCACCATCTAGGTGGTTTGATAGATATGTACAGTACACTGCCTACTGCTTGCCTTCTACTACTACTACTACTACTACTAGTAGTATGCATGGTGGTGCACTGACACTGAATTCTACAATATAGTAATAAGTTATTATTATCATTATTATTGCAATCCTTCTGTAGGCTACATGGAATGAGTTCAATGGGATGTAATGTGAAACAATGTTAAATGGCCTATTTTCAAAGCAGTTATTGTCTGCTCACATACACATACAACCTTAGGTTATCCTCATCCTGCTTTGAACACAGTTGTATTATATAGCATTTTAAGCACCACCAGTTTGGGAAAAGCCTGCGCTGCACAAGTGCTGACCTACCGAAATAAGTTCTTATGTGCATCCGAGGGTTTGGGGTTGTCGCGCACTATGCAGAAGGTTACTCTTCAGCTGATATGTGTTCCAGAGAGAAGTTGCATGTTCCGTCGCAGACACTGAATCCATAACACCGTGGACGTCAATTCCGATGTAAACATACTGTGCAAATAACTCAAGTCGCTGTAGTACGTACGGTAGGCTATTTGGAGGTTTCTTTATCTGGTAAGTGAAATCTGCATTTTCCTCTCGAGTTAAACGTGTGCTTGCTTGTGCCAAGGCTATATATAGGCTACTGTATGTAGGCCTATTGGTGTTGTGGCGTGGCTATGTTGTAAGAATGAGAAATTGATATAACGAGGCTTTTGCGCAATAGCAAAGAGCAGAGTTAAACAACAATGCGCTTTTACTGTAGTGGAGCTTATGAGGGAAAAGGCTTTTAAGATGCCCATTCAAATTGTAGCCTAATGCACTCGTGTGTTTTAGCATAAATCCGAAATAAGGAGGAATGTGAGGAGGCTCCTGTTAACTGTAAAGAATGTATCTGCAATCTAAACATGAAACACAATCGCTGGAAACACAGCTAAGGTCGGAGACGTTAGATCAGAAGCAGCAAATGTGCATCTATCATCTTGTCTGCAGTCTTTCATTCAAGATCAACAGAGTAACGCAAGTAACGAACTCTTTGAAATTTCAGTAATTGTAATTGCGTTACTTGATTTACAAAAATACTTCGTTACATGCTCGTTACCACTAAAAGTAGTGGAATTACACTTTGTAACGCATTACTCCCAACACTGGTGTTCATACCGATCATAACTGTAAGCGTGCTATAAATTGGTACTTCAGTTATTTCACGCTCACATACAACCTCAAGAAGATAAGCCTGTAAAAGCTGTAAAGTGACAAGTGAAGTAAAGTAACGAAATGATGCTATCCTACGTTGTCAACTCCACTCACGGTAAACTTTAACTCTACTCTCAGTGCAAGCTCCTGTGATCCCAGCTGCGTGAGATTGTG